>NW_025110890.1:0-600000 GCF_015476425.1 Leptopilina heterotoma | reverse complement strand
TAATTTTTTAATAAAAAAATAATGGCTTCCGACGTTACCTCATAAAACATCTCCTTTAACAAATGCACTTTGATTTTTTTGTTTTGGATGATTCTGTTGCGAGTTAGAGTGAACACCGCAAATTTTTGGAGGCGCCTGAGGAAAATGTTAGAATCTTGCTCAGTTCTTAATATTTTTAAATTAAAATTTAGAAAAATATTGTTCAAATGTTGCAGTATTATATGCAAAGCGATAAAATAAATTAACTTTCTGCGTATCGCCAAAAAAAATTCTTAAAAACATGCGTTTTTTTCACCGAATTAACTATACCCCCCCCCCTTAAATTTAAAAAGTTGCCATGAACTCCCATGTTAATTAGCTTCTTCACCAAAACACCATGATCAACCCTATCAAAGGCCTTCGCAAAATCTGTATAAATAATGTCAATCTGGCTTCCAGATTCGAGAGCACAAATTACATCTTCAATAAAAATACATAAATTAGTATTTATTGATCTTACCCTGACAAAACCATGCTGCTCATCAATTATCACACCTGAAACTGATCCATAAAGTGCATCTGCAATTAGGCTTTCATAAATTTTGGCAAATGTTGATAGTAAAGTGACAGGACGATAATTTTTTACATCATTTACCGAGTCTGATTTGTAAATACGAACTATTATACCTTTTTTAAATTCGTATGGAAATATACCAGAAGTATATAAAATTAATGAAAGCGTGAATGCCAATAAGACGATAATGCAAAATATGTTCATTACATTATTTTTGACTTCTTAATTATCAAAAATAAATTACATTTAATTACAATTAATTATTTATTTGTTATTTTGTTTCTAATAGTTTTCTAGTCAAAATTAATTAATATTATTTTCATGTCATTAATATTCAAAAATTCAATTATTCAGAAGAATTCTACACAAAATCACTATTTTTCTAAATTTATTCAGGGAAATCAGGAAAAAGTCAGAAAATTTTGTCAAAAGTGCTTGAATAATATTTAATTTCAAGAATTCATAAGAAAATTCTGAATGTTATTCTTCAGCATTGAAAAGATTTTATATATTTCAAACTTCCTATTTTTAACAATAATTAGACTTTACAGATTTAAAATTGATTTTCTTAAATAATTTAATATTTGAAAAACTATCGAAAAAAAAATTATTTTTTATTAATTATTTTTGAATAATTTTTTATTTAAAAATTAAAAAAATAATTCAATTTTATGAAATTTGTATTAAAAATTTTTTTATAAATAATATAAATAAGTAGTAAATGTCACGCCCGCCAAACAAAGTATTTAATTTATTATTATCATTACTCAAAAGAAATTCGATTATCTTTACAAAATTTCAATAAAAAATTCTTCGAAAAATTTATGAAAAATTACAAAAATGTTATCTTTTGAAATTATTACAGGTGACAGCAAAAAAAAACGCGCGCTAAAGCGCGCGTGTAGTTTCTCCTAGTATTAATAGATAATTAATAATAATGCCTATTAACAATAAAAACTGGTACTTAATCACTTAACTACTTAATCACAAAAATAATTTAAAAATTAAAAAAAATTTGTTAAAAATTGAAATTTACAAAATATATCACTGCTTTGCTAACTTTGCATAAAATTGCATATTTGTGCCTTTAAAAAATAAATTTAAAAATGTTTTGATAAAATTCTTTATCAGACTTAAATTTTAAGAAATTTTAATTATTCAATAAATTATTTATTTTTGGATTTAAATTATTGAATTATCTGATAAAAATTTATTTGAAAATGAATTTATATAAAAAACAAAAGAATAACCATGACTAACTTCAGGTCTGGACAGACTGGACAGAATGAATGAATGAATACGACGATTATTATAGTTAATTACATTTGACGACATTATCAGCGAATTCAGAGGACCCTTTATATCACTTTTACTTTCTGTTAAAGAAATGTTTGGAGCCAATTATGAAGACTTGTTTCCAAGTATAACAGTAATTTTCTCAAAGGCCCCTAACACTTATAATGATTATCCTGTTAATGTTGACTTTATAAAAAATGTTTTAGAAGACAACTATTTTTCAGTACCTGATTTAACGTTGCCCGACATTTTAAAAAAAAATTTACGATTTGTATTAAATAATAACCAAATTGCCTTCTTCAGGAAAGCGAAACGTGAAGGTGACTTTATTTATAATGAGGGTGATAATATTTTTCAAGCTATTAAAAAATCCAGAAGCGCTAATAGAAGCAACATCCAAGATATTCATCTAATTGCTTCAAGCAACACAAAGAATTGTTTATACAAATTACGGGAATCATTGCTTTCATCAAATAATGTCTCGAATTTTGAAAAAACTGTTTTTGAAGTATTTATTCAGAAAAGATTGAATTATTAAAAGCTTCGATCATCAAAGCAACCAAATCTATAACAAAGATTTTTAAATCTATTTTAATGAGCCATCTAACAGATATAGATTATGTTTTAAGCAATAAGATCGAATTTTACAGAATGGTTAATATTATTAAAGAACATGATATCAGGTTGATTAATACAATCAAACGTTATAGTATATTAGAAAGAATACAACTCATGGAATTTTACGATATTACATTAAAAACTAAATTAAACAATCAATTTCAAAGTGGTTTTATTGCTACTTTAACTGTTGTCCAAACAGAATTGCAAATTATATTAAAGATAATCGATTATAAGTTAGGGAATATAACAAAAAAGGAACTAGATGATTCCGTAGAAAAACAAAGATTAATATTTAAAAAAAAATATCAGGTTTTACTTGATAATATAGATAATTTTGAAAATCAAAATAAGAATCTTGGATTTTTTGATAAAATTTTTAACTTCTGTAAAAAAATTGTTTTATATACATACATAAATTACAGTTCTATTTTGTTATAATAAGTATACAACTGCTGATTTTTAACATGATTGTCTTAAATTCAGCACATTCTTTGCTGATAAGCAGCATGCTTTGCTCTTTAAATTTATCAAAAAAATATTATTTGAAATTAAACAAAGGCTGTCTTAAAAATGTTGCATCTTAAATTAAGGTATCTTTCATAACTGAAAATAAGACTTTCTTTTTACTGTGTTATTCTAGTATAATATTTTTTACAAGAAAATTGGAAACAGTAAATATTGCAATCTTTTGCCAGTGGCAAACACTTACGACTAATTCGAGTTAATATGTAAAAATATCTATTTATTTATTTATTTATTTATTTAGTATATAAACGGGCTTATATTGCCCTTTCGTACAATGTACTGAACAATGAAAATCTTACGTTACTAGTTGACCGCATTGTTATTATTATTGTCGAAAATCTGCTTGCGTAGTTCTCTAACAAACGCTTTAAGCGAAACGCCATAAAAATTTACTCTGTCATAAAACTGATTTGCCTCACGACTCAACCTATTGACCACTGAATTTTCTAAGTAATTAGTTCTAATAAGTTGTTCATTAAATAATGGAACTTCAGTTCTGGGAGAATGCTTAGCTGCAAAAAAACAAAACAAACTTAAGAGATCTGAACAATTAAGTAAACCATTAATGACTTTAAATAAAAACAGGAGATCTGCAAAAAGAAATCTCTGAGATATAGTTGGAATATTAAATCTTTTTCTAAGGTCAGTATAGTCATGATCATAGAAGTTGTAAGGCACTCCAGTTTGTTTGGCGAGGAAACGAATAAATTTGTTCTGAATTCTCTCAATATCATCCACCCAATAGTCCTGATAAGGCCTCCACAAAGTAGACGCAAACTCGATGACAGGTCTGACTAACGTAAAGAACAATATTTTTATTGCTAACTCGTTTCTAAAATTTGAGGCTGTTCTCATGACAAAAATATCCTTACGATAATTAAATTTACATTAAATAAAAATATAATAACTGAATGATGGTATTTAAATTTTGTACAGAATACATTCCTACATATTTTAAAAATTTGATTTGTTGCAAAATGTTGCTTTCAATTTTAATCTTTTTTTAATTATTTTTTAAAATTCTTGTTTAATAAATAGAACATTTTTTTATTTATTGTTCTTCTGTCATTTTAACAATAAAACATTTTCTATTTTATTTTACTTGCCGCCACTTTCAAGCTGAAAATAAAATTTATTGATATTTTTAATGTCCTCATGTTTTCTTTATTTGAATTTATTATTTTTTTTAACTAAAATTGTATTTTCATATTCTCTTCAAATTAGATGGTTTCATTTTTTTTAAATTAAAAAACCTGTTTTCAAAAAATAAAATATATTGTTTATAATGTATATGTAATTAATTTTATTGTCAATTTAGTAGCAATTTAGGGGTAAATGTGTTAAAGATTGGTGTAGTTAATTTTTATGTAATTTATCACCTACCTGATTTCACGAGAATCACATATGTTCCCCTTATGTTAGTGACGTGGGTAATATATTAAGACTAGTATCAATTCTCTTTTATCGTTGAAAACCGTAATTATTATCGATGGATGAGAATTACCGGGTGTTGTGTCGCAAAATATCATGACAACAAATTTGATACAGTTATTAAATAAAAAGACCTTGTCTCATATGTACGTGAAAAATTATTACTCATCAGATATAATATTTTTATGGATAGAGAATATTTATTTTTATTTTTCTATTACATGTTATATGAATATTTTAGAAAAAGTTTTAATCGTGTTTTTTTATTTTAATATGTAATATATTTGATTTTATATTTTAAATTTATTTTTGATATTTAATTGGTTGTAATCTTAAGAGGATGTTAAATTCCTATATTCAGACCAGCACCAGGAAGTAGAGATTGCAGAAATACCATTGGTGGTGAGTAATAAAAAGATTGTTTAAACTGGACGTAACATTTTCACATCTCAATATTTTGAGAAAACAAATTTTTAGTTTTGTATAAGTTACATGCATCGTTTGAGTGACCCCGCTGAAAGTAAGGTGTTTTGAAAATCATAAATTTTAGCTGATTAGTAAGATATCTACGAAATGAAAAATCTAATTAGTTTAATCGTTTATTTCGGGCCTGATTAATAAAATTTTTTTGATTTTTAAGAAAATGATGGTCTTGAAAAATTTACTCACGTATACGCTTTCATAAAAACTTTACGAGTATTAAGTGATCTTTTCAACACCTTTCTGAAAAATATGTTTTACGATAACCGCTGAATCATCTAAAATACTTAAATTTTTATTATAACTTTAATCATTTAATTAGAAAATAACTAATAAAAAATCAATAAAATAAATTTAAAACTTTATATTTGCTTGAAATTTATGTTTAATTTTAATTAGAGCCTTGAGTAACTTTTATATAAAAGGGAGTTTCTTTAGAATATAATTCGTGGGAAAACATTGTAACCTAAAGAAACTCTTTCAATTAAACATGGTTCAAGTAATATTTCACATAAATTACTGTCAAATTAATATTATAACAAGAGGTGGTTTTCATAAAAGGAAATAAGTTTTGTAACTTGTTAGTAATGTTTATCTACAATCTAAAGCATTATTATAATTAAGTAAATCCTGATTTAAGGGAGAAAATTAAAAATAGATTTTGATTTATGAAAAAGTAAATTCGTATTTTCTTTTGCTTTTCTTTTTCTACTTATATATAAAAAATCCATTCCGAATGAACGAAAAAAAATTTATTACTTTATTTTATAAAAATCGAAAAAATGAGGATAAATAGAAGTGAGAAAACTAAAAAATTTGTTACGAGTAAAGTTTTTTTTTTCTATATCTCGAAGTCAGCATTAACTGTAGATTGTTTTCGACTTTGAAAATAAAAAGTTGACATTTTTATTTCTCTCCTCCTATATATTTTCTTGCTGTGTCAAGACGTAGGTGGAAGCTAGTGGAACAATGTGTATAGTCTTTATCTTGAAAAATGTTTAGTTCCTGAGATACCAAAGGCCATTGTCCACTATGTTCCGTATGGGTGGAGTTTTCTTGAAAAGTATATATAATCTGGTGTTAAGCTCATGAACTAGGTGATAGCTATCATATACCACACACAAATATGAAATTTTTCTCCAAATATTCTTTCGCGACCAATTTCAATTTTTTCTTTCTTAAAATTTCTTTGTTTAAATCTAACGTATCTGTTTCATAATTGACATAAGAATATTTCTCTCAATCTAATTTGCATATTTCATTATAGAATCTAATTTTGCATAGTAGCATTATTTTTGAAAAAAATTTTCATTGGGAAAAAAATTTGTTGTGTTCTTTTCATTGCTAAGCAATATTTTTTCTTTGTATCTGTACTATAAAAAAGATTAAAAAGAAATGGATATAGTTTTTTCTATTGGCTAACAGAATATAAAGTCCAGTGATATTGAAAATGTACAATATGAAGTATTAAATATAATAAAATATTAAACCTTGAAAAGTATTTGAAAACGTTTAGTCAAGTCTTTTGCGCATTTGCATAAAGTGGTAGATAAATACTTCAAGAGTAGATTTTGTCCAATTGAACCTATTTATTAACTCCACGATTTCAATTCACACCAATAGCGTAAGCATGTTGACTACTTTAGTATTAAATATAAATTAGAGTCAAAATTTACTGTAAAAACTATCTACAAGTTTTCTATTGAAATTTTTAGGAACAGAAAGCACTCCAACTACTTTGTTTTAAGTAACAAGTTTTAAGCGAATCTAAACAAATTTGAAAATTTGTCCGCCATTTTGGATCAGCCATTTTTAATTTCTAAAAAATGACTTCAGATTCGTAATTAGCGATCCCAAAAACCCCGAGTAACAAATGTTAAGCGAATCTGATCAAATTTGAAAATTTTGAAACAATTTATTTATTTTGTTTGTTAGCATTTATTTATTTATAACTCCACATGGAAACATTTTTGGGGTATTATCTGTACCTTATGGTGCAGCAGTTATCCCTATCTAAAAATTACATTACATTTTTCTGTGTATATTGACTTATAAAAATTGTTAATTAAAAAAAGCCATACGGCAAAAGTAACTACATATTCCAATTTGTAATTTTTCAAGCATAAAAAAATTCTACACTTTGCTAAAAAATATGAATTTAATAGTAAAAGTAGTTTATTTTTTACACTAAACATACCTCTTTATGCGTACATTATTTATCCTTATTGACATTTGAGAAATTTCAAAATGGCCGATCCAATATGGCCGAAAAATATAAATTTTTGTCAATCTCTGCGAAACTTACTTTTAAAGGGTTATTTAGGTCGCTGATTACGAATCTGATGTCAGTTTTACAAAATTCAAAATGGCGGATCCAATGTGTCGGAAATAAATTTAATATTTTAAATATTTTGCTCAATATTTACAACTTGGGGGTTTTTTCGGTCGCTGATTACGAATTGGATGTTAATTTTTAAAAAATAAAAATGGCGGATCCATTATGGCGGATTCAAAAAAAACTTTTTAATTCTAAATTAATACTAAAGTGCAAAATTAAGTTAAATAAACATAAAAAAATTAATTTAGCATAACTTTAAATAAAGCATAAAAGTCTTTTATGTGATTTAAAATTACTAAATGGTGAAAAAATAAACGGTATGCTGATCCATTGAAAATTACAAATAGCGGGTGCTATAAGGAAAATAAATTTTTTAATTTATACAAATTTATACTTTCTAAATCAAAATTAGTAGAAATTTTAAATAATTTTAATTAGTGAATGCATTGTTGTTTTTAATTAGTAGAACTTTACTAATAGTTTAGTAAAAAAACAAGCAATAATATAATCAATCGACTATCCAATGGAATCGATTGTAAAAAATTTTCAATTAAAAATTTGAAGTGAATTAATTATCCACCTACATAGGCATAGACGTTTAAAACCATATTAGAACTGCCAATTTTTATTTTGCAAAACTGACTAAATATTCGTAATCAGCGACCCCAAAAACCCCTAATTGTAAGAAGTAACTTTTAAGCAAAATAGTACGATTTTTAAAAAATGAATCCGCCATATTGGATCCGACATTTTTATTTTTTTAAAATTATCTTCCAATTCGTAATCAGCGACCGAAAAAAACCCACAAGTAGTAAATATTAAGCAAAATATTTTAAATATTGAATTTATTTCTGCTATATTGGAACCGCCATTTTAAATTTTGCAAAATTGACTTCAGATTCGTAATCAGCGACCCCAAAAACTCCTAAGTAACAACTTTCAAGCAAAAAAGTACGATTTTTGAAGAATGTACCCGCCAATTTGTATTTTGCAAAACTGACTTCAGATTCGTAATCAGCGACCCAAATAATCCTTTAATAGTAAGGGTGCTTGGGTCAATACACTTTAGATAGTGTGCTTCAAAAAAAATTTTGACACTAGCATTTGCACATGAGCTAACCGACTTTTTAAAACAATTTTTCCTATTTGCATAAACTTTTCATTATTTTTTTATATTAAAAATTTGTTCTGTAGTTTACTTTTATTTTTTTTTGGTACCTTGACGGATTTCGAAAGAAATGAAATCAACTCCGATTAAAAAATATTAATATTTAAAAAAGTTACAGTGGTTTTTGTAAGTGAGACATATATGTCCTGCAGGCGTTAAAGGGTTAAATGAGGGACTACTGAAATGAAATTAACGGAAAGCAAAACAAAATAGTTGGAATGCTTTCTGTTCTAAAATAGTTTATAAATTTTGACTCCGGATAGCTATCATCACCTTCTTACAAAAAGAATCTTATAACCGAAAATTTTTCAAATTTGTTTTTTTAAAGCTTCTTTTTAATTGCTCGTTATTATAATTGTAATTTGTAAAAATAAGCTGTTTTATGAACTTTTATACTACACTTTATTTAGGGTATAGAATATCAGCAGGAATACGATTCAACTGAATTATTACATTATTCTTATCAAGAAATATTGTAATTTATCAGTCATGTTCAGAAAAGTAATTGTCTGTTTAATAATTACGCTGGTCAATAGCAAAGAATGTTATCTTAAGGACAAAGAAGTTTTAGATTTACAAGAATCTCTTAAAAACACGGTTGAATATATGAAACGTGAAGTTGGAGATGAAGATGCGGCAATTTGCATAGGCATTGCAAGATCTGGCAAGAGTACACTAATTAATTTTTTAATCGGTAATAAGTTAATTGGTAAACGTTTGTCATTCTCAAGAGAAATAAAATTAATAAAAGCTGATAATGAAACTAAAGATAAATTTTTTATATTCTCTTGAACGTGCGGTACTAATAAAATTTCAATTTTTCGATGTTTAAGTTGTAAAGGTGCAATAATTTTTTTTCTGGCATTATTTAAAATCAATATTTTTTCTTTATTAGAATTAATTTTTAATAATTTAATCTTAAAAAAAATTAATTTCGACCATTTTCGAAATATTTTAAACATTTTTTTTACATTCTTACAAGTATCTGAAATCATAAAATTCTACTTTTACTATAAAGAATTTATTTCTTCATTGAAAGTGTTCATAAGAGGATAGTAACGATTTTAAGTAGAAAAGAGAAATTTTAGTCAGACGGAAAAGTGAGATTGAGTGATTTTTCATATTTTACTTCTTTGTCACTTACAATTTTTGTAGATAATCAAAAAATATAATAATAATGCAATTGTTGCTAAAAATTATGTTAATAATAATAATAATATTAATATTAATAATATTATTAATAATATAAAAGAATATTGAATAATTGGTCGTGAGAAAGGAAATCAGGTTGATATTAACTTAGAAAATTATCATTCATTTGCGTCTTTAATCGAAGAAAATACAATACTTATTCTTTAACAATTACTATGTATCTATTTTTTTTCTTAAAGTCAAAATTTATATAAATTTCCAATTCCCGGCTCTTGGTATTAATTATCGAAATTTCATTTCTAAATGTTTACATAAAAATAAAAACTGAAATTAAATTTACATCACACAGAAAAAAACATTTTTTTTTCTAAAAATAGAAAACATTTTCTACAATAAAAAATATTTAAAATAAAAATTGAAATATTTTTAGAAATTAAATTTTGAGATCTCTATGCCTTGCTTTGAATTTTTAAATAACGTAGGTTACGTAATACCGTTCTTTAATTAAAATCGTGACAATTAATTGCAAAACGATACTGAAAAATTGAAAATTTTGTTTTTTTATCGATAATAATTAATTTTCGACAAAATTTATGTAATTTGAAGTAGATTTTTTTATTTGTAATTTCCTCGTGAAAAATTTATTGACTATTAAACGTATACTTAGATATTTATCATTTTTTTGATATGACATTTAATAAGTGAAACGCGCACTTGATTTTAATATGATAAATTGTATATATATTTTTTGTTTTATTTTGATATTTCAGTCGTCATTAATACAATAAATAGTCGTTTGATTTTAAATATTTTAAAAACATTTTTCTCTCGTTAAATATTATTTGTCACACGTATTATTTTTTTTTATTTAAATAAATTTATGTATTATTTAAATAAATTTACATATTTAAATATATTTATATATCGTTTAAATATATTTGTATATCATTTAAATAAATTTATATATTATTTATAGATATTAATATATTCAAAAATACGTATATTTTTTAATATAGAATTTCAAATTTTTTACAGAATAAAGAATATATAGTAGATTATTTTACTAATTAGAATAGTGAGACATTTGTTAAAAACTAAATTTTCAATTCTATTATTTAAGACTTTTCAGGCGCCAACTGTAAATATTTTGTTTTTATTTTATTGTCCGTATCGAACTAAAATTAATTTTGTTTGCATTCAAAATAGAATTTGTCTCTTTATACTGTAAGTTTTTATTTGATTTCATTATTATTGTTCATTTTTTCGTGAAATTGCAATCTCGATAGTGTTGCATTTTTTTTTTTCTAAACACTTATATTTAAATAACAATGATACGTTCTTTTGTAGATGACACTATAAAAATTATTGACTAGTTATTATGAGAATAAAAGAAACGAACTCATTTTTTGAGGAGACTTCAAGAAATGTAAAAATGGATAGTTCTTGTTTAAATTCGAATTCCGAAATTTCCCTTTGATATGAAAATTTCAATTCAATGTCACATAAATAATTAAAATCTAAGCTTTCATTTATGAAATGACACAATTATTATTTGGATGACGGATTTTGCCACTTTTTGTCATAGCAAATCCTGGACAACATTGTCCCTCTTTAACGAGAAGTTGTGAATTACTGATATCGCTTTCAGCAGCAGTTGAACATTCATTACTTGTTGCGTCCATTATTTTTGCTGATGATGTTGCATCATCCGATGATGAACTCGTATCGGCACTAACTTTTACTTCCGGTTTCACGTGTACTCCCGTCGATTGTCCATGAATCGAAAGACTATTTCTATGTAATCTAAAATGCTCCTCTGTATCGCTGAGTAGTGATCCAAAAACGTCTGTGGGATTTCGAAAGGAAATTGAAACAGCTCCCACCGAATTGGACCGCGTCTCTAGAAAATAATTTATGGATTCAGAATTATAATTGCAGTAGAATTAAAATTATAATTTTTAGTAGAAAAGGCAATGAAAATAAGTGAATATAAATCTTGATGGGAATAAAAACCTCTCATATCGTTATTTTTTGTAGGCGAATTAGCGACAGAGCGTCGAGCAACGTCCTGAAAAGTAACGGGTGAATAAATTCTCCTCTCCTCCGGGATTAGGCTAGGTGATCCCTGTGGAACCGGTGACGATAGTCGTGATTCCCTTCTCGACGATGGTTCTGTGCAATTTCTTTGAATATCTGTAATACTGACAGAGGAAAGTCGCTTTTCCGAGGCCTTGCTGAGCCATTGTGGTGGCTCCTGAATTGAAATTCCTTTCGTTGTAACCGATCGTGATTCCCTTTTCTCCAACCAGTAAGTTTTCATTGTACCTTAAATTTTGAGTTTAAGTTATCTATAATTTTTCTAATTACAATAAACCTAAGAAATCTTTAAGAAATTACCTTTTCCTTTAACTTGAATTTCTCCCCGTTTCTTGACTTTGTACGAGGGCGACAAAAGTTCTTTAGTTGATTCAGAAATATGTATTTGCATTGCCTCACTAGTTGCCTCCATTCTTGATGCCGTGTTTACAGAGTCGCCGAAAAGACAATAGCGAGGCATTTTTAGACCTACTATTCCGGCTACAACAGCTCCACTATGAATACCGATTCTTATCTGTAGATGTTCACCTACAATTCAATTTAAAATATTTAAAACATTTAAAAAATGTTTAACTTACTAGTTAAAAAATTATAGTATACTAAAGAAAATTCTTTAGTAGTTCTATTTTTTAAAAATCATTTTAAAATACTTGAAAAATTAATATTAACCTGTTGAACGATCTTTCAGGTCAGTTATCGCTTCGACCATGTCGAGAGCCATGTCACAAACTCGGTCCGCATGGTCATTCTCCTTCACTGGAGCTCCTGACACCACCATATAAGCATCGCCGATTGTTTCAACCTGAAATCGCAGAGAGGTAATATTTTTATTTCTATTATAATTTATGGTAAATTTATAAATAATAAATTTTAACTCTTCTTGATCTGTTCGCCTTTCTGATTTTCAATTTATTTACAAATAGTGAATAATATTCTAATATTTTAATTTCAGGAGGATGCTGAATTTCTATATTAGTACCAGAACTAGGAAGCAAAGATTGCAGAAGTGCAGCTGGTGGTAAGTTATAAAAAAGTCTTGTTTAAACTGAACGTAACAAACATCTCCATTTGAGGATTTACAAAAATACAAAAGCATTGCTATAGTAATAAATAAGCAAATGCTATTGATAGCAATAGAGGCAAAGTGCAAGACATCACTAAAGTCTACTATATTTTTCAATTGGTGAAAAATGTTAAATCTCTAAAAATTATTTTAGTCGGGAATTTTGGACAAAATTATTAACTATTTTGAACCATTTTTATCTTTTTTCAAGTACTTTCAAAACATTATTTCGAACCAAGTTTCAAAACATATTTTCAAGTGATATAATATTCAACTATCAACATTTTTTAGAAATAATTTTATCAATTATTTATTTTTGTATCTAAATAATTAAATTCTCGTCGATCTTTCTGATTAGAATTGATTGAAGAAGAATTTCAGTTAAAATTTTACAAAATAATTCACTATTAAAAGCGTCATAGTAAAAATTATTGGAAATAATTAAACTTTTAAGTTTTAATATTAAAATTTTTGAAAATTTGAATAATGAATGAATTAAAAATTTTAAAGAACTTAGTATTTGGAAAATTTTAAATTATATTTTTTAAATTAGTTAAAACTTTGCATATATTATCGAATTAAAAAACTTTCGATTAATTAAAATTTGATACCACAAAAATGAACTACTTAAAAATATTTTTAAAAATTTAATGTTTTAGAATTATAAAAATAATCAATTAATTTCCAAATTTTTAATAAAACTCTTCAAAAAAATTGTTTTTGTGAAATGTCCAAAAATTCTTTTATGAAATTGAAATATTGTCAAAATATTGAATTACAATATTTTATCATAAGTTTAAAAATTTAAAGTTCTTGAAAAAAGGAAATTAAAATTTATTAAAAAATCTAATTTGGTAAAATAGTAACAAATTTTTGTAGAAATCATGCTTATTCATATTTGTTCTATTTAGAATTCCTTGAAAACAATTATTTTTTAACATTTTCAACAAATTCTTTTAAAAAATTCAATTATTTACAAAAAGTTAAACTAAATTTCAATTATGTTAAAATTATTCGATTGTTATATGTAACTGAAAAGTCTGTCGAAAATTAGTTAAAAATATTCCTTTGAAACTATAATTTTAAGAATTTTTTATTATTAAATTTTTTTAAAAGAAAATGAAATTTACTGTTTCAATTTAAAAAAAAATTGAATTTTTATAATTAAATAATTGAATGCTAGAAGAATTTTCTGAAAATTTTTTTTAAAAATAATTGACAATTGATTTAGAGAAGAATTTCAGTTAAAACTATAGAAACTGATTGAATATTCAATAAGTTATGGTAGCAATTTAAAAAAAATTAAGTATTAGATATTTTTTTTTAAATTTCTTAACTTTTGAATAATTTTATTTTAAAACTTTAAAAAAATTTAATTTTGGAAAGATATCAGTTGTATAATTTTTAGAAATAATTAAATTTTAAATAGTTTTTAAATTGAAATCTCTGAAAATTTGTATTGCTATAAAAGTATGATGATACTTAAATATTTATTTTAAGAAATTAGTTTATTATTTTGCTGAAAAATCATTAAATTTTTGAATAATTTAATTTTAAATTCTAAAAAACATTTGCTTTTTCATAGAATCGCAGTTGTAATTTTTAGGAATAATTAAATTTTCAAAGTTTTGACATTAAAATTATACTATAAATTTGTAATTCCTTTGGAAAAATAAATAAGTATTTAAATATTAATTTTACAAAAATTATTGAAAATTTTATATCTAAAAGAATAACATTTTTTTTTAAAGAATTTGATTTTCTTTTAAAAATAATTTTGAAATATTGTATTTTTCAAGAATTGTAACCAAGAGTTTGGAAAATAATTGAGTTTTAGAAAAATTGAAAATTGAAGTTATTATAGCAGGATAAGGAAAGTAGTTTATATTATTTCTGGAAATGAGGAAATACAAAAATAACATTTAACTCTATAGAGAATTTGTCTTTTCAAATTAAAATTAATATTCCGTGATATTTTTCTTTAAATTGATTTCCGTACATATATTCCCCCTGCTGGTAATATAGATTTATTTTTAGAAACGTTCTGAATATACCTAGGAATACCTTATACACGCGATTTCGTTCCGTTAGAGTGTCAAATAGTGAGTACATGCCATTCAACATTGACACTACTTCCATTGGTGTTAGTCGACTGCAAATTTCCGTAAAAGTAACCACATCCGAGAATAGAATTGAGACACTGTCAAACATCTAGGAGAAGGGGGGAGGAGAAATAATTAGTAAAGTAGATAAACAAAATTATTATCGAAAAAAAAGATTAAAATTATGTAGGAAATACCTCGCAAGTATCAATGGGACTTTCTCCATTTCTCAAACGATCGGCCACTTGTTTCGGTATCATTTGATACAGAAGTTCGTCAGTTCGTCGCATTTCTTCATCAAGTTTTCTCATTGATTCCTCGAGTTTTTTACTTTTTAATTGCTCCTGATCCAATGCTAATTTTAGTTCTACTGATTGTTGAGTTCCAGCTAACATTAGGTCCCTATTGAATTAATTTCATTAATTGGTATATTTTTCCTCGATAGTTAAATTTAATAATTACATTAAATAAGTAAAGATAATTATTTTTCATAATTATATTTTAAAATTTATTTACTTTAAAATAGTAAAAATACTATTAATGATACTATCAATGATCTATTTGCATTCATTTTCTATTTAACTTAAAAAGTAATTAAGATTTAAAGTTTTAAAGACAATTCTCAGATGAATTTTATACCTGCTGAAGTCGTGCATTGAGAGATCATTTATGTAAAGTCCAGTAGCTATTAGAGCGTTAAGATCAGGCATAACAGGCGTTCCTAGATACATCATCATTTTCCAATTGTCCATGTAAATCATTTGACCTTTATTTGAAAAATAAGGAAATTATTAATTTTTTTTAATCTTGAAAATCTCTACATGAAATAAATTTTTTTCGTATTTTAGAAAATTAATTTTTTTAATTAATTGTGAATTATGTTCAAACTGAATTTTACCAAATTATTTATCAGAAACAAAAATTTCATAATTTTTATTACATGTTCGTAGTTTACCTTTCAATCGAAGAGTTTTATCGTCCTGCGAATCATGCTCGTCACTCATCATAATGTGATTATTTTTTCTGTCAGATGGTCGTTCAGTCAAAACAGGCTCAACTGAGACCAATTCAAAAATGTTGTTTGTTCTATTTAAAATCTAAAAAAGAAATAAATTTATTTGATCCTAAGAAAGTTTATATCCTGCAATTAAAAATTTCTTTAAGATTTAATTTAAAACATAAAGACATTCTATTTTTAGAATTAGATTTTCGTATTTTTGGATTTATAATTAGAATCTAAAGTAAAATCAAATTAGACAGAATTTTAAATAATAGTCTTCAATGAAAATTAAATTAAAATTCTAGAGGAAACTAAAATTCAAAATTAAGATGAAATTATAATTTGAAATTAAATTAAAATTCGATATTAAGATGAGATAATGATTTGAAATTAAAATGAAGTTAAAATTCTAAATTAAGAAGAAATAAAAATTTTAAATTAAAATAGTTGAAATAAAAAAAATGAAAATATGTTATTATTAGTTTTCTGAAAAAATGCGCTTACCGATTGAAACTTGAAGGCGATTAGTGGTCTCACCAAGTCAAACCAGTGGGTAATTTTCTTGCCAAGTAGGTCGGGTAGAATAACCATTAAAGAATTACCGATGCTCCTTACAACCATGTCCGATCTGAAATCAAACGGGGAAAATGATAGTTTTGTGTGAAATCGATTTAAAAATAGCTTCCCTCAAACGGAAGAGCTGATTGATATCGAGCATAATTTTTCGTTTGTTTTTAATTCCTCGCTTTGAAAAAAAAGATAAAATGATTTTTAAAAAAAGAAAAAAATAAGGAAAGAAAAAGAAATTGTAAAAGAAAGTTTCTGTCGAGTTTCCTGATTAGCATAATTGTATGTGATTAAGTGTAATTACTAATTATAATGCAAAACGCACATAAACGTACCCAAAGACTATGCAAAAGGGAAAAATCTCAAATAAGACAGAAGCTCCTATTGGCAGGTGTTTTTCTTCGCGAGTCATGGCAAGAGAGGCTAATGTAAAAGCTCGATTGTCAAAGGTCAATTGAAACGTAACGTGAACCGTGTCAAATAAAACCTCTTCACGTACAAGTTCAATTTTCAATTCCTTGTGATAAAAATGACGGGCAACTTCTCTTATTTGTCCCATTGTGTAATAAACAAAACCACGACGTTTGCTTCTATAATGTAGAGTTAAACCTGTAAATTTAAAGAAAAGTTATCATTTAAAAATTTTTTTTAAATTATTAGAAATTAAAATTAGAAATTAAAAACATCCTGAAATAGGAAGAGAAACAATTTACCTTGTCGAGTCTCGTTTTCGCAAATAAAAGAAGGCGCCCTCATTCGGGGATAGGAGAACTTAAGATACTCATGAAGATTGTCTAGGCCATTCAAAAAATCTCTCACATGCCTACCCAGAACCGAAAGAACACGATCGTATCCATATTGACTGACAAAACCGACAAAATGTACGCCCATTTGGTCGAAAAATTCCTTTTCGGTTATTCCGAGAACCTGAAATTAAGAAATTTTTTTTATTTTTCCCTCTAAAAAAACTGATTAAAACAGAGTTGCCACAGGTCAGGGAAAAGTCACGGATTTTTATTAAAGTAATGGAAAAAATTGAATTTTGGAGAACATACATACATTGAATGTTAGCTTCCTTTTAAAATTTTTTGAGATTTATAATTAAAAAAACGAGAAAAAATTGTTTTTAATATCTTTAATATAATTTTACATAATTTTTAACCGATTAATAGTCCACAGATAGCACGTAATCTTACAGAAATAATTCTTCTTTGAAATTTTCCATTTAATGAATTGTTCAGTAAAAATAACAAATTACCTGAATTGCCTTTTTGGCCAATCTCGGAATGAGATTTTCAGGATAAACCTGGTGAACACTAAAACTTGGTTGTTCGACCGCCGCCAGTCGGCGGATCTCCTCCCATCGATCTTCTCCGTACACTTGTCTGATGTACTCGGACAAATTCTCCAGGATTAATCCGTACATGATTGATTATTTTTCTAAAGAGAAAAAAATATTTTGCATAATTTTTTTTAGATTTTTATTTACTTTTATTTTATTTTTCACTCTCATTTAATAAACTTAATGTCATATATTTTTATTAATTTAATTTAAATAATTTTAATTAACTTAATTAACTTTATTTAAACTATTTATCTAACTTAATTTAAATTTCATTTAGTTAATTTCAATTAAGTAATTATAATCAAGTTCTGAATGTTCAAAGGAAATATTTCTTATTGAAAATATTTTCATGAAATACTGTTGATTGCATTTACCTTTTAAAAAAATGAAAATTAATTTTTTTGTGAGTGACGCAAAATTTTCGCTATAAAAATTAAATTAATCTTTTATTAATTTGAAAAAGGAATAAATGAATTTCGTTCACTTGAACACTCAGAACTTTTAAAATTATAATTAAAATAATTTCTGTATTTTTTGTCTTTAACATTAAATCCAAATTTTGTTTAAATTAAAAAAATGTAAATTTAATTAAATTACTAATTAATTTTTATTCTCTTTTTACTCAATTTTTTAATTCGTTAACTGCAAAAATTCTGAAAAGCGAGCACCAAACAATTTTTTTTTCATATTTGAAAAAGTTTAGACAAAATTTATTTATTCAGTTTTTATTTTGAGAGGTTCATCGCGTTGCAACATATGATCACTGACCTCAGGTTTGAAAGTAAAAAAAAATTGATAAAGAAGAAGTCGAGCAACTGGTCATTTATTTGAATTAAAATCAGACGTCCTTATAAGAAAAACTTTAAGTTATTATTAGTCTTCTCGATATTTTTATCACGTAGGAATATTGTTTGTGAATATGCAGTACACAAAGTAACAACCTCGAATTGTCACTTAAAAATAATTTTATTATTGAGATTGGGAAAAAATTTTTCAAAAAAATAACACTTTACAATTTTACATAAAAAAATAATTTTCTTTCTTCCTTGTGTCGCGTTGATTTTAAAATTTAATTAGAAAATTGTTGGTACGCAGAAATTTTTGTAAAAAAATTCATTTTACTTTGAATATTATATTAATACAAAATTATTGTTGTTAATATAAATAAAAAAATTTGTTATTAAAAATGGAATAAAAACCAAAACTGAAATAATAATAATAATAATAATAGTAATTAATTAACAATAACAATTATAAAAATTATAATAATTAATTTGTAATAATAATAATAATAATAAAAATAATTAAATCAGTAATTATTATTGTTATATTATTATTATAATTATATTATGCTAATTTAAAAAAATGAAAGAGACTTATGAAAATGATAAATATAACGTTTTGGGATTTGTTTTTAATGCTAAAAAGGAAAAACAGTGGGGAGCTGAACAAATTAGATTCCTCTCTATTTTTATAAGGGAAAGTGTCCATTTATAAATTAAATTTCACATTCACATCTGCACGTCTATTAATATAATTGCAATCACGTTGAAGCAAAAGTAAGAGTCACTAGAAAAATATCCTTAAACAAACACCCTTTTTGAGACACAGTTAATATAATGTCAATATTTAGTTTTTTCACTCTTGAATTAAATTTGATTTATTATGTCACAATTATTAAATATTTACACATATACAACCAGAAGTACTTAATTATCTTTATACAATAAATTTCAACCCCAAAAATTTATAAAATAAATAAAATATAGAAACAAATAAAAGAGAATCGAAATTGTAATTTTAATTATCTGATAATTTCTAATCTAATTAATTACTTTAATTAATAATTAATTACTTTAATTAATAAATAATTACTTTAATTAATAATTAATTAATTACTTTATTTTTTTTATTTTACTTCTTTAAACAGTTATTTTACAAAAATTAAATTTGTTATTCAGTAATTTTAAATTAAAAATTAATTGTTAATTGAAAATAAATAATTAATCACTAATTTAAATGATTAACTAATTAATAATTTCAAAATAGTAGTTTAATAATTAACGTTAACGTTAACCAAACGTTAGTCTAACGTTAGCCTAACGTTAGTATCATTAGCTAACGTTAACTTTCCCACCTTGGGTGATAAAAATAATTTAACGATTATTTATTTTAACAACAATTTTATATTAAAAATTAATTACTAATTAATCATATTATTGAAAACAATATAATAATTTGTTAAAACATAATTATTTAATTACCTTGACTAATTACTTAAACTTGAATTAAATAATTAATTGCAACAAGAAATTAATTTAAGAAATAATTAAACTTCATAGGGAAAATGATTAAAATGAAAGAATTTAATTGCGCGAATAAATTAGGGAATTAAATTAATGACACTGAAGAAATATATTATTTAGGGTCAATGAAATATAAAACAATCGTTATCCTGCAACAAACATTGTCTCTTATGTTATGTTACTAAACATTTTTTTCACTGTCACTATAAAAAAAATTGTTTTTCTAACTCAAAAATTTATTTTTCAATATTAATATTTTTCTTGTCATGATAAATTACGTTTAATATTAAAAAGAACATTTTAAAAAACATTTTAATAAAATAATTTACAAAATATTTTAAAAAACAAAATTTCACTTCTCATTTTGAAATATTTACCGTTTTAAAAAATTTCAATTATTTTCTTAACTACCCCCTTCTTTTTGAATTGTGTTTTCATTATTTTTCGAAAATAAGATTTACTTATTTTTTTAGTTTTCAAATTTAAAAATAATTTTACTTTTAAAATTTTTTAATCAGAAAAAAGAAGCATTTCGCTGGATAAAAATCGAGGAAAATTGAAAATAGAAAAAATTGTTATTTGTTCAAAATTGTTTGGGGATTTAGTGAACGAAAGAGAAAAACGTTTTGAAGGAAAGTTTTTCGTCAATAGTAAACGCGAAACTGGACCAGTTTTCTTGGGAGTCTTTCGAGGCTAAAAGGGTGGTGGTACCTTTTCGTTAAGTTTGTGACTAGAGAAGAGGAAGAGCACAAATGGCGAAAAGAGAGAAGGGTGGGGTTGGAGAGTGAGAAAAAGAGAGGGCAATAGGAGAATATTGGCAAATTGTTGCTCAAGAAGAACTTTTTCCATCTCCTTTTATCTTATTAGTTTTATCTCCTTCTCTTCCGCATTTTCTCCCACTTTTCTTAATTTCACTCTCTTGGGAGAGTAAATTTTCATCAAAAGTTATCGAAGGCACTTTGACCCCGCAATATGGGAAATGCTGTCACATAAAGTATCGTTTTCGTTAATTAATATTAAAAGTCCCTCGTAATTTCTAAATATTGTGAAAAAAATGATTTTTTATCTTCGTTTTACTTTTTTTAAAAATGTTTTCCATTTTTACATTCGCAGGAACGAAATTTGAGGAAAGATGGATTTTTATTTTTCTTTTGTTTTCCTACAATAAACATTTTTGTTTTAAAATTGATAGATTTTATAGGTTAGGTTCGTATACGAAAGAAAAAAATAAAAAAGAAGTTTATTTTTATTTATTTACTGTTTCCTTAGGATAAAGGATTCGTTTATTATTAAGGTTATTATTAGGTTTTATACGTTATGTAAAATATATATCAATAATAGTCTCTATAGCAAAAGACACTCTATTGTATTAAAAAGTACGGCTTACAAAGCAGCAAAAAAGTTTTCAGAATTTTATTTTTTTTAAAATTATTCTAACCAATATACATAAATAATATTTAATTAATTTAATTATTTAACTATAATATAGATAAATAATAATATTTAATTCTTATTAATTAATTTAATTACTTAATTTACTAAATATAGATAAATTATATTTAATTGCGTTCAATTCGAAATGATTTGGGCCTGGGAGGGGGGGGGGATAATTTATTGATGATGGGATAAAATTTAATGAAAACGTTTATGAAAATAGGTTTTATTTTTAGTTCTCTATATATCTCATTATTGTTAATCGATTTCATTAATCTGGTTTTGAAGTAAATTCTCCTCCTCCTCCCCCCTATTTGAAATTTATTGTTCTCGTTTATTATTGTTTTTAGATGTACATGACAAGCATCCATTCACCTTTATTATCCTCAATTCACAAATATTGACCCTTCTTCTGTAATTAAATATATAGAACTAAACTTGCCTCTTATAATTTCACTCTCAGAATTTTCGACACAAGTTTCATTTTCATTTAGTAGTTTCAGTTACTAAATTATTATTATTACATTTTTTTATCGAATAAATAAGAGTAATAGGCAAATAAAATAAAGTAATAAATATTTAGTTTTCATTTATTTATATGATTAAATAAATAAATAACTATTATTTAATGTTTAAAGCAATAAAATTTTGTGTGATCTTTATTTTGTTATTAACTTATTAACATATTTGTTTATTTAATTATTATTTATTAACCTATTCTTCATTTACTTATTTATTTATTAACGAATTTATTTATTTATTTATTATTTTATTTTATCATTTATTGCAAAAATTTATTATATTCTTTAAAAAAAATTGATAATTTTTTATTTATTTACATCTGTAGAAGGACATTAGCAAAATTGTGCAAGTAAATAAATAACGCAATAAATAAATATAATAATAAAAAATTAAATAGTATATGAATAATAGATCATTATTTATTCGTTATTAATAAAGTACTAAATAAACAAAATAGTAAAGAAAAAAATAGTAGATAAATAAATAATAAATTATTAGGTATAAGTTATTAGTAAAATTATAAATTAAAACAATAAAAAATTACCTTTTTTTAAGCATCATGTGGAACTCGTCAATCATCCAAAAATTTTTCATTCGCAATAGAAAAATACATCATCGACAGTCCCCTCCTATTGTTTATTGTTTTATCATTCACAATTTCCATGTCCTCCATGTTTGTTTGTTGAAAATTTATGTTTACCTTAAACAAAACAAAATAAATAAATAAATAAACAAAAGCAAGAGTACATTTCTCTAATTTTCCAATATTGATTGAAATTCATTTTACTGCGCACATATATTTACAATATAAAGTGGAAAAATTTACATAAGAAGAACATTCCCGTGCAAAAAATTCAATGAATTGAAAGAATACTGTATTTGTAACAAAAACAAGAAAAAAACAGAAAATCTCTCTTTTGTTTATATTGCATTGGAAAAGTAGTATACTTTGTATATACAAGTAGGGTGAAAAATATGTCCCTTAATTATTTTTGTCGAAAAATAAAAATATAGAGGAAAACAGCATCCGTGCATTAGAAATTAATGTAGTGTTTACGTGCGTCAAAATTAGGTGCGTGAATAATTCGGATATTTATTTTTTTCTACTATATGTACATACATATATATTTTTTACTACATATATATATATAGTAAAAATCGTTCCTTATCCCTGATAAGCGTTCAATTTGATTAAAATGTTAGATATCAATTCGAGTGAAAAAAGAATAGGAAATACTACGAGAAGGGATTTTTTACTTTCTGCTATTTTTATCAAATTTATTTAGGTACTTATAGCGAGTAAATAGATATCAATTTTCTCTCTCCCCTGTAGTTGTTCGATGGAAGCAGATTGAGAAATTTTATTTGCACAAAAAATAAAATTGATTTTATTTATTATTCCTTACATTATTATAATTCTAATTTTTATATTATAATTTAGAAAATTGATAATTTTTAAAAATATTATCTAAATAATAAAAATTATGATAATAGGAATTTAATAATAGAAATATAATAAGAAATGTAATAAAAAATATAATAATAGTCTTTTTATTTAAAAGTTTATGTTACAGTAATTATAAAGAATTGTAATAATGAAATAATTATTATCTTTATACTAATAATTATTAGATTATTATTAATATTAACAATATTATTCTTTATTACGTACATTTAAAAGTAAATTAAATTCTCGAAATTACTCTGATAATCTTATACCCCGTTTATTTCATATCGATTATGAACGATTAATTTCCCCTGCCATCTGTCGGACAGTCACAGAACAATATTGGCGCGAAATTTAAATTTCGCGCCTTTTTTTTAGATTTACAAAAAAGCGAATTAAGTGAAAATAAAAATAATTATTAATGTAATATTAATTACAATAATATTTTTATTCAAGTTTCATTTCTAGACTTAGTTTTTTTGTTGATATTTATCATTAATTAGAATTAACTAAAATTAATTAATATATTCAATTTTAGTTTCGTCTATTAAAATTGAAATTTGAACTGAATTGAAGAAAATGAATTAAAATTGCATGGATTGAAGTTTTTCTAAGTGAAATGGCAACGATTGCATTTTTACTAATTGAATTTTCATTGGAATAGATTTCCTCACTAATTGAAATTTAATCGTTTGAATTTTTATTAATTAAAATGTTTTCGATTGAATTTTATGAGCATAATCCTTCGATTGGATTTTCACTAATTAAAATTTCATCGATTGGATTTTTATTAATTAAAATTTCTTCAATTGAGTTTTGTTTAATTAAATATTAGTAATAAATTCTTTTTGTTATTAAAATGAAAAATTTTTTTATTGTGTTTAAAGTCAACGACAAACGGAAGTTGATTGTTGTTAATTTAATTTTCTTTTCATTTAAACATTTTTATTAAAGAGATATAAAAAATTTACAATGTTTTTCGTTATCATACTTTTATAATATTTCGGTTTTGTATAATATACGTCACAATTACTAACAATGTTTAGTCATTTTCAGTTGTGAGTTTAAGTTATTGCTTTTTTCTCTTTTTTGTACAAAAATTTAGGATCGATCGAACGATATATCCTGAGTGGCGGTGATCCTTTCAGGATTAAATAATTAATCACTGCTTTTTAGTGAGTTCGATAACGTATTAATATAAATTGGATTCTGTCAGTAAAAACAGAAAAAACTAGAATTTTACAGAAAAAAATTACTGAAATTAGAAAAAAGTTATTAATTAGATTAGTAATTGATTTGTTGGATTTTGAACTTTTTAAAATAAAATAAAAAACTGTTTTAACAACAGGCTAACAATAAAAACCAAACCAGAAACCATTTACTTACGTACGTATTTTTTTTATCAAAATGCTATCGTTTAAAATAATTATTACTTGAACATTATAACATACTATTTTAAAAGAAATGATAGTAATAAAAAAATTTAATAAAAAAAAATGTAAAAAGTAAAAAATAAGAAAGTATAAAAAACTATAAAAAATATAGTTAATAGTAAAAAGTAATAAAAAAATACAAATAAAATATTAAAAGCCACGTTTTTGATAAAATAATAAATTATATCAAAATAATAATAAATGAAAGTATAAAAACTTAAAAAGAAAAAATATTAATTTATATTTTAATTAATATTTTAATTATTTAAATACGTATGTAAATAAATAATGACAGAAATAGCACATTCATTAGGAAAAAATATTATTTCCTCCCACCTAAGAAAAAAATGATAAATATCTTTAAGATTAATACATATCAAAAATAATGATAAATTCATTTCATAAAAATAATCCATGATTAATATACCTCTAAAATAAGGATACATTCATCCCAATAATAATCCATCGACAATGAAAAATTATTTGCACTTAGTGAAGCAATAAAATATCAACAACAACAAAAATAACAATAACAACAAATATTTAAAAATATTTCCACTGAGCATTTAAAACATTTAAAAAATTAAAATGAAAACAAAACAAAAAAAAACAGAAAAAATATATTTAGGAAGAGAAGCATTGGAGAAAAACAAATAAATTAAAATAAAACAAAAAATTTTAAGGTAAAACGAAAAATGTCAAAATAAAACAAAATATTAAAATAGAACCAAAATTTTTGAATTTAATATAAAAAGTATTGAGATATAAAACAAAAAATATTATATTAAAAGAAAAAATATTAAAATAAAAGGAATATTATTGAAATAAAAGAAAAAATATTAAAATAAAACAGAAAATATTAAAATAAACCAAAAAGTATCGAAATAAAGGGAGAAAAAATCTTAAAATAAATTGGACAATATTAAAAAATGAAAAAAAAAATTTTAAGAAAATAAGAGAAAAAAAATATAAAGTTAAAACAAAAGAATAATGTGATAAATTATAAATAATCAAAAAATGGACAATTTTTTGTTTTCCCGAACACGAAATAAAAATAACAGATAAATGAAAGAAAAAAAATATGAAAAGAAAATAACGAGTATGTCCATCTGTCAGTGTTAAAGGCGACTGACCAAAAATTGACAATAAAAATATAATTATACCGGACTGTGTGCAAGGTCACCGTTTCCTGTTATTATAATTGCAAAATCGTTTGGAAAGTCAATCATTGAGTCCATACGTTGTCGATGATGGCAAAACGTTCATCTATACTGTCGATGACTACTAAGTGCAATATATAACATATGACACTATCACTACAAACACCTTTTTTCCACTTCTTCTACTTCTTTCTTCTTCTTCTTCTTCTTTTTCTACTACTACTACTTTTTACGCTTAATATCAACTGCGAGAGTTTTCCTGCGTTCGATATAATACGGGGAAAAATCACATGGAACATCGAGTTCTGTACATGCGTTCTACTGCCAAAATGAAGCTGTGCTTTTGCGCACATTAACCCTCCTAAAGGAGCGTTTTCAACCCCACTTGATGTATAAATATAAATATGTATTTTTGTATATATATATATATATATATATATATATATATATATATATATAAAATGTACTTAGAATTAGATTTTTATCTCCACGCTGAGTAAAATTAAAAAATTGTCTTTGTGCTTTCTAATTAGAATCGAAATTAGAAGAAATTTAAACACTTTATGCCTTTTGTCCGAAGATGACCTGAAATAATAAAAATTTAGTTGAGTAAAAATTAGTACTTTAACCCTTAAAATTAACTTTAACCCTTAAACCTACTTAAACCTTATTTTCACCCTTAGAAACTTAAACCCTTAACCATTACTTTAACCCATAAAAACTTAAACCCTTTACCATTACTTTAGCTCTTAAAAACTTGAACCCTTAACTATTACTTTAACCCTTGAAAACTTAAACTCTTAACCATTACTTTAACCCTTAAAAACGTAAACCCTTAACCCATACTTTAACCTTTAAAACTTTAACTTAACTTAAACCCTTAACCATTACTTTAACCTTTAAAAACTTAAACCCTTAACCATTACTTTAACCCTTAAAAATTTAAACTCTTAATTCATACTTTAACCTTTAAAACTTAAACTTTACTTAAACCCTTAACCATTACTTTCACCTTTAAAAGTAAAACCCTTAACCCTTAGAAAATTAACACTTAAATATATACATATAGATTTCTTTCTAAGGCCCTAGGTGTTTGACACCCAGGCATTAAAGTGAATTCTTTAAGCTAAAATTGAATATTATATTTCAACATAATTACTTTAGGTTGCTCAGTATATTCATTTTTGAGAAAGGTTTCATGATATTTTTTTTTAAATTCTAATAATTTAAAAAAATTCTAAATCGAAAAAAATTGGACAAGTGCGAGTTGTACTCGCACTGCAATGGCGGGTTCCGTACAGAAATATTAAAACAATACTTGCAACATTTATCGGTAATTAGTAGAATTAAAATAAACAATTAAAAAAATATATTAAAATCATTTGATAAAAAAAATAACTAAAAAAATTAAAGTATTGTATATATCTAATATTGTAAACAATAATAAGCAGAGGAACAAAATTTTAAAAATTATAGTTCCTCTGCTTATTATTGTTTACAATATTAGATATACAATACTTTAATTTTTTTTAGTTATTTTTTTTATCAAATGATTTTAATATATGTTTTTAATTGTTTATTTTAATTCTACTAATTACCGATAAATGTTGCAAGTATTGTTTTAATATTTGTGTACGGAACCCGCCATTGCAGTGCGAGTACAACTCGCACTTGTCTAATTTTTTTTTTTTAGTTAAGAAATTAAAGTCAGAAAACAATCTCTCATTTATTCTCTTAAAATTTCACTCTCTTCCTTAAAATATTTAATGCCACGTGTTTAAACTAAAAAAAATTTAAAAAAATTTTTTTTTTTGAAAAAAAAATTAAAAAAAAATTTTTTTTGATTTTTTTTTCAAAAAGTTTCTTAAATAAATTTTTTGTCGTCAGACTGTAATAATACACTAGGATACCAATTTTCAGCTCATTAGGTCAAATAATGTAAAAGTTAGAGAAAAAAAATTTTTTTTTAAAATTTTTTTAGTTTTTCCTTGACAACGCTATGGCCATCATTACATATCAAGTTCTCTATATTTTTCCTGTAATATTCGAGTAAAAATACACCAGCATGCAAAATTTCAGCTCTCCATGTCGAATAGTTTAGAAGTTAAGGGGGGGGGAATGGTCACTTTTTATGCATTTTTGGCCAAAAATCTTGTTATTTCCTTGACAACGCTATGACCATTACGTCCAATCACATTCGCTATATTTTTCCTGTAATCTACGAGTGAAAATACATATCTGGACCAAATTTGAGCTCTTTAGGTCAAATAGTTTAGCCGCTAGGGGGGGGGACACGATTTGGCTACGGACAACAGAGTCTCACCAATAGGGTTCCGCCGTTACACCGTAGGTGTACGGAACCCTAAAAACGTGAAGAAATTTTTTCTTACGTAAAAAATCACAACTACCATACACTGAAAAAAATAATAGGCAATTTTTGCCTTAGTTAATAAGGTTAAAATCACAAGACAAATTTTTATTTGAATATTTAGAAAATACGATATGAAATAATTATATTTTACCTTTTTATTAATTATATTTACAATATGAGTGAAAAGGAACTTTTATTTTTATTATTATATAAATAATATTTTACTTTAATTAAATAAAGAAAATAATAGAACTACTTTATCAATTTCAATAACAGTTATGCATGTGTGAATTTTATAACCAAACTGGTCTAGTTTCATGCTTAAACAATTTTATTAAACAAATGAAATTAGTACCTTTAAATATTTCAAAAAAATTTTCTCGATTCCATTTCAGTAATAAATTTCTTCCTTTAGTACCCATATTTTAATTAATTATAAAATTCGATTTGACATATGTAAACAATTTACTTGATAAATAACAAGAATTTGTTACTTTATTAACTAAGGCAAAAATTGCCTTTTTTTAAAAGAAACAATTGCTTTTCGTGTATTGCTTTTGTACTTAGGCAAAAATTACTTTTAATTAGCAATTCGTATTTTAAAATTAATCTTTTGGAACAATGAGTGTGACTATAATGTATAGTTAATGAAACATAAAGTTAAGTACAATTTTTACGAATTGAAACTATTTTTAATTAAAATTTTCATAAAAAAATAAATTTTATTAGAGTGATATTTTATCCTTAGTGTCAAACACCCAGTGTGCAGTTTAAGGGTTAAACCAGCTAACAGTCAGATTCTAAAATTTTCTAACATGTGAGGATTTTGAGAAAATTGGAGGTAAAGAATCTAAAGTCACGTTTTTTGGGTTTGACCACCACTTTTCTCAAAATCCTGACTTGATGTTAAATTTTAGAACCCAGGGTCGCATTCAGCTGATAAAAATACATTAGAAACGACTCCCATGTCAAAAATAAAAAAAAAAATTTGGTCTTACCCCTCACTTTTTTAAAATTCTCAATTTTTTTGTCTTCTTTAGTTCTTAAAGTGTAGTTTTTAATTATTAGTTTAAGACTTCATAGAAATCTCTAGTAGGCCAACTTTAACAGAAAAAATATCTTTCGAAAATGACCCATATGTTCAAGATAAAAAAACTAGAGGATCTTGAGAAAAGAGGGGGTAAAGTATCTAATTTCACAGTTTTTGGGTTTTGAGTACCATTTTTCACAAAATCCTGACATTTTAATCAATTTCGGAACTCACTGTCCTGTTCAGCGGACAAAAATACATTAGAAATGATTCCCATGTCAAAAATAAAAAAAAATGTTTGGTTCTTTACCCCACTTTTTTCAAAACCGTTCAAGTTTTTTAGTCTTTTTTGGGTCTTAAAGTGTAGTTTTCAAATCTTACTTTGAGACCTCATAGAAATCTCTAAATAGTCAACTTGAATACAAAAAATATCTTTTAAAAAAAAGACCAAAAAAATGGAGGAATTTGAGAAAAGTGGGGTAAAGTTTATAATTTCACGTTTTTTGGGTTTTAACCACCACTTTTCTCAAAATCCTGACATATTTGTTAATTTTTGATCCCAGGATCGCGTTCACTGGCTAATATTACATTAAAAACGACTCCCATGTCAAAAATAAAAAAAAAAATTTTTTGGGTCTTACCCCCACTTTTTTCAAAATTTTCTATTTTTTGGGTCTTTTTTGGGACTTAAAGTGTAGTTTCATTAAAAACGACTCCCATGTCAAAAATTAAAAAAAATAGTGAGTATTTTGTGAAAAGTGGGGGTAAAACCCAAAAAAAAAGTTTTTTTCGTTATTTATGATATCGGTGTGGTTTTCAATGTACTTTTGTCCTCTGAACACGAATCCGTTTCACGAAATTGTCTATCTTGTCAGAATTTTGAAAAAACTGTGGGCAAAGTTCCAAAAAAACGTGTTGTATAACTTTTTGAAAATCATTTTTGAGTATAACAAAAAAATTAAATTCCAAAAAATCGAAATTTCTTTTTTTATTAATTTATAGAAGTTGGAAATTTTAATCAGAACAAGAGAACAAATTTTCGAGATTATGGAAATAATGTTTTTAAAAAATTTGTCCATTTGAAAATGGAAATTTGATAAAATCTTATACATCGACTCACCAATGGTAATTTCGAGAAGAAACGAAATTATTGATGCTGAATAACCGGAAATTAATACTCCAATCATTAACGAAAGTACTTTCCAATGATCATTATTATCATTTTGTGATTTTTTTTCTCCTCTTCGTGCTCTGTAGGATTTGCCAAAATTTTCATTTTCCCCTCTTTCAATAATGCAAATTCCATCAGTACTCTATGTACTTGTTGAAATTTCTCCACGAACGGAGAACCAGGTTCAAGATAATAGCCAATACCAACAGTGTAGATAAATTCCTCGACAAACTGCACTAAATTTCTTTCCCTATAAAAATCGACGTACCATTTCGCTTGTGACAATCTCATAATACAGCTTATGTTCCTATTTTTTATTAATAATTCCACGCACTCTTCGGGTGTTGTTAAACGACCGTTTTTCACCCAATTCGTAAAGGAATTTTGATTAATCATACATGTAGCATTGTTTTTGTCTTACCGGCTTCTGAACTGAATTGAAGATCACTTTTTATAAGGTCATTAATTGTATTTATAATTCTTTGTTCCTCGGGGCGTAGATTAAAATTTGTTAACGAGAGAAATATGTTGAATGAATAGTAGAAGTTTACTATCAAGAAGGAGAAGAATATAATTCGTTGTTTTTGTTCACAAGGTTGTTGGTTTATTGTCACTCCGAATATAATGCTGATGATTATGGTCCAGTTCCAATTTGTCGACGAATCAAAGTGAAAGATTTTGACAATTACTCTGCTGATTAGTGTCAGTGAGAGTGCTAGGAGAATTGAGTAGTAAAAATTTTTGCCAATTGTGATGGAATAATTTTTTGTTTTTAGAAGAGGTGTGATAGCAACGTAGGGATCTAGATCGAAAATTTTGTTTTCATAAATTTCTGTCTTGCAGATAAATTTCACTGTTGTTGCCGTGATACTGTAGAGTTGAATTTCGTTTTTTTGGATTAGGAAAGCAAAACCTGTTAGTTTGTCCACACTGCAGGCAAAATTACCGAAATCTTCTTCACTCGAGGGTATGAATACTTGTTTGTAGTTTAAAAATTCGGAGAATAGTTTTTCCACTTGTGCATCGGGACCGGAAATATCGATTGGATGATTGGTTGAATTACGTTTTAACATGATGTGAGGGGGTCTGTTCAGAACTCCAATTTTTTATTACTATTTCAGTCCATTTTGATAATTCTCCCTCTTGTTGGTTTATCACTGATGAGGTAGTTAAGTTTAGACAAATTTTCATGAAAATGAAAAATAATATTCGTAGTTTCATTATTTTTGGTTTTCTGCAAAAGAGAAAGAAAATTATTTAATAAAAGATTCAGTAAAAAATTCAATAAAAAAATGTACCTGTAGGTACTCTATTTGATTTATTTCACTTGTGAGCGAATTTTTATGACACCTAGGTGGAAATTTAATGAACTACATTTGGCTTTTTCAATTTTTTGACCACATTTTTTAAGATATCGAAAATAGTAATTCTTTTCCTTATTAAAAAACAAAAACGAAAACTTATTTTTGAATAAATATAAAATTTTCAGCAGCGAAACAAGTTTGGGATAATTTAGTACCCCAGCTAGAGCAAAACGTATAAGTCTAACTATAACTTTGGATGTCTTAGATTAAATAAACAAATAAAAAAACTTAAAAGTAAAATAATATTAAAAAATAATTTTAAAAAACTATAAAAATAAAATAATAAATAAATGAAAAGTAATTTTTCTTTTATTTAATTATTCATTTTGGATTTTAAATAAATTAATTTTTAAAATTTTTTTCTTAACCATTTTAGTTTTTTTAATACTTTACTTTATTTTCTACCTTATTGTTTCACTATTGTTCAACGTTTACTCCAATAAATTGCACATTGGCTGTGGAGAAATTGTTATTACGTGTTTTTGTCACACGTGTTTTTGTTGCTAAGCAACGATATTTATTTTCAAATAAAAATAAATACTTATTTTTCTATTGATTTATTAAAGATCAAATATTTAAAAACTTTTGAGGCCAAAGGTTATGAAGAAATTAAAAAAATTTAATTTATTTAAAATCCAAAATGAACAATTAAATAAAAGAAAAATTACTTTTCATTGATTAATCATTTTATTTTTATAGTCTTTAAAAATTTTTTTTCATAATATAAAATTTTATGAATATTTTTATAAAATAAAAATTATTCTGTGGTGGAGTTTAGTCGATTTTTGCATTGGAAAATTTTATTTTGCTACAAGAATAATTTATTTACTTTTCCACTTTCTTTTAAATTTAAAAAATTATTAGAAATCGAGTAGTAGTTTTTCCGCATTTGAAGCACATTTTTTTGTATACACGAGATAGTTTTGTCGAGGGTTGAATTTGATTAGTGTTTCCCCTCTGGTTCTTGCGCTCAGTGTCATTTTCTCTACATTTCCAATCAACAAATATTGAGATCAAGTATGGAATTTATTAGAGGGTGAGTTTTTCTTCTTTTTTGGGGTGTGATATTTTTTTGACAAAAATCATTTGCATTAAAAAAAATATATATATATACGTTTTTTTACACTTGATGAGAAATATTTATGCACATGCAGCAACAGAATTTGATTATTTCTCTTTCATGACATTTATTAATTTGAAAAATGACTTTCAATTTATTAAATTGATCTTAATATGGATTTTTATTATAAATTGATTTTTTTATATCTTTAATTTTATTTATTTTTATATTGTTTTTTTAAGATTTATAAAATTTATAGAATTTATAGAAAAACTATATTACTGTGTAAAAATTTATTATATGGCAAATTTTGAAATTTTTTATCCATTTTGATGTAGTTATTAAATTTTTCAATACTTTGAAAATATTGAAATAAAATAGAAAATATTTTTATAACATTTTTACTGAATTTTTATAAAATTTCATTTTTTTGTGAATTTTATTAATTATTATTTTTTATAAAAAATTAATTTTAATGTATTACATATTTAACTAATTAATATTTAAAACTAATTTAACTAAATTAAATAAATTTAAATTTATTTTAACTAATTAATTTATCGACCGAGTGATAACATCATTACTACATATATTAACTAATTAAAAGTGATTCAGTTTCGTTTGTAGATTTTTTTTGATAGATTCTGTATTAGTTGAAAATCACTTTTTCTTCTTTTTATTTTTATAAAGTTGGCAATAAACGTAATATTAATATTCTATTTTTTACGCATGCGTTTTAAACGTTTTTAATGAATTTATAGGTTATACACTATTGCGCATGCGCTGTAAATAATTGAATAGAATCTAAAATTCTGCGCATGCGCTTTTAATCAATCAATAGAGTGTATAAATTTCTACGCATGCTTATAAATGTCAAAAAATCATTAAATACTTAAATAGAAACGATAGAAATGAAAAAAGGGAAAATTTTAATTATAAACGAATAAAATTGTTGAAAATGAAACATTTAGAAAAAATAAAATTACTTCAAGAATGGGTGACAGGAAAAGTGCGTATAAAATTATACATTGAGTAATATGCACATTTATAATTTTATAAACAAGTTATTATAGGAGTGTCATGGTGTGTTAAAAATAGCAATTTAAAAAGGAGAAAAATAAATAAACAGGAAAAATCGAAAAGACCTTGTTTATTAAATGTTTGTTGTTTTCGATACATTGAAGAAAAAAAAGAGAGAGGGAGGGAAAGAAAGAGTGAGACACACTATTTTGCATCCTCGAATCTAATTTCCAACGGAAAATGTGGCAATTAAATGAAATGAAGCATCGTCTCAATTTCTCTGCTGGCGCCAACGAGAAAACTATGCAGATTATACATATATATCGTTTTCCTTTTTTTAGATAGAAAGTTATATACCCGTGAACAATTCCGAGGACAAAATCTTGGCTCTTATAGAGTAAAACTCGATCCGAAGACCTGCTCTTCTCAGGAGTACAAGCACGGAGAAATGGAAAGCTATTCCGAATGCGAATAAAAAAATTAAAATGAAAAAAAAATCCGCCTTACAAAGTTGTGTAGTATCTTTGGATTTATTTTGACATTGTTTAATTTTTTTCTTCTTTTTGAAAGTACATTTGTCATTAAATACTTTAATTTCTCTTATGCAGGAATTACAACTTTGGAAGCAAAATAAAAAATTAAAAAACATTTTTTTTGTTGTAACTTCAATAACTTTAGTTTATTTTAACAAAAGAATTCTAAATTGATCAGTTCATATGTTTTGAAAGGTTCTCAAGTGTAGTTATAAATAATTTAAAAGTTAGGCTACGTTTATTTTGGGAAAATTTTAAAAAGTCAAATTTTGGAAAAAATTTTATTTGTAAAACTTTAATAAGCTCTACGTACTTTTTTTTAAAACAAGGTCTAAACTATTAATCGATGCGTTTTGAAATGTTCTTTAATTTTGTGTAAAAGAATATTATTTAGAAATCAATTTTTTAAATAAAATTTCAAAAAGTTCAATTTTTGAATGTTTTTGATTTTTTTAAACTTTAATAAATTTGTCATATTTTTTAAAAAAAGGATCTAAAATTTTCATTTTTTGAAACTATAATAAATTTTAAATATATTTAAAAAAAGGTTTTAAAATGCATCAATCGATGCGTTTTGAAATGTTCTTAAAGATTATTAAATATTTTAAAAGATAGTCAACGATTTTTTTCAAAAATTTCCAAAAAATCAATTTTAAAAAACTTTTAAAACTTTGGTATATTTTAAGCAAACAGGGCTGTAAAAAATATCAATCATAGTTATAAATAAGAATTTAAATAAACGATTTCAAAAATGTTAATTTTTGAAAAATTTCTGAATTTTCTTAACTTTAAAGGGTCCATAACCCTTCGAGTATATTATTAATTTTCATTTTATAAACTAAAATAAAAAAAAAACATGAAAAACTCAACAAGTGTAATGAAAGAAAGGCAAAACTTGAATTACTTTTTAAAAATATGGGCAAAAATCGTTTTTTTAAAATTAAAAATTAAAAGAGCAAAAAAATATGTTTAAAATCGATCTTAAAGAATTTTTTTATTTTTATGACTATTATGTTTTTAATTTAAAATGAAAACTTTAAGAAATTTGTGAATGTAGTAATTCGTCCCAATAACAACCGGTTGTCAATATACAGGGGCTTAAAATTTCGATCCTCTTCTACTTTCTTTTTAAACCAATCAAATTCGATATATTACTGGACTAGAAAAAAATTCCATCTGCTTGAAAAATAATTAAGAAAAAAATATTTTTTAAATATAAAAGAATAATAATCGTTTACAGAGAATACAATATTTTATTCCATTCTTCTAAAAATAATTAATAATAATTAATAATAATTAATAATAATTAATAATAATTAATAATAATTCTTCTTCTAAAAATAATTATTTATAAAATTAATAAAATTAATTAATAGTTTGGTAGAAAATAATAATTGTATAAAAAGTAAATTGTAACTCGAAATTTGATATATAGAAGGATAGGTTTTTCATTTGACATAAAAAAAGCAATATATGTGAAGTAAAAAAGATTGAAGTAATAAAATTTTTATTTTAAATTTGATTAAATTAACTGTAGATTGATTAAAGAAAAAATCGAAATTGTATAAAATAATTGCGTTTGTAACAAAAATGACAACTTGTAATTGATACACTGATAGTTTAATCGTTTGAAAAAGAGACCACACCTCATTGCAACTATTATGCAACAAATCATGATTTTCTTGACCCACATGAATAAATTGTTTACACTAAACTCATGGGATTTTCATAATATTATATACACTAAACGATTTGACATTTTATGTCTCTTTATTTTTAATTGAGTGAAAAAACGTCATAATTTTAACAAAAACGTGCTTTCTTTAAGAGCTAAAAAAATATTCTGAAAAATATTAAAGAAACAATTTCTAAAACTTTAAATACTCTACAAATCTAAGTATACCTTCAAATTACTTGGACGATTTTAGAATTATTAAAAATACCTTAAAAATACTTTAGAAGTACTTTTAACATCTTCAAAATACTTTTAAAATCTTAAATATATTCGAAATACTTTTTGTAGCTTAAAGTTTTTAAAAAATACCTTTAAAATACTTAAAATACTTGTAATATCTGAGAATCGTTTTTTTATAGCTTCAAACTTTTTAAAATATCTTCAAAATACTTTTAATAGTTTCAATATTTTTAAAATTATCTTGAAAATGCTTGTGATTTCTTTAAAGTAATTTAAAAATTTTTAATATCTTAAAAGTATTGAAAATATCTTCAAAATATTTTCCAAATAATGTTATTTCTTAAAAAATCCTTTTAAATTCTTTAAAATTTTTAGAATACTAGAATTATCTTTAAAATAGTTTTAATAGCTTAAAAGTTTTTAAAATATTTTCAAAAAATTTGTATTTTCTTCAAAACTACTTTTAAAATCTTAAATAATTTTAGAATACTTTTAATAGCTTTAATCTTTTGAAGATATTTTCTAAATAAATGTAATTTCCATCAAAAATACTATACTAAAATCATTAATATCTCCAAAGTTTTGAAAATATCTTTAAAATACCTTTAATAGCTTTAAAATAATTTTTAATTACTTTAACCTTATTAAAATATTTTCAAAATAATTTTAATTTCTTCAACCTTTTTAAAATATTTTCAATATAATTGTAATTTCCATCAAAAATACTATACTAAAATCGTTAATATCTCTTAAAGTTCTGAAAATATCTTCAAAATACCTTTAATAGCTTCAAACTTTTAAAAATATTTTCAAAAAACTGTAATTTCTTTAACATTACTTTTAAAATCTTATATATTTTCGGAATACTTTTATAATAGCTTTGATCTTTTAAATATATTTTTTAAATAATTGTTGTCTTAAAAAATACTTTTAAAACCTTTAATATTTTCAAATTACTGGAAGTATCTTAAAAATAATTTTAATAGCTTTAAAGTACTTTTAATTGCTTTAACCTTTTTAGAATATTTTCAAAATAATTGTAATTTCTTTGAAAATACTTTCAGAATATTTAATATCTTCAAAATAATTTTAAATGCTTCAACCTTTTTAAAATATTTTCAAAATATTTTTAATTTCCATCAAAAATACTATAATTAATAATTATAATTAATAATTATAATCATTAATAACTCTAAAGTTCTGAAAATATCTTCAAATGCCTTTAATAGCTTCAACCTTTTAAAATATTGTCAAAAAAATTGTAATTTCTTCAATAATGTTTTAAAAATTTTAATTATCTTCAGAATACTTTTAACAAATTTCATTTTTTTAAAAAATTTGGAAATAATTGTGGTTTCATTCACAAATACTTTTCTAAACTTCAATATCTTCAAAATACTTTTAATATAGCTTTAAAATATTTTAATTGCTTCAAATATTTAATTACTTTTAAAAATATTTTCTAAATAATTGTAGTTTATTTTATCAAAAATACTTTTTAAAACATTAATATTTTATATGAAATATCGAAAATATCTTTAAAATATTGAAATTATCTTAAAATTATTTTTCAAGCTTCAATTTTTTTAGAATCAAAATTCTTGCAATTAAATTATACTTATTGTCTTCAAAATACCTAAAATATTTCTAAAGTATTTTTAATATATTTAAACTTTTTAATTGGATATTATTAATATCTGTTAGTAGTTATGTATAGTTATGTAGTTTCTTAGTTATGTACAATATCGTGTCAAGTTTTTTTTAAAATATTTCAAAGGTATTTTTGAAAAAAATCATCTTTTAAAAAGAAGATAACTTTCAAGAAATATTCATTATAATTTAGTATGTGAAAAATTTTATCATTTTTCTCTAGGAAGAGGGAGTCGAAGGTGAAATATTAAGAAGTGGGGGAGAATAATAAGCGATTGGAAAAGTGTATTTTTCTTTTTGGAAAAAATTTTACAAAGCATTACAAAGGGTTATTCGAGATTCTATATAAGGAAGCAAAAAGACAACAAAACTACGAGAATCCATGGGAAGAAACGAGAAAAGCGACTTTCAGGAATTAATAATAAACTGTAAACAGAAAACAGGTACTAGTTATAAAACTTTACTATTCTTTTTACGTTCATTGCACGAAGAGTGTAGTTCTAAATATAGAGTAGGGGGCATAGAAAGAAAACTGGTGATCCTAAGAAAAGAGAATATCAGGCAAGGTAAAAATGCAGAAAGTGGAATAGTTGATGGAGAAAAAGAAACGACGATTACCCGATTAAGAATTCCTCTAGTGCTTCGCGGCAGTTCTATATTTAGCGCGCGCGCGTGTATGTTTTTTCTTTTTTTTCTTACTTCTCTCTCTCTCTCTCTCTTCTTTTTTTTGTTGAAAAAAGAAAGGAAGAAGAAGAAGTAAAAAAGTAAAAAGAAATGAAGAATCAAAGCGGGATGAACGGAACGGAGTGAAAGAGCCGCAAGGCCGTGCTTAAAGGTAGGGAGATTAATTGCGGGGAATGAACCGCAGAGCGCAGGGATGAGCACATCATGCGCTGAAAAAAATAAAATAAAATAAACGAAAAAGTAACCAAAAATATGCAATCATTGGAAAAAAAATGCGAATGTAATTAGCGAGAAAAAATGTAAATGAAAAAAAGTAGAAAATTTTTTTCAAAGTTAGTTTCTTATTTAAAAATTATTACGTTACGGTGTAAACTTGGCATTTTTAAAAAAAATTCTTACCTTAGATTAAGTATCCGAAAAAACACTATTTAAGACACAAAAAATTAAAATCGCCTCCAAGGAGCTTCAAGCTCCTAGAGCAAATTTTAATTTTTTGTGTAATTTAATTGTTAATGAGGTTAAAAATAGTATTTTTAAAATTTTTACAACTGATGTTAATATTTCTTTTCAAATTTTTGCAAATTTCGATCCCAAAAACTCCGAGTGAGAAATTGTGAAGAAAAATGGTTAAATTTTAAAAAAGTACCCTCCATTTTGAATTTTAAAAAGTCGATGCCAAATTCGAAATCAATGGCCCCGAAAACCTCCAAAGAAACAAACTTTAAGCGAATTCGTTGAAGTTATAAGAAAAAGTCCTCCATTTTGAATTTTGCAAATCAAGCGCCAAATTCGCAATTAACGACCCCGAAAATCCCTGAGTGACAAATTTCAAGTGAATTCGTTAAGATTCTAAAAAAATGTCCTCCATATTGAAAACGCCATTTTGAATTTTGCAAATCCGAGGCAAAATTCGAAATTAATGAGACAAACACAATTCCTAGTAAATTCGTTAAAATTTTCGAAAATTGGCCTAAATATTGAAGACACCATTCTGCATTTTGCAAAGTCAGTGCGAAATTCGGAATCTATGAGAAAATCTAAAAAAAAAATGTTAAGATACAAAGTTTATGCGAATTCGTTAAAATTCCAAGAAAAAGTCCTCCATATTGAAGACGCCATTTTAAATTTTGCAAATCAAGGGCCAAATTCGCAATTAACGACCCCGAAATTCCCTAAATGACAAATTTCAAGAGAATTCCTCAATATTTTCAAAAAATTTATGTGTCTTCATTTTTGTTGTGTCTTAGAAAATACTTTCAAAACCTTTAATATTTTCAAATTACGACTGGAACGATCTTAAAAATAATTTTAATAGCTTTAAAATACTTTTTAAGTACTCTAACTTTTTTAAAACATTTTTAAAACCCATATAAAACTTCAAAATAATTTTGATATCTTTAGGTTTTTAAAATATTTTCCAAATTATTGTTATTTCTTAAAAAATACTTTAAAATTCTTTAAAATTTTGAGAATACTTAAATTATCTTCAAAATAGTTTTAATAGCTTCAATCTTTTAAAATATTTTCAAAAATGAATATCATTTCTCCAAAAAAATCTTTAATATCTTCAAAATACAAAAAATATTTTTAAAATACAATAACTATGTTCAAAATACATTTAATAGCTTCAACCTTTTAAAATTATTTTCAAAAAAATTGTAATTTCTTCAAAATTTCTTTAAAATCTTAAATATTTTCAGAATACTTTAACAATAGCTTTGATCTTTTAAAGATATTTTCTAAATAATTGTTGTTTCTTCAAAAATACTTTCAAAACTTTTAATATTTTCAAATTATTTGAAATATCTTAAATATTATTTTAATAGCTTTAAAATACTTTTTAATTGCTTTAACTTTTCTAAAACATTTTTAAGTTAATTGTAATTTCTTCAAAAATACTTTTAGAACCTTTAATATCTTCAAAATAATTTTAATATCGTTAGGTTTTTAAAATTTTTTCCAAATAATTGTTATTTCTTAAAAAATACTTTAAAATTCTTTAAAATTTTGAGAATACTTAAATTATCTTCAAAATAGTTTTAATAACTTCAATCTTTTAAAATATTTTCAAAATGAATATCATTTCTCCAAAAAAATCTTTAATATCTTCAAAATATAAAAAATATCTTCAAAATATATTTAATAGCTTAAACCCTTTAAAATTAATTTCAAAAAAATTGTAATTTCTTTAAAATTACTTTTAAAATCTTAAAAATTTTTAGAATACTTTTAATAGCTTTAATCTTTTGAAGACATTTTCTAAATAATTGTTGTTTTTTCAAAAATACTTTTAAAACTTTATTTTCCAATTATTGGAAATATCTTAAAAATAATTTTAATAGCTTTAAAATACTTTTTAATTGATTTAACCCTTTTAAAATATTTTAAAAATAATTCTAATGGCTTCAACCTTTTTAAAATATTTTCAAAATAATTTTAATTGCGTCAACCTTTTTAAAATATTTTCGAAATAATTGTCAAAATTCGAAGAAACCGTCTTTCATATTGAAGACGCCATTTTGAATTTTGTAAATTCAACTTTGTCAAATTTGTTTTCAGTGACATCGAAAATCCCTGTGTGACATAAATTTTTTAAACAGATTCGTGGAATTTTTCCAAATTTGTCCTCCATATTGAATCCAATTTTAAATTTGTTTTGCAGTGGCTCTTAAAATATTCAAATGGCCCATTCTTTTTGTTATAATAATTTCGCAATTTAAAAATAATGCCCCAATATTAAAATCAGCATTAAAAATTTTTTAAATTAAAAAATTAATGTTGAAAAAATCGGCAAAAAAAATTCAAAATCGTTTTAAATTTCTTTAAATCGAACCTCAAATTTGCACTGAAATTAGTCACATTTTTTTTTAGGAAATTTAAAAAACTTGCAAAATCTTGTTGGAGAATCTTTTTTTTTTAGTCGAATTAAAATGAATTTGGAAAAATAAAATTTTATCTACATTTTTTTTTTAAATTGTTTAAATATAAAAATTAGAATTTGTTTTTCAAATTCCTATTCTTTAAGTTGAAAAATTTTAAGTACTGTATAGTTATTAACAATGTTGTGTGCGCAGTGTTTAGAAATAAAATTTTCTATCAGACATATAAAACAGAAATAAACACGACATTAATCGCATCATTTTACTCAACATTTTAGTAAATTTTATGACAATATTAGAAAATCGTGTGGGTTTTTTTTCAAATTTTTTTTTTCTAAAGCATAATCGTCGATAAAGGTTAACGGCATCATTTTCTACGTACACGTGTCATCGTGAAGAATAAATACCGTAAAAATATAATGTTCATCACTTTATTAATACAAAATGTCTTATTTAAAAGGCGCGTGAGACCCCGAAAAACCGGTTTTTTCCCCTCTATACACATCGTTACCAAGAGACTTCCGTTTTCCTTGATTAAAAAAAAATGCAATTATTTTTTTGCATTTCTTTTTAATTTGCAACAAAACATATAATTCAATTAATCATTATCAACATCATCGTCATCATATTTGCTATTTTTATAATAACAAAAATTATGAGTCTCTTAGAAAATTCGCAGCAAAAGGAGGGAAAAAATATAATTTATTGTTTTAATGAAAAAAAAATTTTTTTTATAATGTTATCATAATTTTATTATATTATTTTGATTGTTGTTAATTGTCATTAACTTTTAATTTTATAACAAGTAATAAAAATAATTATATTATAATTTTGTACAATAACTTAAAAATTAAATTAAACATTTTTTAAATTAATTAAAAATTTTTTTAAATTTAATAAATAATTATACTATATAATTATATTATTATAATTAATAATTATCGTTACAATTACTAGTAAAGTAAAATAATTCAATTAGAAATATTTTTGAGTATCGTTCTACGGCGCTTGGGTTGAGAACACTGCTTGGACAATAGACGAGAAGTGGGGATGATGAGTTGTGATTGGTTGTGGCGCTCCCCCCCCCTTTACGCGAGCAGTGTTTCTCAACTCGGACATCGATAGATAGTTCTCTCTTCTTTTAGTTACTTTCTATCACTGTTTATTTTCATGGCTATTTGCCATACATTTTTTATTTGCTTTTCTTTTTTAAAAATTTACTTCTTTCTTAAATGAAAATAAAAATTGCACTTCTTTTTTAGTATATTTGAAAATAATAGAAAGAGTGATTTTTTTAATTGATAATAACAATAAAAAATTAAAGATAAAAATATTAGCTTTAGGTTTTAGAAAAAACAATTTTAGAAAATTAACAAAAATAATGGTAAAATTAATAATAATATTATTACAATGTAATAATTACTATTTTATTTTTATTTATTTTTTATTTAACCAGTATACGGGACATTTATGTAATTTATTAATAATAATAATAATAATAATAATTATAATAACAACAATTAGTGTTATTATTATATTATTATAAGTATTATTTCTATTATATTATTATTATATTAGTATTGGTATTATTATTATTATTTTATAAGGTATAATAATTATTTTTTTAAATTAAATTTATCTAAAATGCATAAAAAGAAAAAAATAGAAAAGAATGTACATAAAATGAATTACTCCCACTTGGACATTATAGTATCGTAAGACATTCGAGTCGAAGCTCGAGATCTTCATTTGCAACTAGTTTTCCAGTGGACACATACGACGAAGGAAGAAATGAAAATCGCGACAAATCGAACCGGTTTTATAATTTTCGGTTTATTAAAGTGGTGTCAAAGGGGTTCAACGCTAAAATCAAGGTGCACAACACGTTTGGCAATTATGACACATTTCAGGAATTCACAATGAGTCAGGTATATCTATATATAAACACACACATACAAGTGTATATATATATATATATATATATTATTTAAAAAATTGTTTAAATTAAAATTGTTGTTACTATTCTTACAAATAATTGTTAATACTTTATTTATATTTTTTATTTATTGTTTTTATTATTGTTATTATTATTATTATTATTATTATTATTATTATTGTTATTATTATTATTATTATTATTATTATTGTTATTATTATAATTTTGGTTTTTATTATTGTTGGTATTACTATTGTTATTAATAATTTTTTTTAAATTATTGTTTTCATTGTTTTTATTATTATAATTTTGGTTTTTATTATTGATAGTTAAAATTTCTTTCTTGCTTATTTATTTTCACTTTGTATTATATGCTAAACAATATATTATATATACATGTTTATATTTAATATCAAAGGCATTCCCGCATATAGACACGCGCGTATGTTAAAGACAAGTTTTTTCTTCAATCATTTCACCGTTTGCAATTTAAAAACTCTCCAGTGAAAGGGAAACATTTTGTTTAATTGCATTAAATTTACGTAAAAGTGGTGTAACAATTATATCTTTTAATGTATAATAATTTATGATTAGAATTTATCTATCTTCATGTAAAGTATTATTATTTGAAGATATTGATTAGAAAAATAGAAATAAATGGCTTTTTGTTATCTATTCGTTGTTGGAAAATTTTTTTATATATTAAAAGTTATTTTATTAACATTTTTTTCTTTTATCATTTTAATTTTTAAATAGTTTTTTAATATCGATTGACAAAAGAATTTATGCTTCTATCAATTGTTTATAATTATTTTTTTTACTTTTTTTTTAATTTTTAAATTAATTATTATTTTATTTTTAATTTTCAAATAAATTTTTTTTTACTTTATTTTTAATTTTCAAATTAATTATTTTCTATAATAATTAATTTTCACATTCTTTAGTAGTATTTTAAGTATAAATTTATTTTTAATTTTTGACAGTATAGTTGATTTTTTCTGAATTTCTAAATAAGTGAACTTTTTATTAAATGTTGATTTTTAAATAATTAAATTTTTCACTTAAATTAGTTTTTAAATGATTTAATATTTCAATTCATGGAATGACAACAAGAAAAGTTATATGAGTCAAAATCAATCAACTTGTTAGTGGATTTTGCTCGTTTTGTTAATTTTTGTTTCAAGTTAAATTATTAAAAGTTCATTATTCGTTACTTTTATTTATAATTCTAATTAAAATACATTTATTTTGTTATTTTTTAAAATTTATTTTGTCAATATTTATTATAATTTTGATTAATAAATTTCGGGTTTATTTTGTGAATTAAATTGCAATTTTAATTAACAAACTTCAGTATATTTTCTGGCCTTGAACTCTTTGCGATTATTTGATACTTTTTGACACGTTTTTTTATGTCATACAACTATTTAACTACTATTTTTTATAAATAATTTACTACACTTATTTCGTTAGAGAAGACACTTATTTTATTTTTGAAATTGAGATTTTAAATATCAATTTTAAAGTGAAGAAATTAATTCTAAGATTCAAAAATAAATTGGAGACGATAAAAGTATCCGAAAAGGAAAGTAAATTGAAAATTGAGATCTATTTTTTATTAATTGTCAAACTTTATAAATTTTGATTATAAATATTTATAGAATTACAAATATTGACGAACATATTGAGTTTCAATATGGAGATGCAACTCTTCACCTGTGAACGTCAAGGTCACCGTTAGATGGCATTTTTGTAGATAAAATCAAATTTTAGGCATTTTTTTTAGTTTATTATCTTTATTTAATATATTTTATTTTTCGTTTTATTTTAATTAATTTAATGAATATAATTTTTTTTATTTTTGTTGCTAATTTTTTTCAAACTCAATAAATAAATTTAAATCTATTTCGTTAATTTTGTTTTTTTTAAAAGATCCGTTTTGCTTCAAGTTCGTAATATCCGTAATTTTCATAAATTTCTTCGCAATAATTCAATTACTTTCATAAATAATAAAATTTTTACAAAGATTCAATTATTTTCACAAAAAATAATGAAACTCATCGCAGAATTTAAATTATTTTTTAATATACAATTCTAATCGAATTCCTCGAAAAATGTAATTATTCTTAAAAATTTTATTAAAATTCGTCGAAAGAATTGAATTATTTAAAAATTTGTTGATAAAATTCTTTATGAGAATTGAATTTTAAGAAACATTTAATTATTCAACAAATTATTTATTTTTGTATTTAAATAATTGAATTTCAGTAGAATTTTCTAATAAAAATTGATTTAAAAGTAAATTTCAGTTAAAATTTTAGATAACAATTGAATATTAAAAGCAATATAGCGTGAATTTTTAGAAATAATTGAATTTTCAAATGAATTTTTTTGAAAAAGTTTAATTGAATTTTTTTTATATATTATTTGAAGTTTTTATTTTCTAATATAATATTTGATTGAAGAATTTACGAATAATTGAAATTCGTATTTGGAACTTTTGACCTACAATCCAATATTCTTATAATATAAAATAATGCTTTATTTTATTGTTATGAAAAAATTTAATTTTTTTGCTTCATAGCAAAAATAAATAAATAAATAAAATAGAAAACAAAAAAGGAAATAAAAACTAAAATTAGCGATAATAAATTCGAAAGAAAAAAATTCAAAGTAACGAATTTTTAATTCTTGTATTTTTTCTTCTTCGAACATAATTCATTATTGAGTGTTTATCTTGGAAATTTGCCCCCCCCCCTTCTCAAATTTACCCTCCGGTCAAAAAACGAGGGGTCAACACATTATTAAAGGATTAGCATAATTTTTTTTTAACAAGTTGAATGAAATATAAATTTAGGTTTTATGAGAAGGTGAAAAAAAGAGGCAGAAGTAAGAGAAAGAAGAAAGAGAAGAAAAAGAAGAGATAAATACACGGGAAAAAGAAAGAGGAGTGGAGGATTAAAAAGAAGGCAAAATATAAACGTATAGAGGGAGGAAAGAGGAGGAGGAAGCAGAAGATGAAATAAAAAGGAGAAGAAGAGCAACAACAAGAAGAAGGCAAAGTGGAGGAACCAGTTCCAGGGTTCAACAGTTGGGTCGAAGGTGGTTAAAGTCTTAGTGAACTTGATCAGTGTTACCTCTACACACATCGAACGAGAGAGAATAAACCCCCGCCTTTAAGCACTGAGGCAAGCAGGAGCAGCAGCAGCAACAGCAGCCTCCCTGCAAAAGATTCAAGAACGAGAGAAGAGCAATATACACACTGCAGTGTGTTGTAGAAAGAAAACGTCGTTTATTTCAAACTGCAAAGAGAGGCCTTTGGATTTTGCCTTTGGTCTTTGCCACAGCATCACACTCATCTCTCTCACTTGAGAGTTGAGAGAATATTCTCTATAAACGTATCCTCATATTCTCATCATCAACGCAACATTCGTCATCAACTTTATCATCATTATCATCAAAATCATCAAAACTCATCAAACTCATCAATTTCTGCTTCTTCTTCTTCTTCATTCTTATCGTTCAAAATTAAGGTAAGCAAATTGGGGGAAACATTTATTCTCTTATTAAACTTATGCTTTTCGGAGAATTTAAATTCAAATATTTAATTTTTTGAATTTTGAATTTTTGAATTATTTAGTATTTAATTACACTTGGAAAAAAATTTATTTTATTCAAATTAATATTTACTTGGTCCAAATAAAGAATTACTTGAATCAAATAAAGTTTAAGTAAAATAAATATTTATCTGAATCAAATAAAGTTTATTTAAGTCAAATAAAGATTTACTTAAATCGAATAATTTTTGTTTAAATCCAGTCAATGTGAACCAATAATATTTCAGTATTTTTCAAGCAAATAAATTTTTGCCTGAATCAAATAAAGTTTATTTAAGTCAAATAAAGTTTATATAAATCAATTAAAGTTTATTTAAGTCAAATAAAGTTTATTTAAATCAAATAAAGTTTATTTAAGTTAAATAAAGATTTACCTGAATCAAATAAAGTTTATTTAAGTCAAATAAATATTTGCCTGAATCAAATAAAGTTTATTTAAGTCAAATAAATATTTACCTGAATCAAATAAAGTTTATTTAAGTCAAATAAAGTTTATTTAAGTCAAATAAAGATTTACCTGAATCAAATAAAGTTTATTTAAGACAAATAAATATTTACTTGAATCAAATAAAGTTTATTTAAGTTAAATAAATTCTTACCTGAATCAAATAAAGTTTATTTAAGTCATTTAAATATTTGCCTGAATCAAATAAAGTTTATTTAAGTCACTTAAATATTTGTCTGAATCAAAAAAGTTTATTTAAGTAAAATAAATATTTACACGGAGAGAAAATTATGTTTAATTTTGTAAAAGATTTTCACAATTTTTGGGGAAAAAATGCAAAATTTTGATATAAAAAATATTAAACTTTAGAAAAAAACTTAAGTGGAATTTAGTACAATTATATCAAATTAAAGAATTTTAGTTATATTTTAACATAACTTTTTTTAAATTTCATATTATTTCTTTCACTGTTTATTATTTTTTATGTGAAAATTTCGATTTGTTGCACTTTTTTCCCAAGTTGTAAAATACTTTTACAAAATTTAATATATATATTTTCACTCCGTATACTTGAATCAAATAAAGTTCATTGAAGTCAAATAAATATTTGCCTGAATCAAATAAAGTTTATTGAAGTCAAATACAAATATTTACCTGAATCAAATAAAGTTTATTTAAGTCAATTAAATATTTTCCTGAATCAAATAAACTTTATTTCAGTTTATTAAATACTTACTTGAATCGAATAATTTTTATTTAAATCCAGTCAATGTGTACCAATAATATATTTCAGTATTTTTAAAGCAAATACCATCATAATTGATTGAAAATAGAAATTATTTACTTGAAGTAAATATTTATTTGATAATAGAAAACTAATTTGCTTATTTGAATCAAATAAATTTTTTACTCAGTGTATTTATATATAGAAGATAAACGGGCTTAGAAAAAATTACAAAATTCTACTTCGTGTGTGATGTAGTGAAAATATATTATTATACCCTACTTTAGAAAATATTTCTGCATTGTTTCATATTTAATTAAAAAAGTTTTTTGGAACTTTTTTTAATTTTAAAAAAAAAATTTAAAGTTTAAAAAAATTATTTTTCTTTCTATGGAAAATTTTTCAATTATTTTTTCTCTTTTTTTTTGAGAATAAAAAAATTTTTCCGAAAAAAAGTTTTAGACCAAAAAAGAAAAATTAGTACATTTTGCTTTGTTCGAAAAAATTATTATTTGTATCTTAAACCATAAATTCTATTTTATTATCAACATTAAAGTCTATTTCTGTCTTTATTGTGCAAAAAAAAAAAATTATCATTTTTTGAAATTTTCATTGTCTAATTATATTTTTTATATTTATTCATTTATTTGGATACAAACGTAATAATAATAATAATAATAATAATAATAAAAATATTAATAATTTATTCATTTATTACTGTTTTTTTGTTAATATTATTATTTTTAATTGTTGCACTATTGTTATATTATTATTTACTAAAATCGTCTTTTTTAAAATAAAAATATAAATAAAAAACATTGTTATTAGAGTTCGTTATCATTACTAGCAATTTTTCAATATTTTTATTAATTATTATTCTTAGGTAAAAATATATAATTACTTTGTTTTATTTAACAAATATACGAAAATATACATTTTTGCATAATGAATTATTTGAAATAATGATAAAATTATTAAAATGATAGTAATAATAAAAGTTGAAAATAAAATATTATTATAAATAATAAATAATTTAAGAAATAAAAAATCATATAACAACTAAAAAAATTGAAAATAATAATAATAATAATAATAATAATAATAACAATAATAGTGTTTTACAATAATGAATAATATTTGCAAAAGTGATGATGATAATAATATTAAAAGCTGTAAATAATATAAAAAATAAATTAAGAATATAGTAATAATATTTATTTATTAAGCCCGTAATTGAATATAATAAATAATATTACAAAATAGTAATATTAAGAATTTTTTTTTTGAGAAGATGAAGTGAAAATATTAATAATAATAATAATAATAATAATAATAATAATAGTAATATTAAAAATGAGCAACAATAAAAAATAATATCTTTAGTGAAAAAAATGCTTCTTTTCCCTTCGATAAATAATATTCTTGTGAGACGTTGGATTTTCGGTTGGGGATTTTTTTTTTATTTTTATTATCAAAATTCTTTTTCTCGGTTTGAGAGAGTCCTTTTTTCGTATATATATCCCCGAGTCCTTCTTTTATTATCCTCTCAAAAGTAATACACTAATAACTGTAACGGTGCTAACCGTTAGGGATATTAAGGTCATTTTTTTTATTGTTATTGTAAATTTATAATTTTGTAATCAATATGATTATTGTCAAGATTATAAATATGTCCGCTTTTTCTTTCTCTTTTATATATAATCTATATAAAAAATTCATTTTCTTTTATATTCCCGGTTTTTAACCCGTTTTTTTATTTTTAGAATTATATGTCCCTTTTAAAAAAAAAGAAAGTATTTTTCTTCAGTTTTTTTTTCTAAATTGAAGTTGAGGAAAAAAGTGTTTTAATTTTGTTTTTGCAAATTACAGTTTTGGAAGAGTTGGAAAACAATTCGTTTTAAGTTGAAGTTTACAAAAAAAAATTGTTTAAATTTTTTTTCAAATTAAAGTGTAAAATGAATTTTCTTTGTTACATTTTGATTTCATATCAATTTTTCTATTTAGTGATTGTACATTTTATGAATTTTCAAGGAATTTTGTTTTTTACGACAAAATTGAAATAAAATTTGCAGGGAAGTTGTAATTCTTTTTTTTTTTTTTTTTTTATTAAATTTAAATAAAATATAAAGTATTTCTCCAAGTTGTGTGGGTTTAATAACCTTTGATCACGTGCATTTTTTCTCACCGTGCAATGACCCTTTCGTGACCGAATATTAATTGTCCACTTATACAAAGAAGCATTTTTTAGCAAATTAATTTCTTCCCCCAACAACCGATTTGAAAAAAAAATTTGTCGAATTTTTAAAATTATTTTACGATAAAAAATTTGATTGGAAATTTTTTTTTTCATTTCAATTTATTCAATTAATTAATTGAAATCAGTTAATTAATTAATTAATAATATTAATCAATTAAAAACTATTTTATTTATTAAATTTGTTAATTAATTTATTATTATGGTTGATGTTAATTAGTTAAGAACTAATTGAAATTAGTTAATTAATTAATAAGTATTAATTAATTCACTAATTGAGATTATTAGTAAAAAATTAGGAAATTTTTAATTATTATTGAAATTATTATTACAATTATAATTATTATTAGAATTATAATAATTTTTATTATTATTTCTTATTATTATTATTATTTTTTATTATTCAATAATTAACTAAGAGTGTCGAATTTTTTTTTATAATAAGAAATGTGACGAAAGATTTGTGTTTCTTTTCCATCCGGAATAATTCTATTTAAAGCAACCGTCTGACGTGTATTAGGTGCGATTAGCATCATCCCTCCGGTCAATGCCAATTGATTTTACTTTGCTTTGCCAATTGATTGAGTAAATTGATTTCTGAACCATTAAAATTTTTTTCTCCTTTATGTTCTGTTGGCTGAGAAGAAAAAATTGTGATAATTTCCAAGGGAAAAGAAGTATTTTGAAAAAAATTACAATAAATTTGTGTTTCAACGAAAATGTGTGTTAAAAATATTTTCTCCAAAATTTGCATTTTCATTAAAAAGGTAATTTTCAGTTTTCGTGGAATTAAAAAAAGTGATATTAACATTTATTTTTTTTGGACGCTAATATAGTGAGAGGCAAATAATTTAGTTAATTTTTGAGATAAATATAACAAAGAAAGATAATATTTATTATTATTTAAATTTTCATTCTAATAAATTACAAAATTATTAGCACATTAACATAAAAAAATATTAATTAGTAATTATTATATTTTTTTGTATAATTATATTACATTATTATTTATTCATTTATTTTTAATACTAATATGTTAATAATATTATAATAATTATATTCGATTTTTAAATAAAAATATATAATAATATTCAATTAATAAGTGACGGGAGTTAATGCGCTTGTGAGAGAGTATGCGCTATCTATTAGCCATGACATGAAGTTTGCGAAAGGCGGGAAAATTTGAAATTTAAATTTTTATAAAATAGAAAAAAATGATTTTTAATTATAACTTTAATATTTCTTACATTGTTTTCTTAATTTAATAACTAAATAAGTATTAATTTATTATTAAATAGCATTTCTTTCTATTATCTTTAATAATTTAATTTTCACGTTACATTTATTTATTCATTTATTTATAGACAGGACAATTGTCTAAAATTTTTCATTCTATTTTATCTTATTTTATTTACAATTTTACATATCTTATATTACATTTTTTTTTTATTTATTTATTATTAAGAAAGTTCAATGATACTTTAATTGACATTAGTTTATAGTCACATGGTGTTAAAATGAGTTTTAATCAAAATGTTTTTTTCCCTCTTTTTTTTATTATTATTGGGAGTCATGAGAATTTTTCGTCATAGTAGTCAGTTGATAATTGACACTAATTATACGCATTTCTTTTTATTTGAGTATATATACATATGTATATGTATACTTTAAATGACGTCACACGAATTTGATCTCTCGGTAGTGTCAAAAAATTATTAATCCCGTAGTTATTTCATTATTTCTTTGGTATTTGTACACTATGCTATGTATATCTCTGTCGTATAAATATTTAAGATAGTAATTTACAACAATAACAATAGCATTATAAGAATGTAAAAATAATAATAATAATAATAATAAAAGAATATTAATTTTAATAATAACAATAATAACAACAACAGCAATAATAATTGTAATATGAAAAATATTCATTATTATAGAAAAAATAATAATAGTAAAAAAATAGAAAAAAATAGTAAAAAGAAAAAAAAAATAATAATAATAATATAATAATAATTAAAAACAGCACATTAATTATATATATATACATATATAATTATAAATTAATAGTTTGCAAATTACGTTATAATTCTAATTAAGGAAAAACAAACAGTTACCGTTTTCCATTGATAAATCAGATGTTACAACCTTTATTACGTAAATCTAGGAAACGTCTCGATTTTACCTAAAAAATACAGTTATATCAGTGTTTGTGTTTACAGTTATATCAGAATCTATTTGAAATTTTGTTTGCGTTATTAATTTACAGCCACGTGCGTAGACGAAATCTTATATTTAAGCCGTAATGGAAAAGTTAATATAAAAAACATCAATATTTCATTGTAATTTGTATGTATAGTTTTGTTCAGAGAGATACAAAAATAATAAAATTCGAATATTAGTAAATGTTCATTTGAATATTATTAATATCTTAGGAATACTATTAATATCACTTGAATACTATTAATATCTTGTGAATACTATTAATATCACTTGAATACTATTAATATCTTGTGAATACTATTAATATCACTTGAATGTTATTAATATCACTGGAATATTATTAATATCACTTGAATATTATTAATATCACTTCTATACTATTAATATGACTTGATAACTATAAATGTCTTAAATAGTATTTTATTACTTGAATACTATTATTGCTTTTTAAATAGTATTAATGTCGTTTGAATACTATTAATATCTCGTAATGACTATTAGTATTCCTGAAATATTATAGATTTCATTTTCATACTTATTAATATCCCCTAAATACTATAAATGTTTTTGGCATACTATTAATATCCTTTGAATACTACAAATATTTTTTGAATACTTCTACGATAAGTATCATTGAATACTTATACTTATTCATTAAGTGCTACTGACATTTCTTAAATACTATTAATATTCCTTGAATACTTGAATACAACGAATAATATTCGTTGAATACTATTAATATTCCTTGAATACTATTAATATTCCTTGAATACTATTAAAATTCCTTAAATAGTATTGATATTTTCTAAATACTATCAATACTTAAACACTATGAATATTCCATAATTACTATTGAACTTCCTTGAATATTATTAATATTCTTTGAATACTATTAATATTTCTAATATTCTATTAATATTTCATAAATACTATTAATATCGATGGAATACTATTAATACTCTTAATATTGCTTAAGTTTCATTCATATCAATTCATATCATACAGATATTAATGTTTAGGAAAGAAAGTAGTATTCAAAGAATATTATTGATATTCTTCAGGCCCTAAAAATATGTCTAGAATGTTAGTAATGTTTTTGGTCTATTTGTAATTTGCATATAATTTTACAAACAAAACAATAAATTAAGAAATAAAAATAAATATTAAGTAATAATAAATATTGATAATATTAATAATAATTAATATTAAAAAATTTTCTCTTAACATTAATAATAATTAATATTAAAAAATTTTCTTTTATCATTAATAATAATTAATACTAAATTAATAATTAATATTAATTAAACTAATAATATTTTTAATAATAATTTCGAGCAAAGTGGAAAAATTGACATTATTTTTTAATAATAATAATAATTACCGTATTCAATAAAATTGAAAATAGTTACTTGAAAAATTGTTTAATTAACAAACTATTTGTGCCATAAATTTTTATAAAGTAAATGAAACTTATTTTTTCTTTCTCTCTCTCTCTCTCTTTTCTTTTTTTTTTTTTGATACTGCAATAAGTATCCAGAATTTCAATTATTACATTATATGATCTTATATTTACGCGATAGATAGCAGCACTAATATTTGTGGGGGTATAAAATGTTTATAAAAAGAGGAGTTGAACAAGACTCTTTCGCATGTAGATTGTGTTGATTATAACTGCAGTTTGGTGTTATATTTCCATTCAATTCGTAAAGATGAAGAAGGTAATTATTATTATTATTATTTTTTTTCTATTTAATTACTCTCAAGTGATGTGAAATGGAAGCTTTTTTTCTTAAAACTCTAAAGAAAAAGAAAATATTTCTTTTTTTTTATTTCAATTCAAATTCAGTTTTAAAATATGAAAAATTTTTTTTGATTGTATCCAAATTTTTATATAATAAATATGAAATATAAATTTAAAAATATTAAAATATTAGATTATTTAATTGCATTTTGTAATTTAAGTGTAAAGTTAGGAAACATTAAATTTTTTCAAATAAAATTTTTTTCAATAAAAAAGAAAAATATTTTTTATTATTATTTATTTGTTTATTCATTTAATTAATTTATTTATTTGCTTAGCATCAACGGGTTTATAAAACAATTATTGTATTATATTATTTTTAGGATCAGTAATTACTATTATTTTTAGTTGTTACTATTGTTATTATTAATATTAATATTATTAATAATATTATTATTATTATTTAGTTATTATAAATTATAAATGTTTGTTTATATATGCATAAAATTAAATAAAATGTTAATTTTTTTTTTGGTTATAATTTATTAATAATAATAATAATTATTATTATTATTACTATTATTCTATCTTCATATTAGATAATTTATTTATTTTTTATTGCTAAGTAACTTTTTTTTATTTGTATATTATTGCAATTATTGTACTTAATTAAATTTGTAATTATAATTTTAAATAATTATTTTTATGGTTGAAAATAAAATTATAATAAGAGAATTTAATTAAAAATTATTGTTATAAATGTAATTAAAATAATTATATAATTAATCACATTGTTATGTTAACTGTATAATTAATTAATATTGACAGTATAGTAACAATTTGTATAAAGTAAACAATGTTCGGTAAAAATTTTTGCTACACGTGTTAACGTCACTTTGAATTTTTTTTGGGTGCTTTTTTCTATACAAAGGACATAATAATTTATTAAATTTTTAAAATTATAAAAGCGAAAGATACATATTTATTAATCAAGCTCATAATTAAAACGCCAAGTATTTCATCACAAGTGTAGATTTCGAAATTCCAATAGTGTGTCGTCGCCTTGATGTTTATATGAAAAAAAAATCAGAAAAAAATAGCGGACCTTTTCCCGAACGTGTTTACGTCGTAATCGAGGGAAGTAATAGGCATTCATTCATACGTGACCTAAAGCGCAGGCGGATCTTGTTCCTTCGATTTTCTTATAATTTTCATTATTTTATTTTTAAACACTAATGATAAAAAGAAAAAAAAAAATTTTTAAATACGATAAGCATGAAATTATTTAAATTCTTGGGATATTCTGATTTTTTGTTAAAATTGATATTTTTTTAAAAGAAAAAAAATGTTTCCATCAGTTTTTTCGGCTGTTTTCGTCAGAATAGAAGTAAAAAAGAAAGGAAATTTTTTTTAAAATTAATTTCGGGGCACAAATTTTTGGAAAAAAAATGTAATTTGTTTTTTTTCGAATTTTTTGAAGTTGATGACAAAAATTTTAAGAGTAGGTTTATAAAAAAAGTAGTGTGAGAAAAGGATTTAAAAATAGAAATTAAAATTTATGGAGTAAATCCGATATTTTGTGTTTGGGTCAAAAAAGTCCTTATGGAACAACATTTTCTCGAAATTTTTCAAAAAAATAAAAAGTAGTGACAGCTTTTTTCAAAATTAAGTTAAATTAAAATTAAATCTGGTAAGGAGTAAATATGATTCACAAGAAACAATCAATAAACAATTTTTAAAATTTAGAATTTTCCGGGCATGTATTTTTTTGGCATATTTGTAAATATATAATAATTGTCCTCTTTCACAGGAAAAAGTGTTTTTGATTTTTGAAAAAATATTTCAATCTCCAGTGGCCGGAAAACCCCTGAAATTTTATACTAAAAATCTTTTTTGACTAAATATCTCCAAACAACTTTCCCGTTCATAAAAAAAAAATGTTTGATTTTGAAACAAAAAATTCAATTTTCAGTGTCCGGAAAAACCCTGAAATTTTCAACTAAAATATTTTTTGGCTGTAATTATCTCCAAATAACTTCCCACCCTCCCGTAAGAAAAAAAAATTTTTTTTTGACAAAAGAGATTTCAATTTTCATTGCCCGGAAAAACCCTGAAATTTTCTCCTAAAATCTTTATTGACTATTTAGTACCTAAAAATAACTTCCCCCCTCTCAAAGAAAAATATTTTTTATTTTGAAAAAATGATTTTAATTTTCAGTGCCCGGAAAAACCCCGAAATTTTCGACTACAATTTTTTTCGCATATTTTCCAAGTTTTTAAAAAAATTAACAAATTGCTAACTAATCAGAATTTTGAAAAACAAATTTTAATTTTCAGTGCCCTAAAAAATCAAAAAATTTTCCACTAATATTTTCTTTTCTCTAAATAACTTCCCACTCTAAAAAAATATATATATTTATAAATAAAAAAAAATGATTTCAATATTCAGTGCCCGGATAAACCCCGAAATTTTCGACTAAATTCTTCCTTGCCTAATTTTTTTTCTCTGTGGTACTAAATATTTTTCCAGTTTTTATAAAAATTAACAAATTCCCAAATAATCTGAATTTTGAAAAAAATTCAGATTTTCATTGCCCAGAGAAACCCTGAAATTTTCTACTAAAATTTTTTTTGACTGTAAGTATCTCCAAATAACTTTCCACCAACCCCCCTTCAAAGAAAAATACATTTTTTTGACAAAAAAGATTTCAATTTTTATTGCCCGGAAAAACCCTGAAATTTTCTTCTAATATCTTTTTTGATTATAAGTACCTCCAAATAACTTCCCCCCTCTCGAAGATAAAAATTTTTTATTTTGAAAAAATGATTTTAATTTTCAGTGCCCGGAAAAATCCCGAAATTTTCGACTAAATTCTTCTCTCCCTGATTCTTTTTTCTCTGTGGTACTAAATACTTTTGCAGTTTTTATAAAAATTAACAAATTGCTAACTAATCTGAATTTTGAAAAAAAGACTCACTTTTTAGTGCCCGAAAAAACCCCAAAATTTTCTACTAACATTTTTTTTTTTTTTTGACTAAGTATCTTTAAATAACTTCCTCTTCTCAAAAAGAAACGAAATAAATATTTTTTATTTTGAAAACAAAATTTTAAAAAGAATTACTTAATAAAAAAAATTTTTTTTTTTGAATATGTTTTCAGGAATTATTGGAAACAGAGGAGAAGATGAAGGACAAAACGAAAGACACAATTTTGGTACCACCGGATGGCGGATGGGGATGGGTGATTCTTACGTCCGCCGTTTTAGTGAACGTCCTAATTCCCGGGACCGTTAAATCATTCGGTGTACTTTTTGTTGAGTTCCTCGAAGTTTTTCAAGCTTCACCGACAACAGCTTCCTGGATGCCTGCACTCTGCTATTTCCTCTACAGTTCCCTTGGTAATTATTAAACATTTTTTACTTTTTTTTTAAACATTATTTACCATTTTTTTCCGAAGTAATTTTTTTACCCTTTATATACTTTGTATATATGTACAATTTTATCTACAATATAGAGGTCTTCATTGAAATAAGAAAATTTGTTAATTTTCTTCGTTAGAAATATTAATAAAAATTCCTTGATGCTAAAACAATTGTTAAAAAATTTTTTTTTTTAATTATTTGCTAAAGATCTTTTTAAAAATCTTCTTTTTAAAAAATAAATTTTTTTTTATTCTTCACTAAAAAATTATTTTATTTAAATTAATGCTGGTTTAAATAGTGATTATATGCAAATAGTGTTTAAAAAAAATAGAATTTGTTTAAAAATTTTAATTTTTAAAAATTTAATTAAAAACATTTTTTTATTTATTTCGGTTGTAAAGAGAAAATTTCTTATTGGGAGAGTTTTTTCGTTTAGCAAATTTTCTTATTAAATTGCAATTTTTTTTCGAATGGAGAAAAATAATTATTGACAATCGACCCCTGTTTCTCAGGCAGGAGTATTATGCGGATTATTTCGGGTTATTTCAGGACCGTTGTCGAGTGTCCTGTCAATGAAGTATTCCTACAAAACTGTGACAATGGTCGGCGGAGCGTTCGCAGCATCCGGAATGATGTTTAGCTATTTCGCCACTTCTGTGCCATATTTGTATGTCAGGTGGGTTAGAATTCACAAATATTTATTTCTATTTACTAATATTTACTTCTCATTAATTTGTTTCTTACGAATTTTTAATTTATCGTTAAAAATTTGACGTTCCTGAAAATTTGTATCGCTTGGGAAAAATTTCCAAGGGGCCTTGAATTTGTAGTTACGTTCCTGCGTCGCGCAGGCGCATTGGCACCTAACCTCCAAAGTTCCCACCGTATTTAACGTTTCGATGTAAATTACTCAAGGTAAATTGTGTTTTTTTGTTGATACAGTTATGGAATTATGGTTGGAATCGGGGCAGGTTTAACGTGTCCTGTCAGCGTCTACATAGTGACGGAGTATTTTCAAAAATATCGGGGATTCGCGAACGGAATGTGCATCTCCGGCAGCTGCTTCGGCGCTATAATCCTGCCGCCTCTTTTGCAGCATCTTCTCAACACTGTCGGCTACAGGTTAGTGAATTTTTTCCCACAACTTTTTTTCAATCACAAACTAATATCTAATCATCAAAACTCTCGCTCTCAAACATTGGGTCCAAAAATTTTTTTGTTTTTACTTTCTAGGATCGCATTAATTTCTAACTAAATTTGTCTGCGACTAATGCCATCACAACACTCGCTCTCAAACTTTGGTTCCAACATTTTTCGTTCTTTAACAGTTTTTTTTAATAGTTTCTTCTTAACAGTTTCTCCTTAACAGTTTTTTCTTAACAGGTTTTTCTTAACAGTTAATGATCCTAACTTTTCTAATCGATTCTTAACCAAGCTTTTTTAACAAAAGTTAGCAAAAGCAATTCAAAAGTTCTTTCATTGTTCTGCATCTAATCCTCTTGGTCTAAAATAAAAATGGTTTGTTTCTAATCCGCTTGGAGCAAAAAGTCCTTCTTGATAGCAACTAGACAAAGAAAATTAATTGCTATAAATAAAAATTCCAAATAGGGGAGCCGTGCTGATAATGGGAGCGATAACGCTAAACAGTGTACTCTGTGGACTCCTCTATCATCCAGTGGAGCGGCACATGAAAAGAATACCCATCACTTCGGAAAAATGTGGAGTCGACAATAAAGCTCTAACACTTGACGAATCATCAGCAGACATCACTCAATCGACTAACGAAGAAAATGCAAAACAAATCTCAAATCAATCAATTATTTCAGCAGATAAAATAAATCCAACAATTAGAGAAAAAGATCTGAACAATAAATCACTTCAACTGGATAGGGTTATCAATTCAGAGGAATTAATTCTACAACCAGAGAAATTAGACAATAAATGGTGTCTCCAATTGAATCAAAATCAATCAATCTCGATTGAAGTGCCAATGGAGCGTTATCGTAAAATTTCCCGAGCCGAGGATAAATTTACCGATAGTACAACAAGAATAACCAAAACAATTGAAATGTCAACTAGTCAAATGAATGAAATTAATCGTGAGAATTCTTTTTTTACTGCCAGTGCACAGGAGAAATTCACCTCATTACCAATTGACGACACTCCAAAATCACGTGTACCAAGAATATTTAAAAGCTTATGCTCCAAACAATTTGCCAGCAAAAAAAATTACAATGATGAAAAATCATGTGAGGCGAATTTTGATCCTGAAAAACAGGATTTGCCGAAAAAGAAGAAATTCTTTGATCTCAGTATACTTAGGGATCCAATATATCTTGTTATTTTAATATCAAATTCAACATCAGCAATAAGTAATACAAATTTTATGATTTTATTACCATCCTATGCAATTGCTGAGGGTTTCGATAAGAATTCAGCAGCACTATTATTATCAATTGTCTCGGCATTGGATCTTATTGGAAGAATTGGTGGCGCATCATTGTCGGACATTAATTTTATTCCAAAATATTATTATTTTGTTGGTGGTCTTGGTGTTAGTGGTATTGCACTTGCACTATTGCCAATGTTCTCTAGTTATCGAATGTTATCATTTTTTTGCGGTCTCTTTGGAATATCGTCGGGTACATACATTGGAATAACGACAGTTGTACTTGCTGATATGTTGGGAGCCGATAGATTGAGTTCCTCCTATGGTATTGCATTGTTTGTCAATGGTGTTTTACAATTACTTGGACCACCGATACTTGGGAGTATTTACGAACAAACGGGAACTTATAAACCAATATTTCTCGCATTGGGAATTATTCTTATTTTGGGCACATCATTGTGGGCGATTGTGCCAATTGTCAAGAGAAGGAAAAACAAGGAAGTGGAGGAGAATTAATTTATTAATATAGTGTCGAATTTTTATTTACCCCAGAAGGGGGGGACTTTTATTATGTTCCCATGAGGAGATTTCATTTTTAGTATGAAACTTGACTTTAATGAATATTTAAAATAGGGAAAATGAAATGATAATGTGAAGTGACGGTAGAATGGCGTCTTTCGAATGTTTCGCCCGCAGTCGGTAAGGTAGATTGCGCTACTAACTGACATTGTTAAACAACAGCGAATTTCATCCGAAAAATCGTAAAACTAATTTTTTAATAATTTAATTTTTAATTAAGTTTCTTAAATCTCGTGAAAAATACTCCACAGAATTCCATATATATATATAAAGCAATTTCTTTCTAGAGAAACATTTTTATTTGCATTTATAGAAAGAAAATTTTTCCCTTTTTTGTTTTTCATATTTAGTTTTAAGGACATATTATTATATCACTACAGACTTTAAAGTACCTGCCCCAAGTTTATTTTCTTCGGACGATATACTAAGTTGTAGACGAATTTTCCTTTCTAGACTGAAAAACAAGTATTTTAAAAAAATACTTTTTTTAATCAACATCTTGCTCAGCCTTTTTTTTTAAATAAATAGATTCCTCAATTTTTTTAATTTTAATTATATTGTGAGTGTAAACAATTTTTATCTTTTTAGGAAAAAAGAAATAATTTTTACTTTAATATTAATTTTAGTCAATATTGACTTTTATGACAATTTTTAACGTTGTTATTAATATCTAATTAATTTACAAGTGAAATTAAATAGTTGAAATTACAAATAATTTATAATAAAATTGAATGTTAGCTTAAGTTTTATTGAATTAAATTTTATTTTTGGTTAATATTTAGGAATGGTGCGATAATAATTATAAGATAAATAATGAGAGTAGAATTTATTTTTGTGGTAGATTTAATTTAAATAAATTAATTAACTTCTTAATCATGTTTAGTTTAAGTAGAAAATATTATAAAGACAGTAATTCAGTTAGTAGACGAAATTTAATAAAATAAAATAAAAAACATATTTTTTTATTAAACTTTGTAAGCGATATATTTGTAATAATTATCAACAACAAAGGTACTCATTGTAAGACTTGTGAATTAAAACTTTTTATATAAAAAGTATAAAACTTATTATAGCCCTACTTTTAATGTTAATATTGTTATTAATTTGTTGTTCTTCTGAAATTTGTAAGAACATTTTAATATATATATATATATATATACATATATATATATTTAATTTATTCTTAAAAATAGTGAATTTATAGACGAATTTTACTCAAAAACACTAAAAAAAATTGAATTTTGTAAAAATGATAAATAATTGCATAAATTCAATTATTTTAAAAAGTAATAAAATTCTTTTACAAAATTTAATTATTTTAAAAATTTTTAATAAAGTTCTTGGTAAAATTCAATTTTTTAAAAGTTTTTAATAAAATTTTTAGCTAAATTTAAATTATTTTCAAAAATTTTCCTCAATTTCATATGAATTTTAATATTTACAAATTTTTTATTAATTTCTTCGCAATAATTTAATTATTTTCAATAAATAATAAAATTTTTTACAGAGATTGAATTATTTTCATAAATAATAAAATTTTTTTTTAGGAATTCAATTATTTTCATAAATAAAACTCATCGCAGAATTTCAATTATTTTTAATACAATTTTAATCGAATTCCTCGAAAAATGTTATTGTTTTTAACAATTTTATTAAAAATTGTCAAAAGAAATCAATTATTTAAAAATGTTTTGATAAAATTCTTTATGACAATTTAATTTTAAGAAATATTTAATTATTCAATAAATTATTTATTTTTGCATTTAAATAAATGAATTATTGTAGAATTTTCTAATAAAAATTGATTTAAAAATGAATTTCAGTTAAAATTTTAGATTATTATTTTTAATTTATTATAAAAAAATGAAGAAACCGATCACTCTGAGTCGAAGACTCGGAGTTATCAATTTCTTCATGTTTTATAATAAATATTCTTATAAGTTGTTAAATTTCAAAAGGGTTTGAATTTGAATCTTTTGAAGAATTTCAATTCCTATGGAAAAATAATAATGATTAAATATTTATTTAGAAAAGAAGTTATTGATGTTTTTGAATAATTTTACAATCGTTTTTAACAAATAGAAATTTTGTAAATATTCTTTCCAAAATAAATTTAAAATTTCTTAAACAAAATTTGATTAATAACATTTTGTTTTTGTTTTGTACTTTTGTTTATGAACTGTAATTAAGAAACAGAAAATGTGCAAAATCTTTTTTACTTTCTAATTTTAATTTTCCAACAATTTTTAAATTTTTTTTTTAGAAATAAGGAAAGAATAGCTGCATAATTTTGATTTGTCAAACAATTAAGTTTTTCATATTAAAAAAAGGATAACATTTTGCAGGATTTACATTTGTTAATTACCGAAAACGTTTGTTAGAAAATGCTAATTTCTTTTAGAAACAAAGAAATAATGAATAATAATATTAATAATTTTTTTAGATTAATAAAAATATTTATGAATTATTTGAAAAATAAAGATAATATTATCAAAATATTATATGATTTTATCACTCGGTTTTATTAAATAATATTATTAAATTAAAAAATAATAAAAAAAAAATAAAGAAATAGGTATAATATTATCTATCAAAACATAAAAAAACAAAAGTATTATTAAAACTAACAATCATTATTTATAACAAAAGATAATTATTATAATTACTATTTTTATTTATTATTTTTTTTATTATCATTGTTATTATTATTACTATTATTATAATTGTTATTATTATTACTATTATTAATAATTCTATTAGTATTCCTATTGATATTTAATTAATTATTAAATTTTTATTAAGTATTATTTATTTATTTATTTAATTATTTGCAAAGTAGTAATTAAAAAAATAGTGAAAACTATTAATTCTATTAACTATCGCACTCTATTGAGAAAAAAACGAAACTAAATGCTTCTGAACTGCTGTGGATAAAGTCGCGAGTAATTTTATCAAATATGGATCAAATAATAGGAAAATATTTCATTTATCTTTTGTTAGTATGTGCAAAATACAAGGATGTAGAACTAAAGAAAAATGTTGATGTTGTACAATTTTATCATCAGTAGATAAAAATTTTAAGAACAGTTTTCTGCAATTTTTTAATTTTTGAAAGAATTTAGTTTTTGTTAATTATTTTCTTCGTTCTTTGATATTTTATCAATATTCAATTTATTATTTATTAATTTATTTATAATTATTTATATTTATTTATTATTATTTAAATTTCACGTTCGAAAAATACAATTTTAAATTGCAATTTTATTGAATTTATTAAATGGATTTTTGTTAATTTTATATTTATTTTTTTTAAGAATTAGTTTTTGAATATTGAAATTTACTATTTTAAGTAATTTATATATATAGAAATTAAAGAACGTTACATTTTTATAAGTTATAAAGGTTATAAATTTAGATTTTAATTTACAGTCTGTCATTAGCGGAAATTCCCGCCTTTATTTTAATTATATTATAAAGTAAAACATTTCAAAATAAATAGTTGAACCTTTAAATATTTATTTATAGAGAAATAAACTTAAAAGAATATATTACATAAAAAGCTATTAAAATATTTTTTAAGCCAATAAAAAAATTTTCCATTTATTTCGAAATGTTTTACCATACAAGAAATTTTAAATTATGGCGCGAATTTCCGCCAATGGCAGTTGAGGCGGAAAGCATGCGCAGTTGCGTTTAGAGAGGGTGCCATCAATTTGTAGATTACCGGCGGGGAGAAGCGGAGAGGGCCGAACGAAGCCACGTGCTACTCACGAGGAAAATTATTGTTCTCTTTTGATCCTGCCTTCGCCGAACTTGGACTGATTCTCCCGCAGATTTTAAATTAATATTTCTATTTCTCCATTTTAAAGTGTGTGCACCTGCGACTTTCGACTTTTTCTGAAGGAGTTTGGACACCGATTCTTTTTTTGGATAAAAATGTAAGTTTTAAAAATTAGTTATAAAATACATTAAATGAACAATTTTTGGTTATTATTTTGATCAACCGATCACGTGGCTTCAAAAATTAAAAAAAAATTCACGTCAAAATTATAATTAACTTTAGAAATAATAAAATTCTTCTCTGAAATTTAATTATTTTCAAAAATTTTAATAAAATTCTTGGCAAACATTTAATTATTTTCATAAAATAATAAAAATTTCACGAATTACAAAACGTTTTTCGTGTCGTGCCAAGGCACGGCACGGGCATGACACGAATTTTCGTTTTTTTCGTGTCCGTGTCGGCCCCTGATTTAAAATGATTTTTATAAAATTCTTCACTAGAATTCAATTATTTAAAAGAAATTTAATAAAGTTCTTCGTAAGTATTCAATTGTTTTTGAAAATTTTTAATAAAATTGTTGCAAGAGTTAAATTATTTTTAAAAATTTTAATAAAATTCAATTATTTTTAAAATTTTTATTAAAATTCGTCAAAAGAATTCAATTATTTAAAAATCTGTTGATAAAATTCTTTATGAGAATTGAATTTTAAGAAACATTAAATTATTTAACAAAATTATTTATTTTTGTATTTAAATAATTGAATTCCAGTAGAAGTTTCTAATAAAAATTGATTTAAAGATAAATTTCAGTTAGAATTTTTTATTATAATTGAATATTAAAAGCATTATTGCGTGAATTTTTATAAATAATTGAATTTTGAAAAGATTTCAAATTAAAATTTTTGAAAATCTGAAATTTGCATATTTTTAACTAAAAATTCTGTGGAATTATTGTTTTTGAAAAAGTTTAATTGAAAGTTTTTTTTGAAATTTTGTAAAATTGAATTGTAAACAAATGAATTTAAAAATTGTGAAAGAACTTTTTTAAAAATTATTGTATTAAAAATAATGGATTTATAGAAGAATTCTTAATAGAAAAACAGCTAATTTTTTTTGACCTCAGTTTGAGATTGACGGTCGTGATCGGTTGTGAAAATGACATGATGACGGTCGCGATTGGTTGAAATACAATGATGACGGTCGCTATTGACTGAAATAATTTCAAATTTTTGTGCGCGCGCAATTTTGAGGTTCTGATTTATTCCACGTGGTCGAGTGCGAGTATTATACATGATACATGATGAATATTACAGAATATTACAGATTACAAAGTGAAGAACACGTGTTTTTTGATTAAATATTCTTCATCATTCTTAATAATATTCTTAATATATGAGATGATAAAAAGTGAAAAGTGACAAAACAATAAAAAAATAAAAAATAAAATATCATAAGTGATCAGAAGTGAAAAAAGTTTTGTGATTAAAATAAGGATAAGGAGGATATAGGTAAGTTTTTAAAAATTGTGTAAAATACTACTTTCTGGTAAAAAAATTTTATTTTGTAAGTAATTGCAATTATTTAATAAACATCTTTCCCGTCTAAGTCATTAAAACATAATCTATTTTTTTAGCAATTAAACTTATAATAAAGAAATTTAAATAACTTTCTAGAATCAGTTAAACAATTCTTGAGTTTGCCTTGTTTTATTAAAATATTAAAATTAATATAATTTCTAAAATACTTTACATGTTTTAATATTTTATAAATATTATAATATTTTTAAAAAATCGTCATTTTCAATGTTTTACAAAAATTTTAATAACTTCTAAAATAATGAACGCTTTTCAATTATTTTAGGCTTAATGATTAAATTCACTTATTTAAAAATTTATTTGATAAAACTCTTTACAAGCGTTTTTAAAAAACATTGAATTATATTAATTATTTATTTTTGTATTTCAATAATTGAATTCTAGTAGAATTTTCAAATAAAAATTTTAATTTATCCCTAAACAAAATTTAAAGACTTAAAATTTACAAATTGTTTGCTAGTGAGAATAGGGTTCTAAATAAATTACAATAAATAAAAATGTACCTTAATTTTTGAAAACAACGTTCGCTTTATTATAATTCACTCTTTATTACAAGCACTCCTTTTTTTTCTAAAGAAGTCCAACATTTTTTTTTTAATAAATCTTTCAAACCACTCATTCGTCACTACAGCCACTCGCGCATCATTTTCGCCATTTTATATTCCTTTCATCTTCACTCATAAATAAATAAATCGTAGGCTAATATTTACACTTTTCTTTCAATAATTTAATCTTATTTACATAATAAGTCATTCGTTCGCTTAAGTAGATGTAATTTGTAAAGACTCTAGAAATATTGAGCTTGGTCTGGTCAGTATACGTAATACATTTTCATCGAATTTATTTTTTATTTATTTTTTTACTTGAAAATCATTCCATTAAAATGATATATTTTTCATTAATTTATTCCATCGCGGTGCAGCTTTTCAAAAATTAATTTGTTTTCATGCATTTCTTGCTGCTTATATTATAAAACAAGATCAAAGGAAAAAAAAATTTGTTAGTGAAATAAAATAGATGGGGAATTAAAAATAGAATCATTCTTTTTGTTAAAGTTTCCCTTGTGAATAATTGCTCTCAAAAAATTCTCACAACTCTAATAAAATTTTTTTTTATATTAGAATTGAGTTTTTTTGCACAGATTTGCACTGACACTATATTTTCTCTTTAGGCTAAATTCTCTTTTATCGAAATTATTAAATGATAATTAGCCTTCTTATTTTCTTCTTCCTTTGACTCTTTTTTATTTCATTTTCTTTTTCGCCATTTAAATTCTAAATATCCCAAGTAATACATTCTTTCAGGCACCTGTGAATATTTACAATTCAAAAATCAAGTTGTGAGAGAGTGTAATTCGTCGAGTCCGTCAATACTGTGTTTTCTTTTTATAATAAACCTATTACGACTCTACGCTGGAATGTACAAAAGTAAATCCGAGAGATGTAGAAAAATATGGAATCTATAACGAAAAACGTGTCCATAGAAAATAGCTTTTATTAATAAACACACATACACGCTAGTAAAGGGGGAATTCGATTTTTTACATGTATTTTCTATTTTTGTTGTTAAGAAAAGGGAAACAAAAATTTAGAAGCAATTTTCATTTTTCCTATCTACACTGATTACAATATTATTTATGAGAGAGAGAGATAGAGCTCGTATAAATTTTTTTTATTATAGCAGTTTTGTTCAGAGATTTTCGAATATTAGATGACAAAACTGTATTCTTCTAAGAAAACTTTGTGCACTTTTATCCAAAAGAGCGAGACTAGTTATTCGTTTAAAAATATCAATTTTTACCCTTGGGGGAAAAATAAGAAAAAAAATCCCCTAAAAGAAAGAGTTGAAGTTTGGGAAAATAAACCAAAGAAACTACATCATTGTCTCGTTACAGATTTTCAGATTATTAAAACCCAAATAAGGACAATCGTCTTCGCAAAAAGGTGCATTAGCGTCTCGCTCTAATGGATTTAGCCATACCCTCGGATTCTCAGTGTTTTTGTAATAGTAGAGTATTTCGAGAAATTCATTAATGCGCTAGGAACCCGATCTCGAACTTCCGCTACTTTTTCTTCTTGCCTCAAGTTGTTGAGCCAACATTGTCACTTCCCAATTATTATGTGCACTCTCATCATCGTCATCAGTGTCACTGCACCTTGCTGCACCACCAGCAATATCATCATCTGATCTACTTAAATCACTATCAACATCTATCGCTACGTCCTCCTTCCAAATACTTTGGGGTGTAATTGATCGCGGAAGATCCTGAAGTTCAAGTGTCTCCTCCTCGGAGTGCTCCTCCCAGGATCTTCGATTAATCGACGAATCCGTTGATGGTGATGAATGTCTTAAGCGCGGTTGCTGCGCCGAAAGAACAGTATCAACTGAACCGTCACGCATAAATGGATGATCCTCACGATCCTCCACAATGTCCTCCTCCATTGAACCCTCAGCCTCTGTACTGTCGTCCGAATCATCACAACTGCGAGACTTTTGCTGCTCCAGTTGGATTATTCGCATTTGCAGCTGGGAGATTATTTCGTCGCGTTTTCTAATCTCCAGCTCCAATGATGTGTAATCTTTTTGATACCTCAGTTGAATTTCATCCTGTTGAGAATTTTTATTTTTTATTGACAAGCTATTTACATGCTTTTGTATTTTTATTACAGATTATTACAAATGGGAGAAGCAAAGGAGGACCTACAGGGGAAAACATAAGGTAGGAAATATTAACTAAAAATCTATCTAAACGGGATGTTCAAAGTCGATTAGAAATGTAATGGCAAAATCGCATTTACTTTGACACCCCCTCAAGGAGAATACTTCCAAAAAATTCTTATAAGATTGAATGACAATGATTGCCGAGGGGCTTTTCACTTAAGATTCCGTTAGATTCATTTAAACATTGCTTGATAGATTTTTACGAAATCATGCGAAGTTGAGCGTTTTATCTATTTGCGCACGCGTTCAGTGACAGACTCTAACGGCCTCTGACGAAATCTAACATAATTGTAGTTTTGTTGATACAGAGTATGACAAGATCTGAACCAGAAATTTATGTTATTTCATGAGTGAGAAACCCCTCGTGATTGCCGGTCGATTTTTGCCTAAGAGCTGAGACCCACTGGCAAACTGCCCCCCCCCCATATTTCCCTCTTTCCGAAATGTAAGCATCGAAAGAAAATATTCATTTAAAAATCAATTAGCAATTAACGCGATATTAAGACAATTATGCAATTTGTTTATTATGTAATGACACATTGTTTTATTTTCAACTGAACAAAATTTAACTTTTCTAAGTAATTCTTAAATTAACATTGTTCCATCAACAATTTTTGTTGATGGAACAAAATTTTATAGTTGCCCAAAAATGTTTAAACAACTTTTTATTATTCATGGACATCATGAAAAAATTTATATTCCTCTAGCTTTTTTCCTTCTACCAGACAAAATCACAACATCATATCAAAAAGCGTTTGATAATATATCTGAATGTTCCAAACTTAAATTACAATTTTCACCAACTATCACACCCCTCCTCAAGCGCCGTAAAGTTATACAAAAATGGATCCAACTTTGGTCAACGAAAACATGTAGGATTAGGCTTATATTTTCCAAATTTTCAAACCGTGAAATTGCCCCAGCTTCTATATTCAAATATAACGAATTTCCATAATTATCCCAAAACATAATCTTGAGAAAACCAATTTTTCAGGTTTGGACACAAAAAATTTAAGCAAATATCTTTTGTTTGTGAATATTTCAAGTTTATAAACGCAGATGAAGGTTCTACTTACCTGTTCTGTTGTAAAAGAGGAAAAACAATTATGGAGAAGAATTATTTATGTATAAATAAATGTACTTATGTTGAATCTGTAAGATTAAATGTTTGTGAATAGATATCCAATTTTTCAACAAAAAAAAAAAATTTTTAAATAACTGACTCGTGAATTTCGAAAAGGGCTCAACTCGGATATTTTCAATTTTACAGGAGACACAAAAACTATGTATTTCAAACAGTTTTGGTTTAATGAGTCCAGCTTTTTTTCGTAATAACTAGATCCTATTTTGTATGAGAAAATGATAAAAGAATTGTGCTTTAATAAAAGTGAGTTTGAGAAAATTGATATTATAGTTGTCAGAGTTGAGCCAGTTTCGAAAATTCATGAAAAAAATTTAATCGTTTTAATCATAAAAAGTATATTAATGAAATGTTTTATTAACGAGAAACAATTTATTCATTTAATTTTAAAATGTAGGTATTAAATTTTTTTTTAACTGAAAAACAATTTATCATTTAATACTATTAGATTGATACTCTTCTATTAAACTGTAATATTCACTACAATAACTAATTTTATAATGGACTCAGTGGAGAAACAAAAATATCTTATTATATTACTTCATTTTCATTATTACAAGATTCACTACAACGGTGTTTACATCTATACCGAACTTAAACTTTTGAAGCGCCAACCTTCATATTGTATTTGTTTTTATATGTTACAAATGTAACTATTAGAATTAGGAGTACGTAATGTACGAAAGGGCATGTCCCGTTATGTTTCAAATAAAAAAACAAATACAACATTAGATTAGAAAACAAACAAACTTAGGTTAAAAGGCAAAGGAAAACATACTTTTCTCTGCTAAAAGTACCTCAGATGGAACTTTCCTTTTAGAAAAACGTTAATGGATATCTAATAATGCAAAAAAGTGAAATTTGAAAAAAAATCCGAGTTGAGCCCTTTTCGAAATTGACGATTCAATTGATTTTTCATTTTGTACATAAAGTTTTCTATCCTGTTTTCCATTTTCATGCTAATACTAATTTTTCACTCGAAATTAATAAAACAGCAAAAAATATTTCTTCTCCATAATTGTTCTTTCTCTTTTACAACTGACAGGTATGTAGAACCATCATCTGCGTTTATAAACTAGAAAAATTTGCAAACAATAGACATTTGCTTACATTTTTACGTACAAACGTAAAAAAATAGTTTTTTCAAGATTTTGTTTTGGGATGGATACGGAAATTCGTTTTATTTTAATATAGGAATCTGGGACAATTTTACTGTCTGAAAATTTGGAAAATAAAAGCCGAAATCCTACAAGTTTTCGTTGACTGAAGTTGGATCCATTTTTGTATAACTTTACGGGGCTTGAGGAGGGGTGTGACTACTGTGTTTGTAGACTACTTTCTTGACAAAAGTCCTATGCAATGAACTAACGGTTAATATTGAAATCCCAAAGTCTCATATTAATAATAGTTTTGATCTTATCAAAAAAACTTGATAATCTGACCATAACGGATGATTACGTTCTAATGTCTCTTGATGTGTAATTACTGTTTAGTAAAGTACCTCTTAATCTACGAGAAAAAATTTCTGGAGCAGCATCTGTACGTTATGGTACACTAAATAATTCTCCCATTTTGCCATGTTTTGCTGACATTCTAATGGATGATTTGGAAAGTGATTGTTTGAATGTTTCAAAAAAAATATTATTGTGTTCCATTGTTTTACTACAGATATTTTGACGATACGATCATTTGCTAGACACCTAAACCCATTTAACTCTAATAATAACAATTTACTTACAAACTTCAAATGGATAATCAAATTAATTTCTTAGGAGTTACATTACTTCTTAAAAATAATGAAATTTCAAACAATTGGTACAATAAATAAACTAAAACAAAAACCTCATTAGGTAGATTTATCAATTACTTTTCAAAACATCCAATCAGTGTGAAGGGAAAGTGAGGTGATAAGAATATGGTTGATAGAGAAGCGAAGTAAAAGTGGGGTGAAGTTGAGATAAAATTACAGAATAGCAACTCGGACGTTTAACATTTAGCTTCGATTTTAGAGAAAGATTGAACGCGGTTAACCTGCCAGATCATCACTTTTGACTTTAATTACTATTGAATTACCTACGTACGAAATTTCAGCCTTGTGCTAAATACCTTAGTCAAATAGACCGCTAGCTCTTGGACTAAAAGAAAGAAATAAATATCTTGGTGGAAATTTTTAAAATTAACAAAATCGTCAGGGTATAACAAAGTTTTTGGCTTGTTGTAATAATTTTTTTCTTTGTACTTTATGGGGTTCAATTTTATTTACGGATTTAGAAACAATGATGTTAAAATTTTTCATAATTCTTGTGAGAGTTTTTGAAAATTTATTCACATATGAATGGAGATAACTTTTTAGAAATCTAAATCGACTTTCTGTCTAACTTCGATTCTCAACTCTTTTGCTTATATACTTATGTAAAAAGATAGAGTTGGATTCCCCTTTTCTTGTAAAGTATTGAAAACTGTATTTACAGTAGAATCCGTTTGTAATAACTCCGCTTACATTGACCAACCGGTTACAGTGACAACATTTTGATGAAAAGTTTGGTCTTATAACAATTTCAATGTATCTAAGTCTGCTTATAATGACATTGCTAATGTTATATTTTGATTCAACGGAAAATTTTATGTAAAATTATGTAGAGGCAAATGTATGAATTGGAAGAACGTTTAATGGAAAATTTTGAAAAGGTTGCAGGAAGTGAGAATGTGTCTATGCAGATACAAATGGAGGAACTATCGAGGCGAGTGGATGTCATGGATCATGGAAAGAGATAAAAAAAAGAATGTTGTGATTAGGGGTATGAATGTAAGTCCAATGGAGGGTAAAGGTTTGCGTGGGTTGAGGGTCAGTGTAAGTGTTAAAATGGTACAAGCGATAGGAATGGGTGAGAATGGTGTAGCAAAGTTATGGTTGGTGGAGTTGGGTAGTGAGGAGGAGAAAAAGGATGTGATGAGGCTAAAAACGATGTTGAAGGGAAGTGTGATAAGAATTGATGAGGATAGAACGTGGAGAGAAAGAAGAATTATATGGCTGTTGAAGGAGAAAGCATGGAATGAAAGAAGGAATGGAAGAGTGGTACGAATGGGTAAAGAATGTATTGGGATAGTTGGGAAGGGATTGTGTGAGGGAAGATACTGGTAGAGTAATACAGGTAAGGGTGAATGATAGTTTGATGATTTGGGAATAAATTAAAAAGTGAACCTACCACTCTTGATTGAACGACATCTTTGATTCCGGTGATGAGTTCCCCCAAGAAGTCGTCTTCCTTTTGCCTAGGAACCATTTGTAGTTCCCCACTGCCCAGAGGACGGAAACTAATTTTATTGGGCGGTGGCAGTGAGATCTGGTCCTGGGAATGAGAAAGACCCTGACTCGACAACGGTGAGTTGCTAGGTGATTCCTCGGACGGTGGACTCTGAAGTGTGTACTTATTGAAAGTGACGCTTTTCGATAATTTCGAGTGTCTTGCCGCGTAGCCCTCTATCGTTGGGGCACGCATCAATCTTCGAAATTCTGCCGTTGCCCTTTCTCTGTCTGGTGTACTCGTCACCGATACCTCCGAACTTCCAGTTCTACTCTCAGCTGATAATTTCTTGAGAATACTTTTTAAATTTCTTCGTTCGAGTGTCTCGTTCTCCGGTGATAATTGATCTGGTGATGATATTGCACGACGATATCTATTTAATTTTGCCAATTTTCTTGCATATTCAATGGCACATGCCTCGGAGTGACTTCGAGTTAAGTTCCCATCGAAACCAATTTCGGCCAATTCACCACAATCTAAACTTGAACTTCTCACTGCCTTCTCGAGTTCGGCTAATTTTTGTCTCTCGTTTAGAATCTTGAGTTTTTTGACGAAAGGTAGACCGCAATATTCAGGTGAGAGATCATCAACGGAGGCGTACATTTTTGTTTGCTGTCGAATGTGGGTCAGACTTTGTTTTAATTGAATCCGCCTTGCGGGTGGACTCTTCTGAGGGGACATGTCCTTGGTGGTCAAGGAAGCGTCCTTCAGCAGATGCCATGGCTTTTTCGATACGCCATAATCGGCTGAGGTGGCAGCGTCCTTGGCGACCTCGGACAAATCCGAACTCGACGATTGTTTCTGTTCAAGTTCACTTTCCTCGATAATTGGTTTTGTCAGGAGTGGCTCCTTGACGATAATTTCCCGCTCGCCGAGAGCCTCGTTGTCACTTTTCGATTTGAGCATTAGAATTCTCTGCAAGAGGGGAACATTCTGAGTGGGTGGTGGTTGTGAATCGATGGTAGATTGAGATTGTTCCACGATTTGATTTGGTATTTCCATGAGGACACGTTTCTCCTCACGGTCCTGCTTCTCCTTGAGGAGTCGGAGTCGCGACAGTAATGGGAGTCCAGCGCCAAGAGGCGAAATCGGAGGTTCGGAAATAATCGTTATCTCTTGACTGTCATCGACTTTGTGTTGTCGTCTCAAGGGAGCCATTCTACTCGTCAGTGGTTGAAGTTCCAGACTCTCGTCGGGTCTCGTGTTTCGTCGACTCTTCCGCAAAACGTTCTTTAATCCTTTCACATCGCACTTGAGCTTATCGACTATTCTTTTGCCAGTGCTATTGTCCGATGAATCGTGTCCCGGCGATGCTGGTTGTCGAAAAGCCCTCGCTACCCTCTGTGCTTCCAATAGTCGTTTCCGACCCAAGTTTTGAAGAATTTCTTGAGCTTCCGGATAGTCTTTCATTGCCGCCAGAACGTCCTCTCGTGATAGGCTGAATAATTCCGAGTAGCCAACCGATCGCACGTCAGCTGTTCGTCTGTAGATGCAAAATAAAAACAATTTTTTAGATTCCATGAATTTTTAACAAATATGTTTACTCTAAACTATTTGCTCACTTGTTCAATCCATCGAGATTCAGTATTCCAATTTCGCCAAAAAAGTCCCCGGCTTTCATGGTTGTGAGTACTCGGCCAGTTTCACTGATTACTTCCAATATTCCATCAGCTATTATAAACATTTCTCGTGCAACTTCTCCTTTACGACATATCGAATCGCCCGGGGTGAAAATGTAGGCTTTCATCTTTAAAACTAGGTCATGCAAAAATTCTGGTTGACATTCCTATAATAAAAAAGAAATTGCACATTATACCTTGGAAGAAATATTTTCTAAATCTGTAAAAAGACATAAATGATGCTAATGTCATTAAAAATTTATAGTTCAACAAATATGAAAAAATTTTGTCATCTAATTATGATTCGAAAAATAATTAAATGTATTCTTACAGTGAAACAATTAATGGAAGCAAAAAATTAATGCTTGCAGTATTTTTCTGCGATTCGAAACGTCGGATTTTTTTTATTCTTCTTGGGATCAGTGGAAAGCTAACGCAACTGAGTCAACGATAAATTGGAGGAATCGTTGGTTGAAAATTTTTCTTCACAAGGTACGACTTTTTTTTGTAATATCTTGGGAACCCTTTGATATTATTTGTTGTTTTTGTTCTCTATTTAAAGCTTAGATTACAAGAAATAGTCTGTAAAAGTAACAATTCTTTTCATCAACTTTTCCATATTTTGCCAGGAGTTAAAGCTAATTAGATTAGAAGATTCGGGGCTCGAACTAAGTCCGTAGATCCCATAAAGGTCCGTAAATATGCTTGAAGTCCGTAAAAGTCATTTTTTTAAAAACAATGGTCTGTAAAGACCGTAATTTGATTGAAAAAAAGCAAGAAAAATTCGTAAATTGTACCATATAATTTGGATTCAATTATGTTCAAAAACTTAAAAAAAAATTCTCTTAAAAATTTCAATTATCTTTATAATAATTCAATTATTTTCATAAATAATATAACATTTTTACAGGGATTCAATTATTTTCGAAAATAATAAAATTCGTTTTAGGAATTCAATTATTTTCGTAAATAATAAAATTTCCACATAAATTTCATTATTTTAAAACAAAATTTTCACAAAATTTTTCGAAATAAATCAATTATTAAAAATAATTTTAAAAAAATTATTTGCTAGAATTCAATTATTTAAAAGAAATTTAATAAAGTTCTTCGTAAGAATTCAATTATTTTTCAAAATTTTAATAAAATTCCTGTCAAAATTTAAATTATTTAAAAATAATTTCCTGAATTTAATCATTTTCAATATCTACTATATTTTAATTAAATTTTTCAACAGAATTCAATTATTTAAAAAAAAATTCCTCGAAAAATGCAATTATTCTTAAAAATTTGATTAAAATACGTCAAAAGAATTCAATTTTTAAAAAACATTCAATTATTCAATAAATTATTTATTTTTGTATTTAAATAATTGAATTCTCGTAGAATTTTCTAATAAAAATTGTTTTAAAAATGAATTTTAGTTGAAATTTTAGATAATAATTGAATATTAAAAGCATTATAGCATGAATTTTGAAAAATAATTGAATTTTGAAAAAGTTTTAAATTTAAAATTATTAAAAATAATTTATTGAATTCTTTCGAAGAATTTTAATCAAATTTTTGAAAATAATTACATTTTTCGAACAACTTATTTAATTTGCTTAAAATTATATTAAAAATAATTGAAAACCAGCTACGAATTTTATTATTTATGAGAATAATTGAATTCTTGCAACGAAATTTTATTACATTTTTTTAAATAATTGAAATCCTGTTAAGAATTTTATTATTTAAAAGAATAATTGAATTCTTGTAACGAATTTTTATTATATTTTTTTAAATAATTAAAATCCTGTAAAGAATTTTATTATTTAAGAGAATAATTGAATTCTTGTAACGATTTTTTATTATATTTTTTTTTTAAATAATTGAAATCCTGTAAAGAATGTTATTATTCATAAAAATAATTAAAATTAAATTCTTGCAACGAATTTCATTATTTGTGAAATTTTAATTGAATTCTTGCAAAGAATTTTTGAAAATAATTACATTTTTTGAGGAATTTATTAAAAATTGTATTAAAAATAATTAAAATCCCATAAAAAATTTTATTAATTATGAAAATAATTGAATTCTTACAAGGAATTTTATTACATTTTTTTAAATAATTGAATTCATGTGAAAAATGTTATTACTTGTAAAAATAAATGAATTCTGGCGAAGGATATTATTAAAATTTTTGTAAATAATTTAATTTTTTTTTCAAAATGTTATAGAAATTTAAATTATTATAAAACATGAAGATGATATTAATCACTCTGAGTCGAAGACTCGGAGTGATCGATATCTTCATGTTTTGTAATAATATTCTTATAAGTTATTTAAAATAATTGATCACCAGGAATTCAATTATTTATAAATTTGTTCGCGATAATTTCATTATTTTCATAAATAATAAAATTCTTTTTAGGGATTTAATTTTTTTTTTTTTATAAATAATAAAACTCATTGCAGAAGTTCAATTATTTTTAATACAATTTTAATCGAATTCGTCGAAAAATGTAATTTTTCGATGAATCAATTTCGATGAATGAAATTTTGTAAAAATTTTATTAATAATTCTAGAATATATAATAATTGAAAGGAAATAATTTTGAAGAAGTTACAGTAACAATATTCTTATAATATAAAATAATGATTTTATCACTGGGCCATCTTTAATTATTATAAAACATGAAGAAATTTAATTTATAGTTTTAAGTAAAATGTTCTCTTATTTGACTCAAACTGTTTATATTTTTGTAATTGGTAGCAGGTCCGTAAATGGTCCCTAATTTTTAATTTTTGGTCCTTAAAGTCTCCGTATTTTTAAATACTTTCACTGGTTGGAGCTCTGAGGATTTTTTTGGAACAACTAGGGTCACATAGTCAAGGTTGGACCACCGCGATTTTTTATTATAAGAACATTAGCGTTGCCTATGTAGTTCAGACAAACTTTTTTTGCGGACTGTTGCGGTCAACGGACATAATATTTTTTTATGTCAACAATAATAGCAAAATTTCTAAATTAAATGTAAAATTCTGAAATACTTTTTTCAGCATAAGATTAATATTGCACTGGTTGCATGATGGATGCATTTGAAGATAAAGTTATACAATATGGTGCATCTAGAGATGGATTATCAGGTCAGAGCATGTTGTATTGTAGAATCGGTTCAATGGACCTTATTTTCTTTGAAAAGATATTATATACTTTACATAAATGTAGGTCAGTGGCTCCTTGACGGATATATCAATTTAATATCGATATAGAGAAATGGGAAAAAAAGAGGATTTCACATTTTAATGTCAATCACCAATTAGTTTTGACAAGCCTTGGCTTTTAATTGCTTTTTTTTCTCTCCACAGAAAAAGCAAGAGCTTAATCAGCATTTTTAATTAAAGATTTCTTTATCACTACCTTGACATTTCTTTGTATTTTTTACATTTTTACATTTTTACATTTACAAGTCAATTTTCACCTATGTAATTTTTATTTTTTTTTCAAAATCTTTAATCGTAAAAAATCATGTTTTCGTTTCTTTTTCTATTGTTATATTTACATTCAATGGAGAGAAAATTTATTATGTAAATGTAAAACATTTATTAAAATTAATTGGCAAAAATAATTAAATAAAGACGAGGGATAAAGAAATTTGCAATTTTTTTTATAAATACTTTGTAGTGAATTTTTTCTTTAGTTTATAAACACATGTAAAGAATTTTATAAAATCGGTATTTCTAGCAAATTTATTAATATTAAAGAAAAAATCAATCTTTCAAGAATCTTCTCGAGTATAAAAGCCTCGAAGTTTGAATATTTTTAGATCCTGGGTCATGTGAAAAGAAAAAAGGTCTCTCTCGTTAAATTGTAAACTGGGATTTCATCGAAAAACTTTTTTTTTGACTTGTTAGTCAAAAACTTTTTGACAAAAAATTTATTTTTACAAAAATTCTATTTTTCGTAAAATTTTAGTTTTATATCATTCTTTTTTCATTATTTTCTATTTCTAATCGACTAAAGCGACTTTTTTTGCTCGTTAATGTCGATCCGAGGCATGTAAAAAGGTTATTTAAACTTTAGTAACACGAGAAAAAGAAAAAATTGCATATAAATAAAAAAAAAAAATTTTTTTAATTTAAAAAATTTCTACAAATTAAAAATACGGTTTTAGCTTAAAAAAGTTTTTTTCATACTTTGCAACAAAAAAAAAGAAGGTAAAACAAGAATAAAATAACTGGAAATAAGAATCCAGTAAGGCAGTAACGAGATAACTTGAGATGAACGTGGTAACAATGTCCCAAGGGGTGGTGGGGTGGCTGTAAAAGGGATTAGAGTCTCTTCATAAAACGATGTCGTTCAAGTATATATAATCTGTACACATCTGGTGTACACGGTTCACATACACATTTTTTTAACCCTGAATAAAAATTTGTTCTTTTCTCCTGGAAAAGAAAATTGCCCTGATAGAAATAATTAAAAATTTTTTTTGTTTCAATTATTTAAAACATTTTTTTTTTCAATTTATCCTTTAATTTGCATATCTACTCTTTTCATATAAGGATTTACTTTTATTAATTTTCTTTTTATTTTCCATTTTTTTGATTTTCTTTATTTTCTTTTTTTTATTTATATTTATTTTCTTTTTGTTTTCGATTTTTTTTATTTATTTTCTTTGTTTTTTTTAATTCTCCTTTTATTTTTGATTTATTTTTATTTACTTCCTCCTTTGATTTAGAAATGTTAAAAATAATTTTGCCTCGTGAGAAAAATGTAATTAACTTGAAAAATCATTAACTAAAATAAAGGTAAATAAAATATTGCGAAGTTTCTTCATTTTATCATTTTCACATCTGTAATTTCCTGTTCCTTCATCTATCATTTTCATTTTAGTACATCTTCATTTCTTTATCCCCCTTTACCCCACGTTGGCCTTATTTTTATCCCATTCATTTATCTTTGTTTTTTTTATTCAAACCCGAAAGCAAATTGTCGTGACCAGATCAATTTTTTATTCTCCCATTTTTATATCTTTAGTAACACTTGCCTTTTCTTTTTTTTTTGTCATTTGAATGTGTAAAGATCAGTTTCCGATATTTTCTCACCCCACATTTTTTTTTTTTTTTTGGAAAAGAGGATTCCGGTGGATTTATCTTTATGTGCATTTTACACTCCGTTAGCAAATTTACAACCTTGTTTTTCCCACTTTTTCTCCACTATAACATTGAAAGCTAATTTTTTTATTCTTTTCCGTTTTTTTCGGGGAGTTTATTTTTCTAAATAAATATTATGTTTTGTGTGAAAATGATACAAAATGAAAAATCTTGCATGTTTTTAGAGAGGGAATATTTTAATGCTATACAGCAATTAAAATTTTCATAAAAAATCTTTACGATTGAAATATACATAAAATTATTTTTATTGTTATTAACATTTTTGAACAAATTAGTGTAGTTGGTAGAAAAGTTTTTAAATAATTAATCTGTTTGCAGCAGATTGCAGCAACAAACTATCAATTTGTTTTTATACTAAGAAAATGTATTATTCAAATCTAAAAACGATCATTTAACAGCATTTTTCGTTATACGTTATAGTAAAATTCATTAATTTAAAAAAAAATAAAACAAAGCAAACAAACTATCGATTTCTTTATATACTGAGAAAATGTATTATTCAAATCTAAAAACAATCATTTAACAACATTTTTCGTTATACATTATAGTAAAATTCATTAATTACAAAAAAAAAAAAAAAAAAAAAAAAAAAAAAAAAAAAAAAAAAAAAAAATTTTGTTTAAGTCCAAGAAATTTTTCTCCAAGTCGTGTGATTACGAGGTCACGTGATTGCCCTGTAAATTTAATTTCATTCAATCAAATACTGTTGATAAAAAATTGTAAATATGTTAGAAAGAAAATTAAAAGTATTTTAACAAATAATTTATAAAATATAGAACTAAAAATTATTAAACTAAATAAAAAAATTAATTTAGGTACATTTTAGGAGCAATGTATAATAAAAAGCTACATTTTATCATAAAAAAAATTTTAAAATGAATTATTTCAATACTTTTTATTAAAAATTTTTTATTGTAAATTTTTTCTGTTGCTTTGAAAATTAGAATTTATAATATTAAAATTTCTATTTTAACACATTGTAATTTAATTAAAAGACTCTGTTATAAAATTAAACTATTTGTTACAGTAAAAAATACTAAAAGAATTTCTAAAAAACAGTGAAAAATAAAAATAAGTAATAAAATATTTATTGCGAACTTAAAAATAATGAATAACATTTTTTTTCTTATTTATTAAGGCAACATTTTTTTCTAAAATTTTAGTGCTTAAGTTTTGGAGAATTTTAAAAATTATTATTTTCCTTATTTGTCGACGATTTTTCGATAATTCAGAATTAGAGAAAGAGCGAGAGAGACAGAGAAGTTAATCCCTTATTGTAAACAAGAAAGTTAATGACCTTCGTTATATTGTTGGGAGAATTCATTTCAAAATTGCAATGTTTATATAGAAAGGTAAATTTAAAATTTATTAGAAAAAAATTTTAAATATTTCATGATAAGTTGTTATTACAGAAAAAAATTCGTTAAAATGAATAAAAATAATAATAATAATGGTGATTATGCAGTTAAAAATGAGAAACTAGTAATAATTAAAAAATTAAATAATAAATTAAGAATAAAAATTGTTGTTATTTATTTATTATTAACAATTAAATCAAAATAGAAATCAGTAAAAATTTTTACTTTTTTAATTAATTAATTATTTATTTCATTCTTAATTAATTTTTCTTGTAAAATTTCAAATTTTATTAGTGATTATTGAATAGTTTAATTTTTTTCTCTTAAAATTTTATTAGAAAATTATTGAAAATTTCAAAAATTATTTACTTTTAACATTAGTCGACGACTTTCAATAATTCAGAATTAGAGGGAAAAGTTAATCCCTTATTGTAAACAAGAGAGTTGACCCTCGGCATTGTTAACAGAAATTGTTTTCTATCCGTTCTTGTCTATACTTTCTTCAACGACAATAAAAGTACGAAATCAAAATTGAGCCCCTTCCCCTTCTTTGCTTTCCTTTGTGGATTACTTTTGCCTTCTACCTCTGCGTCACAGTTCATTGACCTCCCTTGGTGGGGCAACTAGTCATGAAAATTTTTATTTCTCCAAATAACTAAATTTTAATTATTATTTCTAATAGTTTTTATAAATTAAGTGCCTCGAATAATCAAATAAAAATTTTTTTTTATCAAATAGAAAATGCAAGGATTCTCTAAACTGCAACCCATTCTCAAGAAGAGGAAATTCAGTTAAACTCTCTTGATGGTCGTTTACAAAATACGAGTAAGTACAAAAGCATAACTCATTTTTTTTAAATAATAAATTTATTATTTATTATTAATATTATTTAGTTCATAATTTTATTAGTTTTTTATTGTTATTAGTAAAAAAAACAATTGATTTGTAATTTATTTATTTGTAGAGATAGTAGAGAAATTAAATAACTTTAATTCAATAATATTTATTGCCTATCAATAATTAGGGATTAATTAAAAAATTGTTATTGTATAAAAAATGTCTTAAAAACAATAAATATGTGATTAGAAGTTTATATACAGAGTTCTGTCTAGAGATTCCTGCACCGACATTTACCGACATTTTTTTGTTCAGACTCAAATCATGGTCTATGGTTTGAGTCTGGGCTAAAAAGTGTCGGTAAATGTCGGTGTAGGAATCTTTAGATAGAACTCTTCCTTTATATCTACAATTATTAGTATTAATAAATAACTTTTTGGTAATAGCAATTTCCTAATTAACATAAATTTTTTGCAGAGATATTTTTTCTCTACAGTCATCATGTGGGGAACATCGAGAAATCTTGAAAATCTCACTTAGTGCACAACTTTCATTATATTGTAAATATTTTTCGTCGAGTGCAACGAATAATTTTTGTATTTTTCGTGATACAGAAAAAATTGTAATTTGAATTATTTAGCAAGGGAATTTAAAAGAAAAAAAATGTAATTATATTAGCTAGGAAATTAGAAAATTAAGTTTTAGTTTTAGGCAAGAAAAAGTAATTTTTATTCAGAAGAAAAATCAATAAGCAAAAACTTTATAGCAACATTCACTAAAGAAGAGGGGTAAGTGAAACATATACAATATTTTTAATTTCCTTTAAACCTACATCCAGAAAAATGTTTCATTTAACGGCAAAATTATTTTTAATCTAATTTCATTCATTACTAAAAAAAAGTTAAATTAATAATTAGTAATCACTCTTGATTTTAAATAGTTTAAAATGATTTTTTATTTTTTTCTAAATGTATTTATTTATTAAAATTAAAAAATATTAACTTTAAAAAAAATATATTATGATCAGAAGAATTAAAAAGTTTTTATCGTCTTTTTATTAACTTCAAAAAGTTTAAAAATTAAATTTTTTGAAAATTCTATTAAATAATAATTTGTATAGTTCTATACAAGATTGTACAGTTAAAAATGGAAAAGCTTAGAACATAATTTTGATAAAAATAACATTTGAAGAAACCGCTTTTAATCTTTCGTTGACAAACTGTTTTATTTTTACTCTAAATGAGAAGTAATTCATTTCAAATTTAATAAACATAAAAGTTTTAAATTAAATTTTTTTTATTGATTAAAATTTTTTTGAATTAAAATATTTTCCTCTTATTTCACTAAAAATTAAAAGTCTTAATTTCAATTCTTGTTGTAAATATTAATTATTTTATTAATTTTTCTTTCAAAAGATCACCTGATGTTTTATTAAATATCGTGATAATGAAGTTGATTCCAATTGACCCAGTGTGATAGTGACGTGGCTTTTTTTATTAATAATAAAAATAAAGAATTATGTGCGTCAACGGAAGGTTAATAAAAACAGAAGATATCTGGATGTAGGTTATAAATTAAATAGTAGTCAGTACTAGTTATGAACCAATTACTGCCATTTTGTAAAAAAAGTTTTTATTTGTATTAATTAAAAATGTAGAACTTTTAATAATGTTGACAAACATTTTTCTTCAATCTTGTGTTAAAATCGATGTAAAAAAAGCTCAGTGTAAAAATTGCATCTACTTTGACATCCCTTAGCATGAAATTTGAAATTATTCTCAATACTTTGATATTTTAATTTTTTAATTATTTTTTATCTACTGCATATACGGCAGTAATTGGTACACTTAACTTAATGGGTGAGCAAAAGACCTGTTTTATTTCTAAAAAATCTCTTTCTTTGTGAAATACAATCTCAATATAGCTCAGGTTACTTAAGTGCAAGATTATCTTAAATTTTCCACTCCTTGATTAACAACTCTGATGTACTGTTACCAGGGGGTCGATTACGTAAATTGATTTGATTTTTATTTGACTTTGACTTTCAAGCGCATTTCAATTTTTGTTACTAGACACGTGTTCTTTACTGACAATTCATATTGTAAATAAATAAAAATACCCCCAGTAAAGTAAATAAATATTAAATAATTAAAACAATTATTGAGTAATAATTAATTATTATCAGTTTATTATTCAAATACCCCCCCCCAGTACTTTACTAATTACTTAATTAATTAATAGTAGGTACTACTAATTGAGTAACAATTAATTATTATTAGTTTATTATTAAAATACCCCCCGTACTTCACTAAATCATTTTTAATGAAGAAGAAAAGAAAACTTTTTACTTGAAAAATGCAACGAAAGTTAAAGAAAAATTTCAATATTTACCGTTTTTTTTACTCTGCATTTATTCTCCACAAATAATTAATATTTTATTTTATAAAATTTATTTCTAAATTCTTTTTATCATCGACTCCCAAGTAGTTCATATGCCCTTCTCTCTAAATTTGAATTAAGGAAAATTTTTACTGATTTGAATTATTGTCGTCACATTTTTGCTTTTGAATTAATAAAAAATAGTAATTTCTACTAATTTATTAGTAAACTTTACTAATTCAAAAGCAAAAAGCGAGTTACTAATTCTAACTAGTAAACAATTTTATTTATTTAAAGTAGTTCATATGCCCTTCTCTCTAAATTTGAATTAAGGAAAATTTTTACTGATTTGAATTATTGTCGTCACATTTTTGCTTTTGAATTAGTAAAAAATGGTAATTTCTACTAATTTATTAGTAAACTTTACTAATTCAAAAGCAAAAAGCGAGTTACTAATTCTAACTAGTAAACAATTTTATTTATTTAAATTTAGAGTGTATACTTTTGTTTAAAGTCATGTGAAACAAAAAATATTTATTTGATAATTGTCGGTAATTCTAAGGCGGGAATTAAAATTAAAATATAAAATGAAAAATCAATTGCTAATTTTTTAAGAATATAAAAAATTTTAATAATATATTTTTGGTATCATTCAATTACAAGTTTGGTTATTATTACATTTTTTACATTCGACTTAAAATCTAAGTAATACAATTTATTTGTTAATAGATAAATATTAAAATTGAAGAGATAAAGTAAAATATATTAAAGTAAACAAATATCTTTATTAATTCTTGCACGTAGGTAACTTGTAGATAAAAATCCTCTATCATCCTTTTTTTTCACCTCGGTTCTGAGTCTGCCTTTTATAGTCTGCTTTTATTTCTGAAACCCTTTTTCTTCACCTAGTTCCGAGTCTTCTTTCATTACTTTCGTTCCTGAAATCCTTCACCTGGTTCTGAGTCTTCTTTTATTACTTTCATTCCTGAAACAAAAACAGGTCTTCTATTCCCTTCATTTGTAAAGTACTACACTCTAAATCTGAATCAGTGAAAATTTCACTGATTTCAATTCAGTGGCCCAGTTTTCTTTAATTCATCAGTGGGATTTCACTGAGAATCAGTAAAAACCACTCAGTGAAATTCCACTGACAAAGAAAACTGGGCCACTGAATTGAAATCAGTGAAATTTTCACTGATTCAGATTTAGAGTGTAGACTTCATTCCCCAAGGAGAGAAACTTTCCACTTTACTCTCTAGGGAGAAAAGGAAGCGATTTTAAGTTGTGGTCGCTCTACTACTTAGAGAGAAAAGTTTGGGGTTAAAGTGGAGTCGTTTTAGTTTCCAAGGAGAGAAAGGGACTTTCTCTCTCTCTATTTTCTGCAATTGGTGGAGAGAAAGTATGAGTCACTTCATCTCTGGAGGGGGAAAAAGCGACTCCTTACCTTTCCTTGAATTCTCTCTATTTCCATCCCCTACTTGCTCCCCATTTCCATCCCCCTCCTCCAAGTAGGGTTTTGGCGACTACCCCTACTTGGGAAAAACTAAAGTCGTCCTCAAGGAGATATACTTCGTTCTCCTTGAGATGGAAGTGGGAGAGATCAGGTTTTCTCCCCTTCTCAAAAAGAAGTCCAACTGAACGAGAGTGACAACGCCCACTCGTTCGGAAAACTTCGTAGAAAATATTACGTAAATACGTAACGTACGTAAATTACTGACAATTACTGACGCAAGTAAGTAAAAAAAATACTTATGTAAGTTACGTAAGTAAAAAATTTAAATTTAGTTAAATTAAGTTTTTACGTAATAATAAGTAACTTACGTAAAAAAATAATACGTAACAAATTTTTTTTTACTTTCTTAGGTAAGAGGATTTGGTGGGAAAAAGGTAAGAAAGATTAGGAGATAGAAGAAGGGTGGGGATGAGAAGGAGGTGGGAGGAAGGGAAAGCAAGTTAGTGGGTGGAAGGGAAAGAAACTTCAGTGGACGACTGAGTCTTCCTTGGTGAAGGACTTACTTTTATAGTCTTTCTCCAAGGAAGAGGGGGAGAACTGGTGGGAAGGGTGGGGATGAGAAAGAGGTGGGAGGAAGGGAAAGGAAGTTAGTGGGTGGAAGGGAAAGGAACTTCATTGGACGACTGAGTCTTGCTTGGTGAAGGACTTACTTTTATAGTCTTTCTCCAAGGAAGAGGGGGAAAACTGGTGGGAATGAGAAAGAGGTGGGAGGAAGGGAAAGGAAGTTAGTGAGAGGAGGGGAAAGGAAGTTCCCAAGTTCACTTGGAACTTGGAAGTCAGTGGACGACTAGTCTTCCTTGGTGAAGGTCTTACTTTTATAGTCTTTCTCCAAGGAAGAGGGGGAGAACTTCACCCTGCTCTCGGATTGGTCAACAGAGAGACTAGTCGATCCCCTAGGGAAAGAAGACGACCTCTTATTCGCCAAGAGTAAAACAAATTTCTCCTCATAGTGGAGAAATTCCCCTACTCCCCAGAAAATAAACCAAGTGCGTTTTCCCTCCCTAGGGGAGACTGAAATAGAAGTATCACTGAAAAAATTACATTCTAAATTTAAGAAAATCTACTTAACGCCAAGAATATTATTCTTTAAATTATATTTAAACTAAAAGAATATTATTCTTATTGTAAGAATATTTCCACTTATTTAAGTGACGAATATTTAAGTTGATTTTTCTTAAATTTAGAATGTAATTTTTTCAGTGGCAGATAAGAAAAACAAAAAAAGGACAGAAGAAAAGATTTGTAAAGTTGCTGAAGAAAGAAAAGTAGTGAAACAAAAAACATTCGACTTTTCGTTTTCAAATTATCATTTTAACTGATCCAAATTTAGAATTTTAATTTTTTTTAAATTCTCGAATATTTAAAATAAATTAGTAAGCTAAATTTTGAAAAACTATTGTAAATTATATAATGAAGATGAGCAATCCTACTGAAGAATTTTTATCTGCAAGTTAACCTATGTGCAAGGATTAAGAATTTTTATCTGCAAGTTAACCTATGTGCAAGGATTAATAAAGTTATTCTCTTTGTTTCGGAGAAACGCCTGAACTTTATCTAATGGCAATGAAAACATTATGTGATACTGTATAATTTTATAAATATACTTGAAGTTAATAAAAAAAATTGCAATTGACTTTTTTTATTTTCCCTCTCTTTAGAATTTAATTAACCTTCGCGCTATCGACATTTATTATAGGGGTACTCAGCAGTATTTAATTCTGTAAAGTCTGTTTTGTACCAAATTAATCGCAGATTTAGTTAAGAACCAAATTTTTAATAGTTTATTCATTGACTTAAAATCTGCGATTTTGAAAATTTTTAAGCATTATTCTGCAGATATACTTTGTCCATATTCAGAAAATCAATTATGTAAATAATTTATAAATTAATTTACTTCAGTGAAGCAATTTTAATGAACCAATTAAAAATTAATTTATCTTATTTTAATCAAGAACGTTAGTATTTGTAAAAAAATAAAAAATTGCACAGTATGATTATAATTATTATTATTAACAATAGGTAAAATATTTATAAGAAAATAGCGAAATCTAATTTTTCAAAATTTCCTCAAATTCGCTTGAAATTTCATACCAAGGGATTTTTGGGGTCGCTGATTAGGAAACTAAAGTGAGATTTCCAAAATTAAAAATAGTAGACATTTTTTAAATTCTGCCTAAATTTGCTTGAAACTTATTATTCGGGGGTTTTCGAGGTCACCATTTTGAATTTTTTAAATGTTACTTCAGATTCGTAATCAGCGACCCCGAAAACCCCCGAGTAAACAAACTTTATGCAAATTTCAGCAGTTTTGAGAAAAATGTACGCCATATTGGATCCGCCATTTTGAATTTTCAAAAGTTTGAAAATCTGACTGGGTTTTTTGGGGGTCACGAAAGGGTTAAATAAATTACATTATACTTGATGAATTGAGGACTTTTTTAAAATCTACAAATAAGAAATCATTTTTGGCTACTCTGAATAACCCGTGGTAGTCCGCGTACATAATAAATAATTCAATAGCGTGAAGGTTAAGAAAAAAGTAATTTTATTTCAAGACAATGTAAAAATGGAATTAAGATTTTAACTTTCAATGTTTTGATACGCTTTTTGTCTCAATTTGTTAGTCTTTTAAAATCAGTGAAATTAATATTAAACATAAAAATAATTCATTCTAATAGTAATAACTTTGCAAATTTTTGCTATCTCCATTATATTCTAAATAATTATTTCGAACTTTAATTTATTACTGTTTAATAATTTAATTAATAAATTTAATTTATTATTATTTTTTAAAAAAAGATTGACAATAACGAAAAGAAAATTAGGTCTCAGCAAAGAATATAAAAAATCATTATTCTTTTGATTGTAAAAAAGAATTAACTTTCCTTTCTAATTTTGAATTGTCGAAAAGTCGTCGATTAATAAAATTTATAATCTCTAAAATTTTAAGAATTTAAAAAAATTTAAAAGTAAGGTACATCGATATTTTAAAACTTGTACTTATATCAGGAAAAAAATATGATAAAATTATGATCTGAAATTAGTTAGAGAATGAAACAAATGAATTTTTAAATAAAAAATATTGAATAATAATGGTATTTTTTACCATTTTCAGTATAAAAACAAAGACTTTTTTTAAATGCTATAAACATTAGAAAAATCAATTTTTACATTTGACAATTTTTTTGGGGATTGAAAAATATATATTCTACAAAATTACTCATGAATTTCAAAATCCACCAATTTTCAAGGGGTTATGACACTCTAGGATTTTCAAAAAATCGATTTTTTCTTTTTTGCTTTAAATGGTCCCTTGGAGTCTCAAATGTAACATATTGAAAGATTATGGACTGTAATAAGGAATAAGAAACAATTCTCATAATTATGATATTTCAAAATTTACAGGAACAAATGGTGCGGCCACGGACCCTTCACGCCAAAAATCAGCGTCAGCGCCACAAATTTCAATAAAATTTTATAATATTTATATTTTTACACTTTAATAAATGTACAATAAAGTCCTCAGATCATAATTGTGATTGCCTTCGTAGTTTGCTTTAAAAAAATTCTCAAAAACACCTATTTTTTCGACCTCTATAGAGTGTCATAACCCTTTAAGTAAAATAAAAAATTATTATATAATATTATTTTTTGACCATTGAATTCCTCATAAAAATTACCTTAAAAATAATTTTGTGGAATATTTAAATTATTTTCTTGATATAATTAAAAATACCAATGTACCCACCCCTTAAATGAGAAATAAAGTAAATAGAGAATTACAATAAAGAATTAAGTTTCCTCTCTAAATTTAAATTACGAAAAGTCGTCGATTAATGAAATTTATAATTTCTAAAATTTTTAGTACTTTTAAAATAAAATTATGAGAAAACAGTAAATAGAAACAAAATAGAGTGAAAATAAAATTCCAAAATATAAGAAAATGAAGAGAAAATAAAATATTAGTGTCTTTTGACTTACCCCTCTTCTTCGACGTATGATGTTGAAGCTTCTTCGAGAATTTAAATTATTTACACTTTCTTAAATCTACGAAATAATTTTCAAATTTCCTAGCTAATATAATTGCATTTTTTTTTTTTTTGAAATGCCTAGCTAAATAATTTACATTATTATTTCACAAGTTTTTTCAAACTTAAGAAATATTCGTAGCAGTCGGCGAAGAATATCCTAATATAATAAAAGCTAAGTCTTAATGAAGTTTCGAAAAATCTCCGGGGTAATTTACAATCATTCTGCGGCGTCTTCTTGATGTTTTTCTTTTGACCTCTTCCTGGAAACTGTGAAGAAATCCATCACGTGTAATGTTAGGTGACATTTTGCTGTAAAAATTGGAGTTAATTAGAAAATTATAAAATATTATAGAAAATTAAAAAATTAAAATTGTTATATTTTCTTAATTTTTTTTCTATTAGAAGTAATTTTTTAAGAATAAAAGAAATTTATGTACTTATGTTACAAACAGTTTATTTTTTAACTGTTTTTTTTAAATTCTTTATTAATTTATTCCTTCTATTAATTAATAATTAATCAGTAATTAATATTGAAAAGAAAGCCAAGGAGTAATAACCAAAGAATTTGATTTATTAAATCTGATAACAAATTTATTGGAAATTAAAGAGCCATTAATTTTAATTTGCAAAAATCAATAGAACCTCAATTTGTAACTATTACGACACGTGCTCACGTTTATGGTAATTTTAATTATACACCTGAATTTCAAGTAAAATATCTAATGGAATGGAATTTTTAAAGAAAAAAAGTTTAAATAACAATGAAAATGGACTATTAATATTTATAAAAATAGCATTTTATTAATTAAAATTAAAATATTAAATAGAAAAGTATTATCCAAAACAATAATCAGAAAATTAAAACAATAACGTCACTTCATTGTTCACATTTTCTATCTAAATAAATTACAATTGGAATAAATGAAACAAATATATTTAAAATTAATAATTTTATTAATCAATAAGGAGACGCTATTCTCCACTTGCAAACGCCAAGGTCACTGCCAGATGGCAGTTCAGTTGATAAAATCAGTTTCCACGCCACCTGGTGATGATCTCGACGTTCTCAAGTGGAGAAATTAAACACTTATTAAAAAAATTCTCTGATAGTTAAAAACTGTTATTTTGAAAAGAATTTAATTTTTTCCATTAAAAACTATGATCTAATTTATTTAAAATTAATACAAATATAAATAAATTAAATATAATGGACAAAAAATAATTTCGCCAATAAAATGAAAAGCAAATTGTGAATAAAACGAATTATCATTTTCTTTTACCTTACAACACATCTTTTAAATATTAAAAAAAGAAATTATTTGTCATCATTTGTGGAAGGAAAAATATTTAAATATAATTTTTAATTAGTAAAAGAAAAAAAAGAAAAATTTTTTAAAATATTTTCTGGGACTTACTCATGATACATCTAATCAAGGAAGATCCAAAAATCGAAACAATTGTTTTCTTCAAAAAAATTCTTGCACACTCTTCTTGATTGAAAAATTTCAAGTATTAAACATTTTAATTTCATTTATTTTAATTTATTTTTAGTTTAATTTATTTTGTTTAATATATTTTTATTTAATTTACAGTTAAATTTCGAGTTGGAAATATTAAATAAAATTCACTTATTTGGAGAAATAACCTTTTCACGACTAGTTGCCCCACCAAAGGAGGTCAATAAACTGTGACGCTATGACAATTTTACTCAAGAAAGCAAGAAAAGAAACAAAGGGGAAGGGGCTCAATTTTGATTTCGTACTTTTATTATCGTTGAAGAAAAAGATAGACAAGGACGGAAAGAAAACAATTCCTGTTAACAATGCCGAGGGTCGTTAACTCTCTTATTTACAATAAGGGATTAACTGTTCCCTCTAATTCTAAGTCATTGAAAGTCGTCGACAAATTTGTCAATTTCTAATTTCTCTTTTAATTTTCAACTCAAATATTAAGAGAAAATATTAAAACTACATATTTAGTAGAAAAAAATAATTAAAATCTTACAAGAACAATTAGTAAATAATTGTATTTACAATTTAAAATTAAATAAAAAAATGTTTTAAAAAAATTTGAAATATTTTATTTAAAATTTTGATTTAGTTTTCAATAAAATAATTATATTAAAAAAAATTGTAAATCTTACTGTTTTATTTTAATTGCTACTAGTTTTGTATTGTTAACTATATTTCTTATTATTTTTCAGTTTTTCTAATTTTTTCTAAAATAAAATTTATTTATCTTGATTTATTTTTGGTTTTTGCTTTCTAATAAATTTTAAATTTTCTAGTTAAAGAGTTTGAAAATACTAAAATAATTCTTTGACAATGCCGAAGGTCATTAACTTTCTTGTTTACAATAAGGAAATGAATTTTCTCCCTTAATTGTTCATTGTTAAAAATTTCCAGACTAATAATAAATTAACAATTTTCAAAATTTAATAAAATTGAGCTCTTTCCTCTTATTTTTTTCTAATTAAAAATATATAAATATTATATAAATAAAGATACATAAATATTACTTTAACTAAATTTTTTTTTAATATTCAACTTACAATAATTATTTATTAAAATTTTTAAATCCAAGTTTTATTATTTCTTCTTTATAATTATTTTATTATAACTTTTTATAATTATTTTATTCTCTTATTCAATTTTTAATTAATTTTTATTCTCTCCAAGTTTGTTATTAATTAATCAATATTATAACAAGAATTAAAATAATATACAAATAAAATTTAGAAATATATGAAGATTTATCAGTAATTTTCTTATTTATCATAATTTTTATTCTCTTTTAAATTTTTTTAATAATTTTTTATTCTTTCTAACTTTATTATTAATTCATATTAATTTGTACATTTTAATTTACAACAATATTTGAAATAATATTCAAAGAAAATAAAAAAATATATGTAAAAAAAATAAATTTACACGAAAAAATGTTAAGATTTCAAAGGAATTTTTTTTTATTTACTAATAAAAATTATTAAATAAAGAAAAGTTTAAATAAGAATTATTATATTTAATAATATTAAAAAGTTGTAAACGTAAATAATAGCAATAATTATTGTAATAAATGAATCGAAACTACTTTTCAATTACTGTAATTTTGCTACTAATTAAAACTACTATTTATTAGAAATTTTTAGTATATTTTGTTATTTATTATAAAATATTTTTAATTATTTATTTCTTTTGTACTTACTCATTTATTTACCAAGGACGACCGTAGAATTTAGCAGAAACTTTTTCCTTCGAAGATGGGTTGCAGTTTGGAAAATTCTTGTAGATTCTAATCAATAAAGAAAATTTGATATTAGTTATTTGAGTCACACTTATTTTATTATTGGAAATATTTGAAATATTATTGGAAACATTTTTAAAAATTCATTTATTTAAGGAAATAATTTTCACTTACCCTTTTTACTTCCTCTTTCTATTGTCCTCATAATCACTTCAAAAAAACACTTTGAAATCTTCTTTTGTAAGATAAACTTTTTTTTTTACTTTTTTTAGTATCAAAAATTTAAATACTAATTTGCTACAATTTTTTAGTAGCAAAAATAATAATAATTAAATATTAATTTACTACAATTTAATGCATATCCTGCTTACTGTAACGACAGCACTTGTACGAACGGCCTGAGTGAACTGAGAGCGGACATCAAGCGGACGTGAGTTATATAGCGCGATGGGAGGGGACAACAGCCAATCACCGCACGCGAGTCTTCCCTCCACTCACTACTGCCGATATAAAAGTGCCGATGCCGCTTCCTCGCGATCAGTTCCAAACGAACATTATTGAGTAACGGAGGAAGAATAAGTCTCCAAATTTTTTTCTTTTTAATAATAGAATTTTTGGGAAAAAATCTGTATTCCTTATATGAAAAGAGTAGATATGCAAATTAGCTAAAGGAAGACAGTTTTATGTTATTTTATAAAAACAATATTAATCAAAGTATAACGCGTCCAGTAGAACAAAAGTCAACCATTACAAAACTATTAGTTATAAAATCCGTCACACGTTTTTTATCATTGTTGATATTTTTAGTTTTCATTCATCGTAATGATATTCTATTTATTTTTTCTAAACAATAATAAAAAAATGCACTGAGCGCGGGAAAAGATAATATAAATGACGATTTTCCTAAAAACGTATATTAATCATCATTGTATTCCGAATGTCTATTCGCAAAATATAATTATATATTTATGTTAATGATTTCGAGTAATTAATACATTGGGATTTCGTTCTTTGAATATAGTGTCTTCATCATGTTAGAACATGACTGCTGGATATTCTCAAGGCTTTATCTCAGCTTCTACCTCGCTGACTTCCTTCATATCAGAATGCAGCATATGCAGGTTTATATAGGAAATTCGGGGAGTGATACGCAAGGGACATGAGGCGATAAATCAAAATAATATCTCTGTATAATCTGCATAATATACATTAATGTATGACATAACATTTATATTGCTCCTATTAAATATAATATAATAGTAATAAAATTTTTACTATTATTAAAAATAATAAAAAAAAGATAATACCACTAATGAAAGGAAATAAAATATATTATCAGCCCAATATTCTCGAAACATTTTCTTATAATAAAAAAATTCAAAAAAAAAATTTCTAAATGTTGCTTAAATATAGACGTTCAAGTTTGAATAAATTTGCATCAATTTTTCCCTTTAAAAAAAATTACAAAAAAGGCTTGAAAATTACCTTTCTAATATGGTACCCCTTTCTAAACTATTTTTATGTTCGAATAAAAAGGAAAAAAACTGAAAATCTATAATGGATTTCAATTGAAGTAATCATTCTTTAAAAAAATTCAATATGATCTGTTAAATCTCAAAAAGAATTTTTACATATACATAAAATTCTAAAGAGTTTCTATATTAAAAGTCTCTTTTTTCCAGTGGGCTTTAGAAAATAAAGAAAAAAAATGAGAAAGGTCTGATGACTAGAGGGGTACCACCACCACTGTAGAAGAAAAAATCAAAGGCAACGTGGTTAATTAAATCCAAGGTCGACTCGTATACAAAAGAGCTCTTCAAATTTCCGCATGCTCAAGATTATATTTATGCGCACATATCTCTCTGTATGTACATACAAATATATATATATATATATATATAATATCCATCCCGAGGCAAATATATATTTGTATTATACATATGGGGCATTCCACGCCAAGTCGGACACCTTTTGACTTTTGCATCTCCGATTTTTTTCAAATATTTTTTTTCTTTTAGTGCTGGTTGAAAGGAACTTCCATGATTTTTTTCAAATTTTTTCATGAAGTAATTTAAGAGATCTGGGTTTTTGAAAAATCACGTTTTTTACATAAATTTTTTTTTTAAATGCTTATAACTCGGACAAAAATTGATCAAATTGGACGTTCGATATATGAAAATTTTTGTTTTTACACGTAGTTTTTGATAAAAATATTTAAAAAAAATTTTTTTTTAATTTACCAAAAAAATTTTAAATTTTAAAAATAAAATTTAATTTTTAAGAATGTATGTATCGATCGATTTTTTTCAAAATTTTTTGTAAGAAACTGGTACTAAATTAAGAATTTTTAATCCTTGTCTGATTGTGGGCAAACGATGGGATCTATTTATTTTGAAATTTTTAATTTTTGTAAAACGGTAGGTAGCCAAATGCCTAACTTGCAATTTGATCAAATCACTTTTTTAAACAGTAAGAAGGTTAAGTTCGGAGAGACTCAGTCTGAAAACAGTTTTGGTTTGAAAAATTTGCATGATTTGGTCAAATGTCAAGTTACGCATTTGGCTACCTACCGTTTCCACTGCGTATACAAAAATTAAAAATTACAAAATAAATAGATCCCATCGTTTGCCCACAATCAGACAAGGATTAAAAATTCTTAATTTAGTACCAGTTTCTTACAAAAAATTTTGAAAAAAAAAATCGATCGATACATACATTCTTAAAAATTAAATTTTATTTTTAAAATTTAAAATTTTTTTGGTAAATTAAAAAAAAAAAATTTTTTTTTTTTTAATATTTTTATCAAAAACTACGTGTAAAAACAAAAATTTTCATATATCGAACGTCCAATTTGATCAATTTTTGTCCGAGTTATAAGCATTTAAAAAAAAAAAAAATTTATGTAAAAAACGTGATTTTTCAAAAACCCAGATCTCTTAAATTACTTCATGAAAAAATTTGAAAAAAATCATGGAAGTTCCTTTCAACCAGCACTAAAAGAAAAAAAATATTTGAAAAAAATCGGAGATGCAAAAGTCAAAAGGTGTCCGACTTGGCGTGGAATGCCCCATATGCATAATACACTTGTCACGTATCAAATTATTATTCTTTGTTAGAAAAAAAAATCATCTCGACATATTTTTCTTCTTCATAAATGAAAATAAAGAGTAAAAAAAAAAGCATCTCAGTAATTGTTTCAAACAAAAGTGGGTCATCCTTTTAGTACTGCGAACAATTCACTAACTTATTTAAATGCAACTATTACATCTATTTGAACTTCACAAAATTGCTACTTAAAAAAAATATTTCAAAAAAATTTTATTTCTATTACAGAATTTTTAAATTCACTTATATTTTCATTTTCGCACTTTCAAGCATTCTTGAAATATTCTTTAATATTTCACAAATTTTCATGTAATAAAATTTTTAATGTTTTCATAAAAAATTTAACAAAGAACGAAGGTGAAGAAAATTATGTTTTTATTCCACTGTCTTGAGAGTTGTTTGTGAAAATTAAAAGCAATTTGATAAAGTGACGAAACTGGCATAAAAAACGAAAAATAAAAACTTGTAGTTGTTGTAAAATAGTTTTAAAGACGATACTTCTATATATACAGTATTTTTATTAGAATTTTATATTATAAAAAATCTATTTTGTTACCGATATTAGATAAAATAGATATTTTCTTTACCAACCGTAGATAATAAAGATCTTATAATTAGAAAGGTCGGTAAGAGTGGAGATTCTTCATAAAAATATTGTACATTTAGAAGGTGGTATGACAATTAAATAACTTACATATAAATTTGTAACAATAATCATTTGACAAAAAAACACTTTTCTAAACTGTAGAAATAATTTTTAATTATTGCCCACGACAATAGGCAATTTAAAATTTTAAAATATTTACATTGTTACCGATAGTTACCCATCGACCGTGGGCAATAAAGAACATCATCTTACCAACAGTCGGTAAAACAGACTGTCAATATGATATGTAGCCAAAATCTTCACTTGTCATTGTCCCCAATTACAATTTGATGCAATCTGCTAGGCACAGAGAGACTCAGTCGGTAAAATAGTTTTGCTGTTCACAATTTGTGTATTTGGGGACAATGGCAAGTGAAAATTTTGGCTACCTATCATATAAAAAGAAAATTCAAGAAAATTTTTTTATTTAGCTTTTCTGTCAATATGTTTGTGTTTTATTTTCTTACCTACAATAGATAAAGTAGATGATCTGCTTATCGATCGTGGGCAATAAAGAAAATTATCTTATCAACAGTCGGTAAAACAGACTGTTAATTTTACAATAGAATTAGAGAAAATTAAATTGTCATTTAGCTTATCTGTCAATTTTTTATTTTATTTTTTACCAACAATAGATAAAGTAGATGACCTACTTATCGAAATTGGGCAATAAAAAACATTGCCTTACCAACAGTTGGTAAAACAGACTGCCAACATTAGAATACAAATAGAGAAATTTAAATTTTGATTTTTTTTCCGTCAATGTTTGTATGTTCTATATTCTAACCAATTGTAAATATAGTAGAGAATCTACTTATCAACTGTAGGAAGTGCAGAAATTGGTCTTATCAACTGTAGGAAATGCAGAAATTGGTCTTACCAACAGTTGGTAATGCAATACATCAATAACAGAATAAAATTAGAAGAAAATTGATTTCTTCATAGATTAAGCTGAAGAGAGTGAAAGACATAAACTTTTAGTGTATGAGTATTGAATGTGAAATGTGATAAATGAAGCTTTAACTATAATAATAATTACGAGTATATATATATAACTATATTTAACTATATAACTGTATATAACTATGAATATGTAACTATGGCGGCTTCCGTTATCGATACTTTTAGTATATTTAAATAGTTAACTTTAAATACTGGATTATTAATTAATAATTTTGTTGAATTCCTTTTTTTTGCTTTTGTTTTTTCTTTCATTTATGTATTAAAATTTTTGTTGTACATTAAATATTAATAGTAAATGACACTGTATTTATTCCTTGGTGGGCTAGTTAGTCCTAGGAAATTTGTCATTAAATAAATTATTTCAACAATTTTTAATAGAATCGAATCTTATTGCAACTAAAGAGACTTCAACACATTAGGTTAATTTTTTTTATTTATGAAAGTAAATAAAGTAACTTTTAGGTTAGAAAATCTTGTCAATTGACAGACGATAGTATCAACCGTCTAAAAATTCAGTATTGTGGCCAAAAAATTTAAAAATTGACAGCTCCCAAGTTTTATCACTAATGGTTTTGTCACAGTTGATTTCTGTTTTACTGTACGCGTCACACTTCGATAAGTATTGTTTTTATAAAATAACATAAAAATGTCTTCTTTTACCTAATTTGCATATCTACTCTTTTCATATAAGGAAAACTAGCTCCTTCCCTAAAAATCAATTTATTAAAAACTAAAAATTGAGACATACATTTTCGTCCGTTACTCAGAAAGGTTCGTTTGGAATTGATCGCGAGGAAGCGGAATCGGCACTCTTATACCGGCAGTGGCGAGTGGAGGGGAGACTCGGGCGCGGTGATTGGCTGATGCCCCCTCCCACGGCACTATATAACCCACGTCCGCTTGAAGTCCGCTCTCAGATCATGATCATCAGATTCATTCTGTTCTTCGTTCGATACGCACGTATGAACCGCACTCTTATCTTTTCCCACACTCTATTGTATATCAACGAAGGCGTTTGGCGCGCGTTATGCAAACAGTAACAACGAAGGCGTTTGGCGCACGTTGTTACCAATCTCTGGAAGGCGCTTCGGCGCAGGTGGACGTATGTACACAAAAATGCATCAAAGGAAAAGACCATCTGACAATTTATTGAACATGGCTAATCCAAAGAAACAACAACCTTCTACAGGAGTTGAAACCCACAACAAATTCGATCTTCTGGATGACTTAGAGGAAATGGATGTAATTTCGGATAAGACTGATGACAAAGGGGCCGGAAGACCGCCTCCAATAGTTGTCACGCAAAAGCTGGCAAATGTACAACAACTCATGCGAGAATTAAACAAAAACAGCACCGAGCAAATCTCCATCACATTGAAGAAGGAATCCTACACTATACATACAAAAAGCTACAAAGACCACCGCAGTATTATTGAAATATTGGAAATTGGAAAAACGAAATTCTTCACTTACGCTTCGAAGGAAGAAAAAAGTAAAAGTCTCGTAGTTAAAGGCCTACCAACTCTCACCACGAGTGAAATAATTAGTGATCTCAGTGACAAAGGTATTGGAGTGTCAAAGTGTGTTATAATGAAACAAGCAGCAGATAAACCACAAATTAACCCATTTTACATGATAGTATTGGACAATAACACCAAATCCAGTGACGCATTTAAAGTGAAGGACATTTTGTTCGTGAAAGTGAAGTGGGAAAAGTTTAAAAGCAAAAGAAAAGCTACACAGTGCCACAGATGCCAAAAATTTGGCCATGGATCCAAATTTTGCCATGAGGACCCAAAATGTGTAAAGTGCATACAAGATCATCTCACCAAAGACTGTCCAAAAAAGAAGGAGGACAAAGCACAGTGTACAAACTGTAAACAATCCCATCCAGCCAACTACAGCAAGTGCCCAGCTTATCTTCAACATGTGACCAAAATCGAGGAAAAAAGGGGCTTGACTTGGGCCCTGCCGCCCAAAATTAAGGACCCTCCGAAATTTACTGCCGAGGACTTCCCTCAACTGAAGGTCAAACACACAATAGCAAACGCCGATATCAACCCCATCAAGGAAAGCTACAGCAGACACACAAACCAAAGCAGAAGTGATGACAACCCAGGTAAATTCAAGGAACTACTGGACGTCTTAGCTGAGATAAACAAAATCTGTGATTTAAACAAGGTAATCAAATTAGCATATAATTTAAGAGACTTATTAAAAAATTGTGATAACGATTTAGATAGAATAATGGCCATATCCAAAATTGCTCAGGAATTAGATGGATAATAGCCCAAATAATTTTCGTGAACTTAGAATAGTACATTGGAATGCAAATGGACTAAATAATAAAATGCATGAATTGCCCATTTTTCTCCAAAGATACAATGTAGACATATTGTTAATTGGAGAAACATGGTTCAAACATGACATATTTCCAAAGCCTCCATCAGGTTATAGATGCTATAGGAAAAATAGAGTTAACAAAAAAGCTGGAGGAGTAGCCCTGTTTGTTAAAAATGAAATTCCTTGTATTGAGATTCATATAGATAACCTTGAAACTATAGAAGCACATGCCATTAAATTAGAAAATAATATATTAATCGTTTCTTTATATGCTCCAGCTCAAAATATTTCCAAACAAGATCTAGACAGTATTTTTAATTTAAATAATAAAATAATAGCTGCCGGAGATTTAAACGCAAAACATGTTTGCTGGAATTGTTATAATAATAATAAAAACGGAAAAATCCTCTTTAATTTTGTTGAGAATAGATTACTAAATATCGAAGCACCCTATAGTTTTACATTATATCCTTTCAATCGTAAGGCAAAACCTAGTGTTGTAGATCTATCTATTGTTAAAAATATTACTAATATCCAATCAGTCATTACATTAGATGAACTAAATTCAGATCATAAACCAGTTCTAATTACCCTTAGTAATTCTTTAATAAATCACACACAAAATAAACCTCCAACTTTAAATTACAAACTAGCAAATTGGACTAAATTTAGAGAGTTAATAAACAAAAATTTAAAAATTGACTCCAAAATTGACTCTACTTCTGACATTGACTTGCAAGTTGAAAAATTTACAAATATAATTGACAATGCAATGGATGGGTCTATACCTAGATCAAAACCTTTTAAATATCAATATCAATTACCTTCAGAAATAATAAAACAAATAAATGAAAGGAATAAGCTTAGAAAAATTTCTCAAAAATACAGATACCAATATTTGAAACCATTTATAAATGAAGCGAGTAGGAAAATCAAAGATGCTATTAATAAATTTAGAAATAAAAAATGGGAAGAAAAATTAGTCTCACTAAACATAAAAGATAATTCGCTCTGGAAAATGACAAGAGCTTTAAAAGGTAAAAATAATTCTTTTATTCCTCCCCTAGAGGACAATAATAATATTATTTTCAAAGATGAGGAAAAAGCCGAATTAATAGCAAGTAATTTTGAGGGTGTACACAGGTTGACAGCAAACTTTGGTAGCGCTAAATTTGAGAAAGAAATAAATGATAAATATGAACAAATTTTAAATCCAATAATAAACCTTGATGAAGTAGAACTATCTTCACCAAGGGAAATCAAAAAGATAATTACAAAAACTAAGTCTAAAAAAGCCCCGGGGCATGATAAAATTCAGAATATCATATTGAAAATGCTACCAAAGAAAGCTATAGTTCAACTGAACTACATCTTCAATGCTTGCTTAAAACAGGGCTACTTTCCTCAAAGCTGGAAATGTGCAAAAATAATCCCCATACCAAAACAAGGTAAAAATCATAAATTAGCATTAAGTTATAGACCAATCAGTCTACTTTGCAGCCTAAGTAAACTTCTTGAAACAATAATATTAAATAGAATTAAAAATTTTGAATTCGAACATAAGCTACTAATTCCTGAACAATTTGGATTTAGATCTCAACATTGTACTGTTAAACAACTAGCTAGATTAGTAGATCATATATCGACAAATTTTAATTTAAATAAAAGCACCGGCGCTGTTTTCCTTGATATGGAAAAAGCATTTGACACTGTCTGGCATAAAGGTCTGATAGTTAAATTACATGATTTAAAATTAAATTATTACTTGATTAAAATTGTATCAAACTATCTTAAAGATAGAAAATTTGTAGTAGACATAAATTGTCAAACATCTACCGTAAAAGATGTAGTAGCCGGAGTCCCTCAAGGATCAGTATTAGGCCCAATCCTTTTCTTATATTATATTAATGACATACCAAAGGATGACAAAGTCAAAATAGCAATATTTGCTGACGATACTGCGTTATATAATTCCTCTTGGAGAAAGAAACAATTAGCACAAAACCTCCAAAAATATATTTTAGTTTTAGAAGAGTACTATCTCAAATGGAAGCTCAAAATTAATGCAAATAAAACAGAATTTATAATTTTCAGTCACAAACCAAAAGATAGTTTTATCCCCGAACTTGAAATGTACAAAGAAGTAATTAAACCTAAACCTAAAGTAAAATACTTAGGTATGTTTTTAGACAACGAGTTAAATTATACTCAGCATATTAATGAAACCCTAATTAAAACTTTTAAAGTAATTGGACAATTATATTGCCTTTTAAATAGAAAAAGCAAAATGAGCATTCAAAACAAAGAGATTATTTACAAAACGATAATTAGACCTATTATGTTATATGCAGCTCCCATCTGGGGTAGTACTTATGAAACCTATATTGAAAAGTTACAAAAACTACAAAACAAATGTTTACGATTAATATTAAATGCTGAGAGAAGCAAAAAAGTCATTCTTATGCATAGAAAATTAAAAATTAAAACTGTTAAAGAAATAATATATAGTTTGACTGAAGATTTTTATACTAATAAGTTAAATAATTTAGATATTTTAAGCAACACATGTAAAATTAAGTATAACGAAGCGCCATTCAAAATTAAATATAAATTACCTAACCATCTAATACAATAGCTTGTAAATAATGTAAATAGTATAAATAAGTCCTACATAGTTATATTTTTTTGTTAAATTTTGTTATATAGAAAATCAGATCAATTAGGTTTTTATAAAACTTTTCCTAAAACACATAGATATATATATTTTTACTAAAAGAGAAATATTAAGCATAACATAAAAGAATATCTATGGATAAATCGCAATAAAGATAGGAGCCATAGTTTAAGTTACAAATCTACATGTGTATTTTTTACTCTGTATTTTACTGATCTCAATAAATATCTTTTAATGGTAATGGTAGTCCGCTCTCAGTTCACTCAGGCTATTCGCACAAGCTCTGTCGTTACAATGAGCAGGATGTGCATCGAATGGATTTCAAAAGAAGATAGATAGTACGAAAACCAATTTTTTTTTCAAATTTTATGTTGTAAATTCCGCTTTTAACTATCGACGCCGAATATCCGCAAATATTGAAGGAAGTCGTATTCGCGACAGAAATGGAGCATCACCCTCGAAGGCTATGACGATAATTCCGAGTGTGGGCAAAGGGGTTACGGTTTTTAGTGGATCGGCAGCTATTTGACCTAAACGTTTTATTTATCATTTCTTTCCTTTTATACCAATCCCGCATAACTTTGAACTGCGAAATTGGTATCTGTAAGATTTCCCAAAAGTCCCTATACAGAAAAAACGAATTATGGAAGCCGCCTGCCTTTATAGAAATAAATTCTTCCTCCACTTGAAGGATCCTAAAAATACATCCAAGTAGAAAAAAGAACATGAAGCAAAAATTCCAATTATAAAGTGATATTGAAACTAAATGGCAAAATAGGGGTGCCAGGGATAATTTTTCGCTCGGACGAATCACGGAAGCTGAAATCGACTGATGCCTGATTATCACATCCGCATTTTGATGGAATTCGCCTCTGTCGTTTTCTCTCTCTCTCTCTCTCTCTTTATCTCTCTTTACTACTATGGCAACACGCTTGAGAAGTAGACAAGAGAATACGTTGCAAATGTTCGTTCAAGTGAACATGTTTCGTCCGAGCGAGTGAATCGAAGATAATAAGTTGGGTATGTGTTTGTGTCTGTGTATGTATCTGTCTCACTCTCTTCCGCTTTGATCCTTGTGGGTATGAGCGCTCACCTGAAAAATGGTGACCTTCTTGAGTACCGAAAGGTTGACGTGAAGAGCCAATTCCGTTTTAAGCTTGTCTGGCAGTAGACCAAGGGCAGTGTTGATATCGCCCCCACCCTGTATTCTGCCCCTCGACCAACTGTAGTCATACCAACGTAATACACGTCTCTTCATACCGCCCGGTACCTTATGATGTCGCATGTATGTTTTTGCACCGTCCAATAGTCTCTCAAATTCAAGGCGATTCGCGTTTCGATTTGTTATTACGTTTCCCACTTGGCCGACAATTGTCGCAAATATGAAGACGCCAATCAGGTAACTGATGATGGTGAAGACATATCTGCGAAGCAACAGATAGAAATTGTTCGATCAGTTGTCATCAGGCTCATTCTTGTGACAATTTGGAATTGTTTTTTTTTTTTTTATTTTGGACGAGCGGCCCCCGCCGGAGCCTTTCTCCTTCCATCTCAATCACCATTTTTTTTAACTTCTCTATTTAGCCAATTTCTTTCTTTTCATTTTATTTCTGTAATTTGGATCTTTACTTTTTTATTTTTAATACTTTTACATTTTTCTCTTATTCAATTTTTAACTTTTCTTTTTTTTACTCTACTTTTAATTTTTTACTCTCCTTTTTATTTCTTATTTTTTACTCTACTTTTTACTCTATTTTCAAATTTCTTATTTTTCCACATTTTAATATCTTTAATATTTTATTTCTCTACTTTTTTCTTTCTCCACTATTCCAGGGTTGCCAACAAAAAAAATTTAATTTTTTCCCTTTTCCCTGATTTTCAGACAAAATTTTGACTTTTTCCCTGAACTTAAAGAATATTCTGATTTACTCTAAAAAAGATTAGATACTTAAATAAATGTTTTATTATTATTAAGAATAAAAAATTTTTTAAATAAAAAAAAGTTAAAAAAATTTACGAATTTCTTTAATTGTTTTCTTTTTAAAATCTTTTTAAAAATTTTTTTTATATTTTTTATTTCCTCTTTTTAAATAAATATTTAATTATTATTTTACATAGGAATTAAGATTTTTAAAAATTTCAAATTCAAACCTTTTTGGAATTTTAAAACTAATAATAATTAAAGATGACCGAGTGATAAAATCATTATTTTATATTATAAGAATATTGTTACTGTAACTTATTCAAAATTATTTTCATAATTTCAAGTCAATTATTATTTTCTAGAATTTTTAACTAAAATTCTTCTTTAAATCAATTATTAGTTTTAATAGGTATAATAATTTTTGAAAAATTTCTTTGAAAATTTTCAAATCCATTTGTTTACAATTCGATTTTACACTAAGATTTTGAATATTTAGAAATTTTTCAATTAGACATTATTTTTAAAAAAACTCCACATAATTTCAAAAAAAATTCTATTAAACTTTTTCAAAAAAATTAATTCTGCAGAATTGTTAGTTAAAAGTATAAAAAATTTAAATTGTAAAAGATTTTTAATAGAAAATTCTACTGGAATTAAATTATTTAGATATAAAAGTAAATATTTTATTGAATAATTGAATGTTTCTTAAAATTCAATTCTCATAAAGAATTTTACTTTTCATAAATTAAATTTTATGAAAACATTTTTAAATAATTGAATTCTTTTCCTGACTTTTAATAAAATTTTTAAGAATAATTACACTTTTCGAGAAATTACATAGATTAAAATTATACAAAAAGTAATTTAAATTCTGCGATTTTTTTTGAATTTTATTATTTATGAAAATAACTGAATTCCTAAAAAGAATTTTATTATTTAAGACAATAATTGAATCCCTATAAACAATTTTATTATTTATTAAAATAATTGAATTATTGTAAAAAAATTTGTAAGTAATTTAATTCCTCTGAAGTTTTTATTAATTATGAAAATAAATAATTATTGATTAATTGAAAATCATATTAAATTGAGGAGATTTTTTAAAAATAATTGAAATTTTCAGAAGAATTTTATTAAAATTTTAGAAAATAATTGAATATTGTACAAGAATTTTGTTGTTTATAAAGAAAATTGAATTTTTAAAGAGAATTTTTTTTTAATTTTGGAACATAATTGAATTTTTTCAAAGAATTTTATTATTTTTTGAAAATAATTGAATTTTTGCAATTATTTATAACTTCTTTGAAATTCAATTTTTTTATTGTTATTTTAATGAACATTCTTCAAACTTTTTAAAAAAAATTAATTGTACAGAATTGTTAGTTAAAACTTTGAACAATTCAGATTTTTAAAGATTTAATTTTACAACTTTTCAAAATTCAATTATTTCTAAAAATTCATGCTATAATGCTTTTAATATTTAATTATTTTCTTAAATTTTAACTAACATTAATTTTTAAATCAATTTATATAAGAAAATTCTAGGAGAATTCAATTATTTAAATACAAAAATACATAAATTATTGAATAATTGAATATTTCTTAAAATTGAATTCCTATAAAGAATTTTATCAACAAATTTTTAAATAATTAAATTCTTTCTACGATTTTTAATAAATTTTTTTTAAATAATTACATTTTTCTTGGAATTTAATTAAAATTGTATTAAAAATAATTTAAATTCTGCGATTTCTTGCGAATTTTATTATTTATGAAAATAATTGAATTATTCCGAAAAAATTAATAAAAAATTTTGTGAATAATTGAAGTCCTTTAATATCATAGTTTATGAGGATAACAAAAAAGACACAAAAATTCAGAATTTTCTTACGAATTAGTAAAGTTTTAATTTTTTCCAGTACTTTAAAAAAAAGTCCCCGTCTTCCCTGACTTGTGGCAACCCCGTATTTTATTTCCCTACTTTTTTTTACTTATTTACTTTTTCATTTCTTCACTAATTTATTTCTTCAACTTTTTTATTTTTTTATTATTTTACTTTTCTAATTTTTTATTTTTCTTTTACTATTTAATTTTCCTACTTTTTTTTATATTTCTTTAAGGGCATTTGAACCTTGATGACGTCACACATGCTTTGCACAAAGTGTAACGTCATCAAGGTTCAAATGCCCTTAACTATTTTATTTTCCTACTTTTTTATTTTCTTAACTATTTTATTTTTCTACTTTAAAAAAAAAAAAAAAAAAAAAAAATATTCTAAGCATCTATTTCATTTTTTTTTAATTATTACCTTCAATAATATATTTATTTCTCACTCTATGTTCAAATATTCTAAAGATAAAATTTTTATCTTCAACTTTCATTCAGTTTTTTCTGCTTTTTATCTTTATTTTTATGCTCATTTTTATCACAATCTCTAATTTTATTTTTATTCACATCTCAAAAATATTATCTCTATCTTTGACTTGATCTTTAAATTTATTTTTAGTTCAACCTTTATATTCACACTAAGGAAAATGGTTTTATTTTAAACAAATAAAGGAAAGTAAAATTTTTTTTATCTCTACAAAATATTTCCTTTTTAATTTCAAAATAAACTTTTAAATTAATAGTTTTATTTTAAAATTACATTTATTAAAGATTCGTAACCCTAATCTTAACAAAAACAAGATTTTTTTTTTTTTTTTTTTTTTTTTTTTTTTTTTTTTTTTTTTTTTTTTTTTTTTTAATTATGTTATACATAAAAACTTTTGTACGAAAGGGTTCCTTTATGTACCCGTGTATAAAAAGAAATAAATATATTAATAAATAAATATTTAATCTTATGAAATTATCTAGATTCTTTTTTATTTTTTATTTTCCATTTTCTTTTTGCTTTTTATTAATTTTTTTTTTTTTGCTTTTTTCTGCCCTTCTATTGATATCTTTCATCATCTCTCTTTCTCTCCCTATTTTTATCTCCTCCGCGAGCTCGCTTCCGCCATTTCCTTCACTCTTTCCGGCCCTTATGTATATTCCGTAATCTCGTATTGTTCCAACCCGAGACTTGTATTTTAAAGAGAACACTCTTTCTTCAGTCTCCGAGATTTTCTCCCATTTAACACCCCTCCCTCTTAGTCTCCAGTTTTTTTTCCATTCTTCTAAATACATTATTGTATAATTACGGTACTTCCGTTCTAATTTATTCGCAAATTGATCCGCATTTTATAGTTCCAAGAAAATAATTCACCACGATTCATGGTCCAACTTTTGGGATTTTTTATAATCCAAGATATTTTTTTTTAGTAACTTCTTTTTTTAATTTAGTAAAATTTATATTTTACTAAATTAAAAAAAAATGTTACTAAAAAAAAATATCTGAAAAAAATATAAAAAAGATAAATTTAATTTTATAAAATAATTTTTATAAAATCAAATTTATCTTTTTCATAAACGGTAAATAATTTTTTTCCTAAACGTTAAATAATTTATAAATATTTTTTTTCATCATTTAATTGGAAATTGTTTTCTGAATAAGACGTGAGAAGAAAGAAATTTGTATTCTCATTGAAAAATAAAGACGGGAGAGAAGAAAAAAAAATCTGAGTGGATGGCTGACTGAAAGGTGAAAGGAAAAATCCATGAGAGCTTGAAGAGAAAATGAAAAAACTTTAGTTAATGAAGAAAAAAGCTCTTGGTTTTCAAATAGTTTCTGAATCCCGTTGGCAAAAATCAATATTTCTTTTCTAATTAACACACTGAAAAGAAAATAAGAGGAGGAAAGAAAAATTTGAAAAATTGTAAGCGTGCTGCAAGGAAAAAAATTATTTAACGCTTCAGGGGACACCAATCCAATTACTAATTCATTCACTCTGCTTAACCTGATTCTTTTGAAAAATTTCCCTACTTTTTCGAATCATTTTTCTGAAAAAAAAGTTTTCTTTCTACAATTTTTCTTGTTCCTTCTAGACTATAATATTAATTTTATTAATTTATGCAAATTTAATTTTGTTGTTCATTTCAATTAAATATTAGTTTTAATTATTAGTGCCAATTATTAGCTTTAATTATTTGATTTAATTATTAGTTTCAATTATTAATTAAAATTATTAATTTGAAATAATTATTAATTTCAATTATTAATGTCAATTACAATTTTAAATGATTATTAATTTCAATTCTTAGTTTTAATTTTTAATTTCAATTAACAGTTTCATATCATAATTTCAATTAAATATTAGTTTCAATTATTAATTTTAATTAATAATTTCAATTAAATATTAGTTTTAATTGTTAGTTTTAATTATTAGATTAATTATTAGTTTCAATTATAAATTTCATGTATTAATTTCAATTATTAGTTTCAATTAATAGTTTCAATTATTAAATGAATATTAGTTTCAATTATGACATTTAATAGTTAGTTGCAATTATTAGATTTAATTGTTAGTTTCAATTGTTAGTTTCAATTATTAGTTTCATTTATTAATTTCAATTATTAGTTTTAATTTTTAATTTCAATTATTAGTTTCAATTATTAATTTCAATTCTCAATTTCAATTCTTAGTTTCTATTAAATATTAATGTCAACTAATATTAATTTAAATAAAAAAAGGCACTATTTTCTATTTATTTATTTATTATTTAAAACTGTACTTAATGGCCTCTCCTGCCCCGGAAAAAAATTTTGATAACATTTTTTATGCTTAAAACAAATTTGATGAAAAAAACCCAACACCGAGGGATTAGGATTTATACTTCTCTTGGAATTTTTATAATTGATGAAAAATATAAACAAAAAAAAAAAGAAAACAGAACAAAATAAAGCCTCACAAATAAAAGAGGATTGAAGAGTAAATTGAAAAAATATAACTGTAAATAAAAACGCATATCGATCAAATAAAAATGGTAATAAAAGTCCGGATTTATATTTCAAGGTTCAAGTCAACCCCCGAAAATGTTTAAGAGTTCAATTAAAGTCAAAAGGGCGGAAAGTCTCCTGAGTGTCCCTTTTTAGGTAGCTGGACAAACAACTTTGGAGACCTTTAATCGTCTATTGCTTGATAAATGGTTTTTCTTTACGACACCGTTCTTCTTCTTCTCCCCCCCCCTTCCATGAAACCCTTAGTGATACTCAAAATTTTTGGCATTTCTTATTTCCTTTTGACAAAACTTTCAAGAATTTATTTTTTTTTCACCTTTTAATACGAATTTTTCGGAAAATTGAAAATTTCTTGAATTTTATTGAAATGGAATTATTTTCCAACGGATTTTGCATTTTATTTCGTATTTTATTCCTTTTTGCAATTTTTTTCTATTTTTCGTCTCAATTTTTATTTTTCTTAAAAATAGAAAAAAAAAGTTGGTACACAACTTTATCGTAAGTCGATAATAAGTAGGTAACAAAGATCACGTGACAAAAAATGGCGGCCACATTCCCAAACAGCTGATTCCACATGAGAATTTCCAACCACTGTAGATTTTAGCCAATTTTTCGAAAACTCATCAAACATTTGCTTAAATTATCAAATGAATTTGAACTAATTAGAAACTATATTGAACAAAGAGAAAAGAAATTCACCGAGAAGAAAAAAAGAAACCCATCTGAAAATGTAATTGTAATTCAATCCTCTTTTCCAATTTCCCAATGTTTGAAGGAGAGATAACACATCAAAGATCAATCAAATCAACCCTCCTCATCTCTCTCGCCCCCCGCCCTTCTCGTATAAGGTTTCGAGCGTCAAATTGAGGATACTCGAATGCTCCTCACGTTTGAAAATTTCTCTCCATCCTAATCCCGGATCTATATATATATAGATACTACATGATACGAATCAGTCTGTAATTGACGCAACGATCGATGCAATGAACCAGTTGGATTCGCAATGATTACGTCGCGACAGATAAATGCAACCTCAGGCTAAGCTATTTCAGATTGAACCTTATTTGTCAACCCCTTCCATATGGTTTTGTGACCGCTCCCCCCTCTCTCTTTCCTACCACTTTACTCCCTCTCTCTCTACTACCATTTAACCCCCCCCCCCTCTCAATTTAACAGCAAAAACAAAATTCTACACAATACACACGTTTAAACCCATGGACAACGCAATTTTGCATTGCAAATCGATTCGATCTGCTCTAATTGCAATTCCAATTTAAAATGATTCGTCCTCTCTCCCTCTCTTTCTCTGAATCTCTTGACCACATCAAACGAAACAATTACAGAAAAAAAAATTATTTTTCTCCAATAAAGCTGACATAATTCATTTTATTGGTGACTATTGTAAAAGGGCCATTAATATCATACACGTCAATATAAATATTAGGTTGGCAAACCTGCTGACACGTGACCTAGAAAAAAAGGGAATATGTCTGCCACACTTCTTAAACAGCTGATTCGAGAGTTTTTAAAAAATGAATAATAAAAATTATTACTTTTTGAAGAAAGACTTTTTGTAGAAAAGTGAAATAATAATTTTAGACTGTATATATATGTATAATTATTCAGAATTACCACATGACAGGAAATAAATAATAAAGAAATAAAAAAATAGGAAAATAAATTTTAAAAAAATAGAAAAGTAAAATAGTAAAGAAGTAAAAAAAGTTGAAAACTTTAAAAGATTTTATAAAATTTCGCTTTGAATGAATCTAATTAGAAGTTTTAAAGAACTTAGATTTTTGAAAAATTTTAATAATTTAAATTCTTTTGAAATTATACCTAGGTAGTTAAATTTTGTAATTCTATATTTAATTAATTATTAAAAATAATGGATTTATAGAAGAATTTTTTAGTTAAAAACGCTAAAACAATTAAAATTTGGTAAAGTTACAAATGATTGCAGAAATTCAATTATTTTCAAGAGTAATTTATTTATTTATTTATTTATCAAAATACATATAATAAAATATACGTAATAAAAAATTCTTCCCAGAAATTACAATTGTTGGAAAATTTTTTAAAACTTTTTTCAAAATATAAATTATGCTTATAAATATCTAACATGATTATTTTCCGAAATAATTATTTTCCAAAATTTTAATAAATATCTTAGGGGCAAAATTCCTCAATTGTCCTAACTTAAAATCGAAAGTCTTCAAATCGGGCTGATTTTTGCACAAACTTTAATACTATGAGAGAGAACTTTACCCATAAAATATTAAGATATTTTATTAAAAATTGTAGGGGAGAGAGGGGGTTAAAGTTTTTGGTAACGAGTGGACAGTGGATTCTTTTAGCTAATATAGCTAAAATACAGTAGATTGGACAAAATTTTGACCTATATGTTTTCGAAAGGTTTTTTCCTCCTCTTTCGAATGGTGTAAAAAATTTTTTTTTTAATTAACAATTTAACTAATTTTTTTCAAAATTAAAAATATTTTTCACTTTTTTTTAAAAAACGGCATTTTTTTTCTCTTTTTTTTGCTTTAAAATAAAGCTTAATATGTGTACTTTCCATAACTGATTCTGAAAAAATGACGTTTTTTTTTGTTTTCGAATTATTAATTAATTAATTAATAAAAATCAGTAAAAAATTACTAAAAAATGAAATATTTTTTAAGCAAGTAAACTTTTCTTACTTATGAGCTTATCATCGTAAAGCTTACAAAATTCCGCATCCAGCAAGCATAAACTAAACTGTTTTTTATAAATAATTGTTAAATAAATAAATAATTGATTAATTATTTATTCATTTCTGGAAAAATGACAATTTTTATTTTTATTCTTATTTCAAGCAAAGCTTAATATGTGTACTTTTAATACCCGATTAGGAAAAAATGACATTTTTCTTTTTGTATTATTTATTAATTAATTAATAAAAATTATTTTAAAAAATTATTATTTTTCAAAGAAATAAACTTTTCTTAATTTTGCGCTTGCAAACGTAAAGCTTACCAACTTCCGCACCCAACAAGTTTATTTTTAACTATTTTTTATAAACAATTTCAAAAAATTAATAAATAAATTTTCAATTATTTATTTATTTAACAATTATTTGTAAAAATAGGTGTAATTATACTTGTTGGATGCGGAATTAGGTAATCTTTACGATGATAATCTCATAATTTAGAAAAGTTTACTTGCTTAAAAAATATTTCATTTTTTAGTAATTTTTTACTGATTTTTATTAATTAATTAATTAATAATTCGAAAACAAAAAAAAACGTCATTTTTTCAGAATCAGTTATGGAAAGTACACATATTAAGCTTTATTTTAAAGCAAAAAAAAGAGAAAAAAAAAATGCCGTTTTTTAAAAAAAAGTGAAAAATATTTTTAATTTTGAAAAAAATTAGTTAAATTGTTAATTAAAAAAAAAATTTTTTACACCATTCGAAAGAGGAGGAAAAAACCTTTCGAAAACATATAGGTCAAAATTTTGTCCAATCTACTGTATTTTAGCTATATTAGCTAAAAGAATCCACTGTCCACACGTTACCAAAAACTTTAACCCCCTCTCCCCCCTACAATTTTTAATAAAATATCTTAATATTTTATGGGTAAAGTTCTCTCTCATAGTATTAAAGTTTGTGCAAAAATCAGCCCGATTTGAAGACTTTCGATTTTAAGTTAGGACAATTGAGGAATTTTGCCCTCTTAGCAAAATTTCAATTATTTTCAAAAAATTTCTTTAATTCAATGATTTTTAATATCTACTGGTTAATAAAATTTTTCAAATTATTTAAACAAAATTTTAAGAAAATTCTACTTGAACATTTAGATTGGTTCAGAAATAATAAAAATTTCAAAGGACTTCAATTATTTACAAATTTTTTATAAATTTCTTCGCAATAATTCAATTATTTTCATCTCAGAATTTCAATTATTTTTAATACAATTTTAATCGAATTCCTGGAAAAATTTAATTATTCTTAAAAAATTTATTAATATTTGTAGAAAGTAATTGTTTAAAAATTTTTTGATAAAGTTTTTTATGAGAATTCAATTTTAAGAAACTCAATTATTATTCAATAAATTATTTATTTTTGTATTGAAAGAATTGAATTCTCGTAGAATTGTCTGATAAAAGTTAATTTAAAAATTAATTTCAGTTCAAATTTTAAAAAATTCTTTTGAAAATTCCAATTATTTTTATAAATAATAAAATTCTTCTCAAAAATTCAATTATTTTCAAAAATTATAATAAACTTTTTTACAGGGATTCAATTATTTTTAGAAACAATAAAATTCTTTTTAGGATTTCAATTATTTTCACAAATATTAAAACTCATCGCAGAATTTCAATTATTTTTAATGCAATTTTAATCGAATTGCTCGAGAAATATAATTAATCTTAAAAATTTAATTGAAATTCGTCAAAAGAATTCAATTTTTTAAAAATTTGCTGATAAAATTCTTTATAGGAAGTCAATTTTAAGAAATATTCAATTATTCAATAATTTATTTATTTTTGTATTTAAATAATTGAATTCTCGTAGAATTTTCTAATTAAAATTGATTTAAAAATGAATTTTAGTTAGATATGCATTAAAAAAAAACTTTTATTAAAAGCATTATGGCTTAAGTTTTTAGAAATAATTGAATTTTGAAAAAGTTTTCAATATTAAAATCTTTGAAAATTTGAATTTTTCAGTTTTCATTGTAAGAATTCTGTAAAATTAATTTTTTTTTTAAAAGTTTGAAGAATTTAAGTTGAAAACACTAGAAAAAATATTGAATTTTGAAGAAGTTATAAATCATTGCAAAAATTCAATTATATATTCCAAAATTAAAACAAGACACTTTTTAAAAATTCAATTATCTTTATAATTAAAAGAATTCTTCTCCAAAATTCGATTATTTAAAAAAATTTTCAGAAATCTATATTTTTTTTCATATTTTTAACTATAATAATAATTCTGTAGAATTTTTTTTTTTTTTGAAAAAGTTTAATGAAACTTTTTTTTGAAATTTGAAGTTTTTATTTTCTAAATATATTCAATTTTAAATAAAAATTGAAGAATTTCCGAATAATCAAAATTTCCTTAAATTCGAATTGTAGGCGAATGGATTTGAAAGTTATCAAAGAAATTTTTCAAAAATTACACGAAAAAAAAATTTTACCTGAGTTGAATTATTTATGAAAATAATTTAATTCTTGCGAACGATTTTATTAGAATTTTTTAAAATATGTAATTGAATTTACAAGAAAAAATTTATTACTTTTAAAAATAATTGAATTCTTGTGGTGAATATTGTTATTTATGAAACTAATTGAATTTTGCAAAGCATTTTATTAAAAATGCCTCAAAATAATTAAATTTTCGGGAATTCTTTCGAAGAATTATTTATGTAAATAATTGAATTCTAGGAAAGAATGTTATTAAAATCTAAAAGAATAATTGAATTATTTCAAAAGAAACCTAATTAAAATTGAATTTAAAATAATTTATTTCTACTTTCGAACAATTTTACTAAAATATTTGAAAATAATTGAATTCCTGTGAAATATTTTTTTAAATAATTGATCTTTTTAAGGAATTGAAATTAAATTTTTAAGAATAATTAGGTACCTTTTTGAGGAATTCCTGTAAAATTGCATTAAAAATAATTGAAATCCAACGATAAATGTTATTATTTATGAAAATAATTGAATATTTGTAAAGAATTTGATTAATAAAATTTTCAAAAATAATTGAATTATTGCGAAAAATTTTATTAAAATTCTTTGAAATGTGTTATTTTATTAAATATTTCTAAAAATAATTTAATTCCTGAAAAGCATTTTATTATTTATGAAAATAATTGAATTCTTGTAAACGATTTTATTAGAATTTTTAAAAATAATTGAATATCCAAGAAAAAATTTATTACTTTTAAAAATAATTGAATTCTTGTGATGAATATGGTTATTTATAAAAATAATTGAATTTTGCAAAGAATTTTATTAAAATGCCTCAGTATAATTGAATTTTCGGGAATAATTTTGTTTTTTATCGACATAATTGAATTCTTCATAAGAATTTTATAAACATTATTTTAAATAATTAATGTTTTCGAATTATAATAAATATTATGAAAAGTTTATTTTAAATAATTGAATTCTTGTGGAAAACTTTATTTGTGAAAATAATTGTATTTTTCAATTAATTAATTTAAAATAGTATTTAAAAATAATTAAAATTCTTCGATGAGTTTTATTATTTATGAAATTAGTTGAATTTTTTTAAGATTTTATTATTTATAAAAATAATTAAATTTTAGACAAATTTTATCAATTTCTTTTTAAAAAATTGAATTCTTTTGCGAAATTTTATGAAGATACTAGATATTGAAAATAATTGAATTTCGAATATTTTTTGAAAATAATTAAAATGTTTTAAAAAATTTGATTGTAATTTTTAAAAATATTTTTTTTGATTTCTATTATTAGCGACTTTAAAGTAGTGGAAATTCTAAAAAAATAGAAATAGTAGCTTTTAGTGGCTGAAATCTAAAAAAAAGTACCCAAATAATAACATAACGTAAAAAAAGTAGTAAATAGTAGGTTTTAGTATAGATGGGTGCAAAGCCTGTAAATAATTTAATTATATAAGTATAGATAGTTAATTTTTTTCTGAAAGACATCTCTCGATGAGGAAATTGGAAATGAGAAACAGCTCGAAGGATTGTACACTCGGGGTATTCGAAGAGAGGTGAAACCGCTCATGAATTAATCATTAAATTGACGCCATACGCCAAACGCCTTGACTTTAGTCCCTTCCCTCCACCCCAACTTTCCTCCCAGTTTACCGCTTCTAACTCCCCCCCCCATTGGGGAGGATGAAAAGCAGGGGTTAGAATGAAGGGACAATGTTGAAGAGAGGGAAATGATGCACACACACCCTTCTTCCTGGAGAGATCTTCAAGTTATCGAAACTACAAGTAATCCATTGTAGTGAGTCAGAATTAACGAGGCATCAGGAGTACTTGAATTTAATTAATAATAATCGTGAGTAAGGGTTCTATAACTATTTCCTATTCCATGAAATTAGAGATGCACTCCTACGCACATTACGGTCACCTTTGTGCCAGATTCAGTGCTCTAATTAATCTCCACTATATGCAATAATACCTTTGAACTCTCGACACGTTTATTGCCCCTAATAAGCAAAAAATTTTTTTCCCCTCTTTTTCACCCACTGTCGTCGGCCTATTTATATCTTGTTTTTTTATTAAGATTAGAAAAAATTAATTCAGAAATTTTTTTTGTTTATCTCTTGCCTACTTTTTTTAACAATTTATTTATATACTTAATTATTTGTTAATTTAATTGATTTCCTTATTTAATTATTTCGTTACTTATTTATTTGATTAATTATTTATTTACTCTTTATTTATTTGTTATTTATTATTTATCATTAATTTTTGAATTTTATTAATAAAATTAAATATAATCGAGCCAAATTAGTCTCACTGAATTCAAATTTTTTTTATATTCCCGCCAGAAAATTTATTTGAATTACCCGATTCAATATGGCTGCCTACGAACAGCTGATTCATCATCACCTCGCTAATTTGATTTAAAAAATATTGAATAGGAATAAAAAATAGGCTTCAATCAAAAATGTTCATCAAATATCCTAAATGATGGAATTAAATTAAATTGAAAATGACTTGAATTGAAAAATAATAAAATTGGAAATAATAGGAAATTATTTATAGAAGAAAGTAAGAAAAAATTGAATTTGAATAAAAAAAAAACGTTCTAATCGAAAATTTGTATCTAATTTCTTAAATGATTGAATTGAAATAAATTGAATTTACTTAAATTGAAAAATAATAAAATACATTTGAGAAAAATGCGAAAATATTTTTGGTTTCAAAAGAAAGTAAAATTCGAATAAAACTACGATTGTTTTTATTTGTTTTTTATTTTTTTCACTATTTATTTGTTTTGTTATTTTATTTATTATATTATCTTTTTTATTTATTTGTTATTTATCAATTATCATTTATTTTAAAATTTTATTAACAAAATTAAATAATGTCGAGTCAACTAGTCTCATTGAATTTAAAATTACAGGCAGAAAAACAATTCAAAATGGCTGCCTACGAACAGCTGATTCATCATCACCTCATTAATTTGTTTTATAAAATATTCACATTAAATAAAAAATACGCTTTAATCAAAAATATTTATCACATTTCCTAAATGATGGAATTGAATTAAATTGACTTAAATTAAAAAATTATAAAACTAAAAAAAGAAATTATTTTTTATTATTTACTTATTAGTTATTTATTGTTTATTTATGAGTCATGTTAATAAAATTAAATACTATAGAGCCAATTAGTCTTACTGAATTGAAATTTTTTGAATATTCCCGCCAGACAGGCGATTTTAACCATCTGATTAAAAATGGCCGCCTTCGAGCAGCTGATTAGTCGCCACCTCGTCAATTAGTTTCAAGAGAAAATAAAATTCTAATAAAACATTCTATTAATTGAAACATTTTAACAAATTTTTCGAGTGAATAAATTGAATCCAACTGCTTAATAATCAAATAAATTGTAAAAAGATTAGGAATATATTTTTGGCAAATAGTTTGCCAAAAATAACATTTTAAACTAGTGAAAAAAATTGTTTTTTCCTAAAAAAAAAACCAGAGATTCTACATAATTCTTTGATGGGACCACGATTAAATGTTTTTGGTAGCCTTTCTAACGGGAGCTAAAAGCACGATAATTAACATTGTTCCAACTTGCGAATTCTGGGATGCTTCTAAGTGGTTCATCTCTCTCGTGGAAAATTTACGGCTGAGGTAATAGAAATTAAGTGTGTTAGTGCACACGCTAAAGAGAGAGAGAGAGAGAGAGAGAGAGAATGAGAAAGGGGGAGCTTGGGAGGCAGAGAAGGTCGAAAAGTTTTACTTCCAAATTTCAATTAATTGCAATTTCCAAAACTAATATCAAATTACACTTTGAATATCGAAAATAACAATTGAACACTAGAATTTCGAAACAACAATCAATAAATTCATTACCGAGGGATAGAGAGTAAATAATCTGCAATTAGAGGAGGGATTCGTTATAATTAGAAAATGGAAATTCGAAATGAGAAAAAAGTAGTTCGAAAATAGTAAAATAGTTTTACTGTTTCGAAAATGGAGTGATTCGACTCTGTAATACTGTAATTTCACTTTACTTTCACTTTACTTTCAAGTCACTTTAACTTCAAATTCATTTCACTTTCACATTCACTTCACTTTCACTTCAAATTCACTTGACATTCACATTCACTTCACTCACTTTAAAATCACTTCACTTCAGTTTTACTTTCACATTCACTTATCACTTCACGTTCACAATTACTTTACTTTCACGTTACTTTCACTTCACATTCATCTCATTTTAACTCTTACTTTAGTTTCACTTCATATTCACTTTACTTTTATTTTCACTTTAGTTTTATGTTACTTATTACGTGAAGTTAAGCGAAAGTGAAGAGAAAGTAAATATGAAAGTAAAGTGAACGTTAAGTGAAAGCAACTTGAAAATAAAGTGAATTAGGTGAAAATAAAGTGAATATGAGGTAAAGTAAATTTGAAAGTAAAACTGAGCTGAAGTGATTTTAAAGTGAAGTGAAAGTGACTTGAAAATGAAGTGAAAGCGAAGTGATTTTAAAGTGAGAGTGACTTAAAAGTGACTTAAAAGTGAAATTAAAGTAAATTTGAAGTGAAAGTGAAGTGATTTTAAAGTGAAAGTAAAGTGCAAAGAAAGTAAAAGTGAAGTGATTTTAAAGTGAGATTGGCTTAAAAGTGAAGTGAAAGTCAAGTGAAGGTGAAGTGAATGCCAAGTGAAAGTGAAGTGAGAGTGAAGTGGAAGTAAAAGAGAATTGAAATTACAGAATTGCACCCAAATAAATATTTTTCCGGGAATCTTTCTCGACCCCAAAATCGACATTTAAGAAAAAGAAAAAGGAAGAAAGAAAACAAATTGCAAAAGCCATGGAAAAAAATTACCCAATTAGACATTGAAGAGATTTCTTTGAGGATCTTTTTCTTCCCTCAAGTTATGATAAGATCGTTAGAAGTCAGGCAAGCAGATGAGAATGGAGTGCATTTTAATTAATCCCTACGGTGCCAGAGTTGCTTCATCATCTAGATTACTTCGTGGAATTATTTATACAACCAGTGGTGATGGTGGCACTGGCGGCACATTTTCTCAAAAGTCAATTATTCAAAATGAGCAAATTCACACGCAACTTACTCCAATGTGTCACCCATCTCACCCAATTCAGCCCAAATAACTTTTTTTGCGGTGAAAAAATAATTTATTTAAAAAAAAATTTATATTCTAAGAAATAATTTATTTTTAAAAAAAATTTATATTTAAAGAAATAATTTATTTTAAAAAAAAACTTATTTTATAAAAAATAATTTATTTTTTCACCTCAAAAAAAAAAAAAAAAAATTCCTTCTCAATTCCAAAACGTATTCTACACTTTTCGCATTCTATCGACTTTAAAGCAGAATCGATTTTTTTTGCTCCTCTCTTTTTATTACTGCTGACCACAAAGTCTCTTGCTGAGACATCACAGTATCAAAAAAAAAGAAGAGAGCAAATAAATTTCCCCCGTGAATTGTTCACAGAAGAATCATCAACTAAAAAGAAAAAAATTCCTCCTAAAACTAAATGCATTTTAAAATATTTCAAAGAGAAATTAATTCAAAATTTTTGCTTCCTCAGAGAAAAAAAAATATTTTGCATATGTGAAGAAATTGACAAGCGTTTGATTCATCATTTTGTTTGAAATTGTAAAAATCAAACACTCGGATTTTATTTCCCACTGGTGAACAAATCAACAGAGGGGAAAAAAATAGAAAATTCCTAGCCTTTATGAAATTGAGTCGAAATAGCTTCGAGCAAAAATTGTTCACCTCTGATTTTCCATATCCATATTTTATTATATGTTTATTAAATATAAAAATTGTTTTTATTCCATAAAATAATTCTTTTCTTTTATTAAATAATTATTTATTTTTTTTATTATTTATGTTTAATATTTTATTTTAATTATTATTTCATTCATTTATATTAATTATATATTTCAATATTTAATTATTATTATTTATATTATTTATATATTTTAATATTTTATTTATTTATATTATTTATATATTTTTAAATATTTTATTCATTTCATTTTATTCATTTTATTAAATAAAAATTGAATAAAATATTTTCAATCAATTCAAACTTTTAGTTCAAAATCAAAATTTTCCCTCGACTTAATGAAAATGTAGAATAATTAGGTAGGTAATTAATATCGAGGCAATAAATGATATTCATCTTTTTGGGAATACAGAGATTCGCGTAGAGATCGATTTGCGGTAGTTAATGACAATCAAGTTATTATCTGCTATAATAGAGGTGATAAAATACTGAATAGTTAATTACTATAGTTAATTATCTTCTATGGTGTGTTAGAGTGAAAATTGGTCTAAAATTTTATAGCCGCAGGGCGAATTTAATACATTCTACGCTCCTGAATAAACGATCTAGCCAATTAGCGCTCGGCAACTCCCCACCCTTTTGACGCACTTTCACCTTTGTCAGTATAAATAGAATGGAGAGCGAGAACTTTTCCCATCAGACGCTGAACGACAATTGAATGATGCCGATGATGAGAATTGTGTTTATCTTTATTCAAAATTTAATTCGATTCTCGATAAATCCCCACTTATTATGCTAATGAAAAACGGTATCGAAATTTTTTTTCTTTTTTCGACAAAAAATAAATAGCTCGTTTACTTGTTAATAAGTAAATAAATAAAAATTATAAATTAAAAACAAAAATTATAAATTATTATAAATTATAATAATATTTATAACATTACAAAAATTAAAAAAAAAGATAATAATTAAAAATTAAAATAATCAAAATAAGTACAATAATAATTAATAAAGGTAACTAAAAATAAACAGAAAATAAAAAAATGTTTTCGAATATTCCCGCCAGAAAATCGATTTAAATCATCTGATCCAATATGGCTGCCTTCGAACAGCTGATTCATGGTCACCTCGTTAATAAGTTTCAAAAGAAAAGAAAATTGGATTAAAAAGTACGATTAATTGAAAGTTTTTCATAAACTACTTGAGTGATTCAATTGAATTCAATTTTTTTATTTTTCCACGGAATATTCGAGTAAAAAGCTAATTATTTTAAAAAAATTTTCCCAATTTTTGTCATTTCGTTTTAAAAAGAATATTATTTTTCGATTTTTTTTTTTTATTATGAAAAAGTGACCTTATTTCGTTAAGCAAAAAAAAAGTCTTTTCGTTTCGTTGCGAATAGACGTTCGATAAGACTGACTCGAGAACGGAAAAGGAATGAACGGATACTTCGTTTCCGGCCTTCACCTCGGTTTTGATAAATTCTGATATTCCATATTTTCGAATGGAAAACTTACCACGAGTTCATCGTTTTCACGACCCATTTGAAAAGATTCCCCCATCTCGAAATTTTCCCTTAATAACTTCCATCGGAATGCCCATAAAATTTCTTCTATGAATTCGATTTTCAATTTGAAGAAGAAATCAATTTTCTCAATTTTTTTTTAAACAGACCTCCTTCGATGGAAATCTGTTTAAAAAATCCAATGGAATTCCCAGAGAATATCCAACGAGTACTTTTTCGTAAAGACTTTTCAAAAAAAAAAATACGGGAGAGAAAAAATTCTTTTCCTTCAGTGGACCATGAATTGTGATAATTTTTTTCCCTTGGAAAAAAATGTTTATTTTCCCCGGAGACCTTTCTTTTTCGAAGGAGGCAGCGGTCGCGAGAAGAGATTTTTCTTTTGTTGGCTTTCTTATTTATTGCATTTTCTGTTTTTTTTTTATTTTTTTTTTTATTTGGATTTTGGGAACGATACAGATACCCTCCATTATGCTTGAACTGCAGAAGCCGGGACAGTCGGCCACGACGAGCGAGGCTCCGGGGATTGCCGCCCGCTATGACTCTGCCAACACAACAACAACACTCCGCTCACGAGTCTAATTCCTAGGTACTAATTTATTACGCTTCAGGATACTTAAGAGGCAATGGAACCTCTCCAATAAATAAATTCTTTCCAACAATAATTTCAGCGGGAAAATAAAAACCGAATGATAAAAAAACAAAAAAAAGGTCAAATGCCAATAAAAGTAAAAAAATGTCAAAAAGGAAAACAAAAGATCAGAAAAACAATTATTTTTTTTGGAAAATAAAATTACTTTTTCCGAAAACTGCTGAATTAGCAAAACTTCCCAGGTGGTTAACGACTCTTTTAAACTGACGTCATTAAATGGATCGGAAAATCGAGATTAAGTCGTGCATGCGAGAGCTTTAAAAGAGAGGGAGAATGAGATAAACTCACGAAAGATCCGTTTTGGTTCGAGGAAAACTTTCTTAAGAGTCGCTTTTTCTCTTGCCGATGAAAAAAGAACCGAAGGGGGAAAAGAGAGAGAGAGAAAAAAACTATTCATCGCCGACGCAGAAAGAATAACGTTTCTATCCGGTGCAAATCAAGAAAAATGCCAACAGACCGGAAACGTTGCATATTCCATGAAAAATACGACATTTTTTGTCCCCTCCCGAAAGGGAAGCATTGAATTCAGTAATTTTGTTTTTTACTTACGTTTGAATCTAATTTAATTTTTTACTTTCATTTGAATTTAATTTTTCTACTTTCTTTGGATTCTAATATTTTTATTTTCATTTGAAATTAATTTTCTACTACCATTTGAATTTAATTTCTTACTTTCGTTTGAATTAAATTTTTTACTTTTGTTCTAATTTAATTTTGTAGTTTCGTTTAAATTCAATTTTTTATTTTAGTTTAAATTTAATAATTAATAAATATTATTTTCCCTGATTTAATAACAAAATAATTAAGGGAATATTAATTATAATTGTATTTTACTTACAGAAATATTTTCTGGACGATAAACAGGTTAATTTTCCTACCTCACACTGCGGTGGTCATTTCAACACTGACAGTGGTGGGTTGGGTCGCTACGGTTTTATAGTCCCGACTGCGGAGAGTGGGGCGCGCGCTGTGATTGTCCGAGGCGCGTCGCATTGCATTGCGTTTAAGCAAAACATTTGCGTTTTGCATTGATGTTTAAGATAGAATTTTATAAAAGTGAGATCAGTTTTTAAAAAGGGTTCGAAAAATAAATTATAACCGTCAAGTTTGGTGGTCACTTCTAGAGTAACAGTTCTGGGTTTGGTCCTCCCGGTTTTATACTACCAGTGAGAGAGTGGGGCGCGCGCTCTGATTAGCCGACGCGCGTCGACCAATTGGAAACACCCCCCCTACTCTCGGCGAGTCGTAGTATAAAAGACATAACTCTCGACGCGGAGCGGTCAGTTCGCCACCGTGTCTCGTGGCGGTAGGAATATTTCTACCACCTTTTTCGCACGGAATTAGTACTAAAATGGTCTAATGCACAAACTAAAATACTTAGTTCCATTGCCTCTCAATTCTCCCCAAAAAAATAAACGTTCGTTCACTTGTCTCAAGAGTGAATCTAAATAAAAATAGAAATTCAAAAAAGAAAACTATGTGATGATAGGTAAAAACTCACTCGGCGTTGGTTTCCGGGGTCGGTAGATCGCCAATCGTCGTGAGGGTGAGTGTCGACCAATAGAGTGATCCGAGATATTTTCTAGTTAACGTTGCGTACTCTCCAGGTCGATAAGGATAGACCCAGTCGCCCTGAAAGCCCTCCGCCTCACTCAGTAGATAGTAGAAGCATCCAAACCAATGTGCAAGAATTAGAAGAATATGAATTAGATTGAGAACACGCCAAAGATTTGGATATACTGTTCGCGACTCCACCATGTAATAGTAATTGTAGACTCGATAGATCTTGAGAAATCGTGGAAACCTGAGTAGTGGATTACTGCCAAGGTTCACCTGGAGTAAATCGAGTGGCAATAGTGCGAGTAGATCCAATACAAAGGATTTCGATTTAACATAGTGTCCGGCGAGTTTTTTATTGTTGTAGACCATGAGACCTTGTTCTAAATAGCCGGTACGAAATTGAACACCAACGTCTAGAAAGAAGACAAGATCGGTGAATCCGTCACAGGCTAACCAGGCGGCTGGTGCTAGGGCTTGTAATTCCGGGAGACTTTGTCTCACTATCAACGTCCAGAGATTATAAAGGACACAAACTGAGAGGAGCATCAGCCAATAGTAATAAAAGTTTTCATCCGGATTGACAACAGTTTTAGGTGGTTTTTGTGGTCTTCTTGGACGTCGTCGTCGTGTGTTGGGATTTTTTTCGTCCGCTGGATCACCCTCGCCCTCAGCAGTGTCCAATGTCTCCTGACTCTCTGGTATTTGTCTCGTGGAAAATCTCTTTAAAAAAGAATCCTCACGTTTTAATGGCGGTTTCTTTTGGATCGTCTGTATTGCCGAGGAGAGTTGAACGGTTGTCCTTAATTTCATCCAACGCTGATTGCTCTTCGTTCTGAAATCAGAGAAACTGTTAGGTCTTGATATTAAATGATGATTATTCCAAAACAACTAAAGACAATTTTTGATGAGAGCGATTTATTTGCGAGTATAGAAGTCAAGGGTAAGAGAAGAGATGTAGGTTTATAGAACATATCAACGAAAAGAGAAGATCCTCGCTCGTGCTGATTGTCAAAGAAAGAAAGTTTTTTTTTGTTACAGTAGATTTAATTACACATTTTGTCGCTTGATACCCAGTTTTTACGACAGTTATAGAATTATTAGAAAAAAATTAGCTTTTAGAATACATTAGCAATAGTAGAAGCAGACTATTACTATCTCTTGATGCGAAATTTACAATTTTTGTTTTAATTATTTCACTACTCTAAATTACAATTCCAACGCAGCACCTGAACATGCAGCAAAATAGGAAATATTATATCAATTCATTACTGCATCTGCTAAAATTGCAAAAGTTATTGCAACATTTAGGCAATCGACTTGGAAAGTTTTCCCGGAAAGTGTCCTCTGGATGTTCCAGTAGAATTCCGTCTAGAACCAGAAATTATTTCAGATTTCCAAAAGGATTCCAATTCGATGTAATCAGCTCGTACTAACTGAAGATCCCTGCAGCGACATTTACCGAAACTTTTTAGCCCGGACTCAAACCATAGAATTGAGTCTCCTCTGTATGGTTCGAGTCTAGGCTAAAAAGTGTCGGTAAATGTCGGTAAATGTCGGTACAGGGATTTTCAGTTAAAACCTACTCAGTACATCAACAGAAAATAAAACATCAGATTTCTGGACCAATTTGCTTGTAATCGGAAAGGAGTCATAAAATTTAATTGAATTTCTAACTGGATTGTCTTTTAAATTAAATATCAACAGATTTCCATTGTAATTTGGCTTGAAATCGGAAATTCAACAGAACCCCATCAGAAATCTGAATGAAAACAGAAAATTTCATCCGATTTCCAACGAGATTTCTCTTGAAATCAGAATTTTAACGGAATATAAAATTAGATTTAGAAATTTTATCACTCTTCCAGACAAATTTTTTGCTTGTAATCGAAAATTTTATTCGGATTTCTAAAAAAATTCGACTTCATATTAAAATTTCATCTGATTTCCAAGGAAAGTTCTCTTGCAATCGGAATTTCATCAGGAATTCTAACGGAATCGATAAATTCCATTGAATTTCCAACGGAATTTCGCTAAAAATCGGAATATTAAGAAAATCTGAACTAGAATCGGAATAAAATCTTACAATTCAATTGGATTTCTAACAGAATTCGACTTGAAATTAGAATTTCTAACGGAATTTCTCTCGAAATTGTAAATTCAACGGAAGTTTGTCAGGAATTCTAACGAAATCGATAAACTCCATTAAATTTCCGACGGGATTTCGCTAGAAATCGGAAAAAAAATTTAGAATTCAAGTGGATTTCATACAGAATTCCCAGGAAATTGAAATTTCAACAGATTTCCGACGGGATTTCGGTTTAAATTAAAAAATTTCATTAGTTATCGGAACGGAATCGGAAAATTTCATCATATTTTTGATAAATTTTCGTTTTAAATCCAAATTTCAACTGAATCCTATTCGGAATCGGAAAATCCTCCGAAAAATTTCCATTTTTCCGACGGCATTTTGCTTGCAGTCGGAATACCGACAAAATTCAGCTGAAATCGGAATCGGAAATTCCTTGTCATCGGAATATCGACAACATTCAAACAAAAATCGGGACAACATTGTTAAATTTCTACAAAATATTTATTGTAATCAGAATTTTTATCGGAAATTTTATCAAAAATTCAATCGGAAATTCAACGGAAATTTTTTTTTTTAAATTCCTAATAAAATTTTCCAGAGGTAATTTTTTTCTTTCCAAATTTCGAATATTGATAATACGTCTGCAACTTTAGATGCTGTGAGGAATTAGAATTAAAAATAGAAAAAAAATTGTTTTCTTTTAATTAAATAAATGAAAAATTTTACCTGATCTTAGACTAAAAAAGAAGACGAAAAAAAAAATTGTACAGAAATCAATAAATAGTCTTTCTTCAAGAATAGAGAATGAAAGACAGATGAATGAGAGACAGGCAAACAAACAGACAGACAGACAGATAGAGACAGAAACAGAGGTAGACAATTACGTTTTGATAGGTTGAGGAGAAAAATAGACGATTTTATAATAATATATACCTATATATATGTACATATAATATCAACAATATTGTGTTATTGAATATTAAAATAAATATATACATACAAACATGATGGTGTTTCTATAAATATTTCTTTAATTAACGTAGCACTAAATCGTCATTATTTCTAAAGAATTTTGATTTAAACAGTATGTTATTTAATTTAATTATATTTAATTTTATTTCATTTCATTTATTTATAGAATTGTATTCTTTTTTACTTTTTTATTAATTTTAATTTTGTCAATTTAATTAAATCGGTTAATTGTATTAAAATATAATTAGTTCTATTAAATTGAATGAATTAAATTCTATTAAATTTATTCAATTTAATGAATTTAAATTAAATCTCTATTAAAATTAAATTTAAACTGAAACATCTTGAGATTCAATATGGAGATATTTCTCTCCACCTGCGAACGCCAAGGTCACCGCTAGATGGCAGTTCAGTAGAAAAAACAAAATTCCACGCCGCCTAGTGATGACCTTGACGTTCTCAAGTGGAGAAATTTAACCACCATATTTTTTTATCCCTCAAAAACCTTTTTTATAAAAAAATGTTTTAGTAAAAAGAGTTTAATTTCACTTTTCTATCAAAAATCATGTCAAAAATCTTTTTTTTTAAAGATTTCATAACACTTTTGATACTATTTTTCCTTTCCAAATTCAAGGCCTTAAATAGTTAAAAAAAAATAGTGAAGGGGAATTAGCAACAAAATAGTTAAAAGAAAATTTTTTGTTTTTTTTTTCAAAAATTTAAAATTAAGAAAAGGAGTTGAGAACAGGGTCAGGGGAAAAAGGGGGGGTTTAAATTACAATCGACTTTTTATCCAGAAAAAAAAAAATTCTTGTCCTCCTTAATTTTATCTGTTTTGTTCTGATGAGCGCTTGCCAAGCGTGAAAATTACATACCTTAAATAAATCAAGTTACTTTCAGTGTTAAAGGGGAAGTATATAACCCAAATAAGGGAAAAGTTTAACATTAACTCTTTTCACCACACTTTATATATAGATAACCATCGTTCAATGTATATAAAGACAGTCAAGAATTTATAAACTAATTTATCCACTATTTCCAACCGCGTATACATGCGCTTAAACTTTACGTGGTAAAACTTTCAAATTATTCTGATCCCAAGTGATAGACATATATATATATATATAGAGGTTAAAGTTTAAGTACAACTTTTAAAAAATTAAAAAAGAACATTTTTTCTTTTCGATTAAGGCCAATAAATTATAGTGTAATTTTTTAATTGACATGAAAATAAATACTATCAAAGTTAGAAGAAGTTAGCAATAATAATAATAATTAGAGTTGTGCAAAAAGCTCGAGGCTCGAGGCTCGAGCGAGCTTTTTCGAGCTTTTCATTTTTCGGGCCGAGCCGAGCCGAGCCTAATCAGTTCGAGCCGAGCCGAGCTGTGTAAAAAGCTCGAATAGTTTCGAGTACTCGAGTTAATTCGAGTACTCGAATTTTTCGAGCACTCGAGGGAATTCGAGTACTCGAATTTTTTCGAGCTCTGAGTAAATTCGAGTTCTAGAGAAAATTCATAGAATTTTCGCATTTATTATATTTAGCAAATAGAAATATTGATTCAGTAATTCAAAAAAATTCGAAATTTTTTACTTATTAATAGTTTTTTTAGTAAGTCAAAAGCTCGAATCCATTCGAGTACTCGAATTTACTCGAGTGCTCGAATTTAATCGAGTACTCGAATTTACCCGAGTACTCGAATTTTTCGAGTACTCGAAGTCACTCGAGTACTCGAAAATTTCGAGTACTCGATACATCGAGCCGGCTCGGGCTCGGCTCGGCTCGGCCCGAAAAAATTTCGGCTCGGCTCGGCTCGACTTTTCGAGCTTTTTGCACATCTCTAATAATAATAATAATAATAAAAATGTTTAAATATTAAAAATTTTGACACTGATTCCAATATTATTATAAAAATCATTTTCTATAATTGGAACAAAGGAATTATAATTTATTTTTTACGTTTATTTTATTTTTTCTTTTTCATTTTAAACTTTTTTTTTAATGTAAAATATTTTATAAAATTATTTAAAAATCATTTTTAGAAAATTTTAAAAACAAGCTTCAATAGAGTAATTATTATAATAATATTATAATATAATATAATATAATAATAATAATAATAATAAAAATAATAATATAATTTCTAATAATAAAATAATAATGTTAAGACTCATAATAATTTAAAACTACTTGAAATGCCTACTGTTACTGAAATGCTACGAAAATAACAAATACAATATAAAGTAGATTATAATAAAAGAAAATTTAAATAAACAATTGGATAATTAAAATTGAAATGAAAAAATCGAAAAGTAAAATTCAAAAGAAAGAATTGAGAGTTAAAAATGAAAATTATCATACACCTGTAAAATGAGATTCCCAAAAAGAAAAATTACCAAAAATATTTTTCATTAAAAATTCCTGAGAAATAATGACAGTATTAACATTATTTAAAAAAAATTTTTTTTTTTTAATAATATATAATAGAAAAAAAATTGCTTTTTATGATTAAACATTTCTTACGTTTTGTGAGAGAGTTTCGATGAATTTTACGATTAAGGTCATCTTTCATTTCAAATTTAAAAAAAAAAAATGATTACAATGTTGCCACTTTAATTTGTTCTTACTTTCCTTCTCTTTTCAAAAAAAAAGAAAATTAATACAAAAAATTACTTATTTTAAAAAATAATTAAAAATTTTTAAAAGCAATTTAAAATTTTTTAAATAAATTAATTTTGAGTTTTAATATTTTTTTTAGAAAAAATTTTTTTTAGAAAAAAGCAAAATTTTCTATTCAATAATTACAAATTACAAATTTTTTTTGTAAATTCTATACAGGCTTGTAAGAAATTAAACGGAAAATTAAATTTAAAATTTCTAATAATGTGTTGTAGCACAGTTAGTAAGGTTAGTGATCGGTGGAACTTGAACTTTGTGGGTTCGAGTCCACTTAGAGGAAGATTTTTTTTCACTAAGAATAATATTTCCACACTCAAAGAATTTCAGTGATAAAAAAACAATAAATAATAGTAAGTAAAAAATAATTTAGAGAAATGATAAACAATTATTCATTGCTTTGGTCAAACGATAAAAAGCGTAAAAATAATAATAATAATAATAATAATAATAATAATAATAATAATAATAATAATAATAATAATAATAATAATAATAATAATAATAATAATAATATAATAATAATAATATAATAATAATAATAATAATAATAATAATATATCATCAAAAAGATATTAATGAATAAATAAATTGAGATTAATGAATTTATATTACAAATTCTACTTCTCGAATACAAAAGAAATAAAAAATTTACTTTCACGAAGATTCGAACCCGGGTTAACCGTTTGGACGATCACTGACGTTACCAACTGCACCAATGGCACTCAATGAATTGTTTTCCATTTCTCCACCTTTAACGTTCATTAAAAGCATTAAAATCTTTAGAAGAAAATCTAATTCAAAGTAAAATTATCAGAAACGTACTTTTCCTAAATAAGAAAAGTAATTAAAGTTTAAAATAATTAAAAAAAAATTAAATAATTCGACAGTGTTGAAAATTAATTTAGTTGATATTAAAATTAATATATTCGATACTAAAATTAATATTGTCGACATTAAAACAAGAGTCGATAATAAAATTAATATAGTCAATATTAATAAAATAATATTCATATAGTGGACACTAATATTAATATAGTCAACATTAATACTAATATACTCAATATTAAATTTACTATATTTAGTGTAACTTAATATATAAAAATAAAATGAATATAAAAAATCGACACTTTTTTCCCGCCTTTTTTTCAAATGCTAATGATTTAAAGTACAATTAAGTGGCAATATTGACGAGGAGGATTCTGTCCAAGGTAACGGGTACCTCTTGATCTTGCGAAGGGAGGAATAGAGCGCCATGACTGCGCGAACATTACTCCATTTTTGTGATCCCCGGGTACTACGGGGTCTTCGTGCAGCATCCGGTATTCCCGAGTCCCCGCAAATGCTGTCCAGGGAATTGGATGTCGTCGACGTTGTTCCAAGTCCATTGCTGAAGGACTTCTGCAGCGATGGTCTACGATGCATTCCTGCAAACCTGTTAAGAAGACCCATGGAAGCCCAAAGCTCTCTTTCTCTCTCCCTCTCTTCTTCCTACTCTGTCCGTCTGTCCATTACTCTTTCATTCTTTTTTCCTCCCACTCCAAATTTTGTTTTTTATTTTATTTATTGTTTTTCTCAGTTGATTCAAATATTCCTTTCATTCGCTTTCCTTATTTTTAGAATATTTCTTAAAATACACAATTTCTTATAAATTTTAAACAAAATAACATATTTAAAAAAAAAATCATCTCCTGCCGAGAATCGAACCAATGTTGCTATTCAACTCTATTTGTAAAAGTAAAAAAATACGTTCGACTCTCTAAATCTAAATTAGTAGAAATTTTAAATTTTTACTAATTTGAACTAGTGACACTGACTGTTTGCTATTGAATGAGTAAATTTTACTAATGAATATTAATTTCTACTAGTTTATTAGTAAACTTCACTATTTTTTTAAAAATTCCTTTAGGAGTTATGGAAGGGGGAAGAAAAATAAAAAAAACTAATTTTTTCGGAAAGTACTTAACCGATTTGAATGGAATTTAAATACGTTATAAATAAAACAATTTAAAAAAATTTTTTCAAAACTTTTTTTCACAAAAAAAATTTCAAAAAAATTAATTTTGAAATTTTCAAAAAAAAAATTTTTATTTTTTTAATGATACACCTTCAATTTTTTTTTAAATACCTTAGAGTTTCCTCTCTAATATATATTTTTTCCAGATTTTTGACAAATATAGTTTTTTCAAAAAACGATTTTAAAAAAAAAACAAAAATTCATTTTTTTCGGAAACTACTTAACCGATTTAAATGAAATTTATATATGTTGTAAACATAATTAATACAATAAATAGTGTAATTTAACCATCACTGTAAGTGATAGAATCATCTTCAGTTCTATAAATATAATTTAGAAAAAATATTTCAAAATTTTAAAAAAAATTCCAAAAAAATTGATTTCAAAATTTTTCAAAAGTTTTTTTTTACTCTGTATTAAAGTTACACGTCCAATTTTTGTTTTTAAAAATTCCTTAGAGTTTCCTCTTTAATATATACTTTTTGCAGATTTTGAAAAAAAACTCATTTTTTCGAAAATTACTTAACCGATTTAAATGAAATTTAAATGTGTTATAAACATAAAAAAACAGTTTTAAAAAATATATCAAAATTAAAAAAAAATAATTCTAAATTAATTAATTAAAAATTTTCAAAAAAAAAATGAGTTTTTGAAGTTTTTTTCAAAAAAGTCGTTTTTTGAAAAACTACATTTTTTAACAATCTGGAAAAACTGTATATTAAAGAGGAAACTCTAAGGCATTTAAAAAAATTGGAGGTGTATCATTAAAAAAAATCAAAAAAATTTGTTTAAAAATTTCAAAATTAATTTCTTTAAAATTTTTTTTGGAAAATTTTTTTTTTAAATTGTCTTATCTATATTTATATTAAAAAATTTTTTTTAAATCGGCCCAATACCCGATTATTTAGAAAGTTAGTTAGTAAGTTAGTAACTAACTAACTATTGTCCCAGTAAATTGTAAATTTATTAACTTTCACCAAAAAAATTGCTAATTTGATAAAAAAATTTGTAAAATTAACAAACAACAGTTGTAAATTATCAAAATCGATTTGTAAATTCTGAAAAAAATTACACTACTCGTGAAAATAATGATAAAAGGAGAGAAATTGACAAAAAAAGTGCCACACTCCTAAATAGTTGTGATTTAGCCTAGTGGTAAACGCTCTCGCCTGGTAAACCACGAGTCAAGCGTTCGATTCCAGGCAGGCGAAGATTTTTTTTCTTCTTCTATATTTAATTTCTCTCCCAAAAATCTCTTTTTTTTCGTAAAAAAAATCAAATTATCAATTATTTTACAAAAAAAAATACAATTTATTTTTCAAAAGAAAAAATTGCACGATTTTGCGACCAAAAAGAAAAAACAAGAAAATTAAATCTCTTCATGTGATTGATCTGAATGATAGAAAATGGCATGTTTAAGATAAATGGAAATTTCGGATGGACACTCGAAAACGTGGGCGTTCCATTAATGACACAGGATAATTGAATGACCGTTCGTGTTTGCAATAGAAAATTTGATGGTTGAATAAATTTGTTACAAAACGGAAATTGTTTTTTTTTCGATGGGCTGGAGGGAGGAGGCAAAAGTAATTTATTGCCTATTAGACAATAATAAATAAAATTAAGTCGAATAAAAAATTAGAAAAGAAATTTTTTTTATGGGCACATAATTTATTGGCTATAAATTATTTTTGCCCCCTTCCTCTAAAAAACAATTTAAAAATAAATTTTATGGTGGGAGCAAAAATAATTTATTCCTTATTAGACAATAAATTAGAAAACAAATTGTAGGGGGAAGGGGGGCAAAAATAATTGAAAAAAATAAAATAAAATAAAATTAGTCAAATAAAAATTTTTTAAAAAATTTTCGGAGGGGGGCAAAAATAATTTATTGACTATTAGACAATAAATAAAATTAATCGAATAAAAATTAGAAAACTTTTTTTTGAGGGGGATCAACAATAATTTATTTCTTATTAGACAAATAAAAATAAAATTAATCGAACAAAAATTGTAAAATAAATTTTTTTTGTAAAAATTAGTAGAAAAAGAGAAAGTAAGAAAAAATAAGAATCACTTAAGCTGCGTACATATAATTTTCAACGTTTACTCGAAGAGGGCGCGCGCGTCGTTTACCCCAAGGCAAAACCCAAAACCCAATTCAAAGTTTAATACCACACAGTATTTCGGTAATATTGAATTCAACACGTTTATCGACTATTTACCGAGAAGTACGAAACTTGAGATACTGATGGAATTGAAGCTTATATATATAATCCCCTTTTCACATCGAGAAATCTCCTTCGTACCTGAATTCCATGTTCTGTATAAATGAGTATTTTCCGTTTTCGTTTAAACATATAAATTTTACCCCTATTTTGAAAAAATCAAAAATTACCCTTTTTTTCCAAGAAAAAATTCCTATTTTCATTTTTTGAAAATTTTCCTTTCATTTTTTTTTCTTTAAATTCTTCTTCTTCTTAAATAAATAATTCTCGATGAAAATTGTTTTATCAAGAATTCATTTAAGATTATTAAGTTTCTTTTTTTTTATTAAATTTAAGTTTAAAATCAAAAACATTGAAAAATTATTAATAAGAGAGGAATACTCGATTGGGAAAAAAGCAACGTCACCAGATGGAGGTGCGATAGTTTTTATTCGAATGCAATTTCAGCGTTTATTCTTTTTTCAAGTCATTTACTTTCGTTTGCTTTTATTTTATATCGATGAAAATGTTATTTTAAAAAGAGATAGTAACGAAAAATATTTCCATTGAAATGAAGAACGAAATAATGAAATTGGGAGGAAAAGAGAGAGAGAGAGAGAAAAAAAATGTAAAAGACAAATAGAATGAAAAAATAAAATAGAGAAATAAAATGGTACAGGCAATAAAAAAAAGGAGATTGAGAAAAAAAAATTGTAAAACATACCATATCGATTGATAGACAAAGATAGAAAAGGAGAAAGTTTTTATTTTATGCTATTTTATTGGCGTTTTCGATAAATTACCAATCTTATCATAATGGCGGCAAATTTAAACGGTTTGAAAATTATACTTTTTTTTTTATTTTTTGATGTAGACAAAGATCCCAGAACGATTACAAATATATATTTTTTTACTTTCAATTATTTTTTAGGACAATTTTTTATTGTTTTTTTTTGACATTTTATCATTTAATTTCTATTACACTTATTTCTAAATTAATTTTCAATAATCAATTATCAATTTTGAATTTTCCTTATTAAAGTTTCAATTTGAAAGTTATAATTTTCAAAATTTTCCTTATTAAAGTTTCAATTTAAAAGTTATGATTTTCAATTTTCTATTATCAATTTTTAACTATTAATTATCAATTATCAATTTTAAATTATCATGTTTTCATTCTCTATTTCAATTTTTCAATTATCAATTATCAATTTTATATTATCATGTTTTCATTCTCTATTTCAATTTTAAATTATCATGTTTTAATTTTCAATTTCAATTTTCCAATTTTTCAATTATCAATTATCAATTATCATGTTTAAATTTTAAATTTAAATTAAAATTTAAATTATCAATTATCAATTTTCAATTATCAATTATCATGTTTTAAATTTAAATTTAAATTATCAATTATCAATTATCAATTATCAATTATCAATTATCAATTATCAATTATCAATTATCAATTATCAATTATCAATTATCAATTATCAATTATCAATTATCAATTATCAATTATCAATTATCAATTATCAATTATCAATTATCAATTATCAATTATCAATTTTCAATTATTAATTTTCAATTTTTAACTTTTAATTATCAATAATGATAACTTGTCAAGTATCAATTATTAATTATTATGAATTTTCAATTTTTGCTCATCAAGTTTTAACATTTAATTATTAATTATTAGTTTTTAATTACAAATTGACAATATTAAATTGATTGTTTATGAATTATGATAAATTGAAAATTGATAACAGAAAATTATAACAAGAGAATTGAAAACTGTAAATTATATATTGATAATTGATAATTGAATAACGGAAATTGAAAATTGATAATTTTCAATTATCATGAAATCAATTATTTTATTGTTCTGTTCCCACCAAATTTTCTTACTTCATATTTTTTTTACAAAACGCAATTTTCTCTCATGTCGTTAGCCAATTCATTATTTATTTAATTTACATTTGTTTTTTTTTAAATAAATGCTAATTAATAATTATAAAAAAATTACTCATCACAATCAAAGTTTGACTAAAATTAAATTTTTGTTAAAAGAGAGTGGAAAAAATGGAAGTTTATTGAGAAAGAAAATTCTTCAAAAGCGTGTCGATTTATTACTAGCGGAATAGCCGAGTGTAAAAATGTATTCTCTCAGAAATAATTAACGTTTAGGGTTCGATTCCCACTAAATTATTCTATCTTTTATTTCTTTCCCAACGAACTTTTTTCATATTTCGTTTGTTTTTTAAATAATTTAATTAATTTTCATTTATGTATTTGTTAATAAATTAATAATTATTAATAAAAATAATTAATGATTAATTAATCGAAAGTAAATATTAATACAATAATTGATCATTAAAAATTAGTTATTATTTTAATTATTGTTAATTATAGTTAAATATTATTATATTTATTGTTAATTTTAATTAATTATGATTATTATAATTGAAATTTTAATACCAAAGAAGGTAGTGACAATAAAAAGGGGTATATTGAGAAAAAAATTGATTTTTTTAAGTTGATAGAAAAAAAAAGGAAAAAGTTTCTTCTGTTGTTATTTTTATGATTGTTATTATAATATTATTTAAATACTAAACAAATAATGACAAGAAAAAAGGAGTATTTAGAAAAAAATAGAAACAAACATCGTTTGAGGTTATTTTTGAGCGTTTTCGCAATGTCGATAAAGTGAATTACTCCCTTATCATAAAGGCGGGAATTTTAAACTGAATATTTTTTAAATAATTTTTTCTTAACATAAAAACATAGTAAATTATGAATACAAATAAACTTTGATTTCCCAGCTTTATAAAGCTGGGGAAAAAAATTAAATAAATAAATAAAATATTTAATTTAAAAATAATTTAAATCTACCAAAATATTTTTAAATTATTTTAAAAGTATTAAATAGCACTCTCAAAAATATGATTTCAAAAAAAAATCTTTCCAATCCTATTAAATTTTTGTCTTCCCAATTGTCGAAAAGTAAAAATTGAAAAGTGTTTCCAAGTAATTTATTTTCAATAGTCCGTTTTCTTGAATAGAAATTTTTCATTTTAATGGCCGCACATTTTTATCGCAATATTAACTGTTGAGGAGAATAATGAATATCGTCTCTTTATTGTAAGAAATGTTCGTGTCTCGAAAAAAAAGTTTCTTTTTCATATTCGCGAGAAGGGAAAAAAAAATTTCTTTGCAAAGGAGAAAAAAAAATCTCACATCACTTATTTTACCTTTCATGGACAATCTATTACCAACACACAGACACATAGACACACAGACACACTCGATGGTATTATGATGAATTTTCGAGAAAATCGGATTTCACGCAAGCCGCAGTAATTACTTTGAATACATATATTGCTGCTACTGCCACTACCACCTAGGGAAGTAGAAACTTTGTTCTCAATTGCAATTTCTCCCCGGTGATAATATTCTCAGTACGTGCAATTCATACTGCTTTCTAGTCCCATGGGAATAATCAGTATACTAGAAGGCACTCTCGTGAAAAGGACCTATTTCACTTGCACTCTATATATACATATATATGTGAGTGAATTGCGATAATTTTATGAAACTCGAGTGGCTGGTTACGTTAATAAGAGTCAAATGCTCTTCATTATATTCATCAATGAGTTCTTAATTTATATTAAATGCCGCAAAGAGAACGTTTGATAATATTTTTAAAATTTAAATTTCGATTAACAGTGTTTTGATAAAAGAAACTATAATATTTCTTTGTATTTTATATTTTTTTTGTCGTTTTTCGAAAAAGAATTTTTATTAAAATTAGCAATTTTAAAAATAATAGAATTTGTTAAATTTTTGTTGAAAGCACTAAAAAAAAATTCAATTTTGGAGAAATTACAAATAATTGCAAAAATTCAATTATTTAAAAAAAAAAAAATTCTTTCTATAAAATTCAACTTTGTACAAAATTTGAAAAAAAAATTTCGTAAAAATCCCTATTATCTTTATAAATAACAAAATTCTTCTCCAAAGTTCAATTATTTTCAAAAATGGCAAAAAAAATTCTTGTCCTAATTTCAATTATTTTCAAAAATAAAATGCATTTTTCTAATTTCAATGATTTTCAATATAATTTAATAAAATTTCCCAAAAAGAATTCAATTATTTAAAAAAAATTTTAATATAATTGTATGCAAACATTTAATTATTTTCATAAATAATAAAAATTTTCCAGAAATTCAATTATTTTCATAAATAATAATTTTTCTTTATTAAGGAATTTAATTATTGTTTTCATAAAAAATGATTTAAAATTCTAGAAAATAATAATTGAGTTAAAATAATGAAAATAATTTTTAAAAAAGTTAAAATAAAAATATTCTTATAATTCTTGTGGAAAATCCTGTTCCAAAAATAAGATTAAAAATAGGAATTGTGCAAATATTTTTCTTCTTTTTTCTCAAACAAAATAATAATTTTGTTAAAAAAATTGTGATTCATAAACAAAAATAGCGCAAAATAAATAAATTTTCTATTTCTTAATCACAGTTGTTAAACAATTTTCTAATTTTATTTATAGAAGTAAAGTACAAAAATATGCATAATTTTAATTTGACAAAACATAATATTTAACAAAATTTTAGTCTTTTAATGAAAAGAAGTGAAAAAATGTCTGATGATTTCTATTTGTCATTACAATTTTGAATTAATTATAAAATAAAAATAATTTTAACACTAATTAATTAATTAATAATAATAAAGTACATGTTCCGGTAATCTGTTCGCAGTTTGAAGTTAGATATTGTTTAATTTTTGTTTCTGAACTTTTTTATAATTTTCCTTTTCAAATATTCTCAATTTTAAAATTAATATATTGACAATCATCAAATTGTTGCAAAGAATTTTGTCAAAAAATTTTATGATAATAGAATTTCTTCAAAGAATTTTATTATTTAGGAGAATAACTGTATTCTCACAAAGAATTTAATTAAAATTTTAAAAAATCCTAAATTCTTTTGAAGAATTTCTTTACATTTTTTTAAACTAATGGAGTTTTTTTTAATAATTTTAATTGAAAATTTTGAAAGCAATTGAATTTTATGAAGAAGAATTTTATTAAAAGTGAATTGAAAATAATTGAATTCTTGCAAAGAATTTTACTATTTATAAAAATAGTTCAATTGTTTCGAAGAATTTATTAAAATTTATGGAAATATTTGAATTCTTTCAAGGAATTCAATTAAAATTCTTTTGAAAATAATTGAATTTCTTCAAAGGATTTTACAAGTTATGAAAATAATAATTGAATTATTGCGAAGAATTTTACTATTTATAAAAATAATTAAAATGTTTCGAAGAATTTTCTAGAAATAATTGAAAATAATAAAATTTTTTCGAGAAATTCAATTAAAGTTGTTTCGAAAATAATGGAATTTCTTTAAAGAACTTTATTAAAATTAAGTACATATATTCAAAATAATTGAATTCATCACAAGAATTTTATTATTTTTTTGAAAATAATTGAATTCTTTCAATTTTTTTGACGAATATATTCAAAAATTGCACTGAAAGTAATTTAATTTTTATATAGAATTTTTTAAAAATATTTTAAGAATAATTAAATTATTTCTAGGGAATTTTAAATTCTTGTTGAAATTGAATTTTATGAACATTTTTGAAAATAATTAAATTCATGTAAGTTTATTTAAATTTATTTATAAAAATAGTTAAAATATTAAACATTAACAATTAGTTATATAATTAATTTAGTAATAGCAACAATTAATTGTATAATATTAACAAAATTAATTGTATAATATTAACAATTAATTGTATAATATTAACAAAATTAATTGTATAATATTAATAATTAATTGTATAATATTAATAATTAATTGTACAATTTTAATAATTAATTATATACCTACTATTTAAATTTTATAATTATCTATTGAGTAAGAGTTCTTTTTTTTAATTGCTTTGTTATACAATTGTTTTTGAATGTCATCTTCGATTTACAAATAAAAAATTCTCTCTCTGTTTCTCGGTTTCTCTCTCTCTCTCTCTCTCTCTATCTCTAAAGCTTTGCTACTCATAGCAACTCAAACAACGACTGACGTCCAATTTCTTTCTATGTAAATATTGTCGTTGCCATTTCTCCTCAACAGAAGAGAATAAAATTTTCCCTTTTAATTCCACTGGCAAGTGATGTTAACTTAATTACAAAACATTATTTTCATTTTCCTTCAAAATAAAAAAAAAATCTACGTCTCGAAAAAGTAATTTAAATAAGGAGAGAAAATTTTCACTAGTTTAAAAAAATATTTTCTTTAATATTTTGGTTCTGATATTTTTTTCTTTTTTATACTAGGTAATTTAAAAAAAAATTTTTTTTTTTAAATATATTCTAATTGTAAAAAATTCTGCATGAATTGACCATTGGGAGAATTTCCAAAATGATGACTATTTCAGTTGGTTTTTCCACTTGAATTTCACCAAATTTCCGATAAATGTCGAATTTTATTTAATTTTTAATTTTTTTGTTTTACATTCATTTAAAATTTGTAATTTATCAATTATTATTAATTTTTAATGGTAATTTTTTAATTCCTTTTTATATTATTATTATTTTTATTATATTATTATTTTATTGTCTCGGAGGTTCGATTCCCACTTTTTTTTCTAATAGAATTTTCTTTTTGTTTCTCCATTGCCATATTTGATTTTTTAATTTATTTACATTTAATTGTTCATTAATTATTATTGCTTTTTCTAATTAAATTTTCTTTTTGTTTCCTTTATTATTAACTGTTAAAAAGTAATATAAATTACCATTAATTATAAATTTAATTTCAATAATAATTAAAATTTATAATGATATGAAAATATTTTAAAAGTCTTTGATTTCCGTAATTCCGACTGAAATCCGCTAAGAATTGGAATTAAGACGAAATCAGAACAAAATTAGAAATTTAATCCGAAATTTGTTGAAATTCGGACGAAATTACCAAGGGTCATTCCATGGAAAATTATTTCCAAAATGAATTTTCATATTTTTTTTTTATCAAGAGAAACTAAAAAAAGTATATAAAGAAAAAAATACGATTTAAAAAAGTAAAACTAATAATAAAAATTATTTTATTTTTATTTTAAGAGATTACGGGACAAGTCATATTAATTTTAATATTAACGAAAAAAATTCAATTTCCTTTTTTAAAAAAAATAGTAATAATAATAAAATTTGGTTTTTATTTTAAAAAAAGGAATAAAAATAATTTAGAGTTAGAGAAAAATGAGTTGGAAAAAAATTCTTTTTGTTTCACTTTAAGAAGTTTGTAAAATGTGAAATAAATTGAAAAATTCCGTTTCAAACATGACAGAGAGCTCTTGTTTGTTTCGTTCTGTGTTTATACAAGAGAGAATCCCAACAATGTATTTTTTTTACTCTTTTTTTTAAAACCGCGAAGAAATGGGAAACGAATAAATAAAGAGGAACAGTATACCGGAAATGCGTTGGCTTGTTCGAAAATGAGAAAATATAAAAAAACGAATCCTGATGCAAATACTAAGTTTACTTTTCTACATGAAAGGTGAAATATAGTGCTAGCTTTGTCGCATCAGAAAGAATTCGCTTATTTTCTATTTTCTTGTACCATTTTCAACACCGAGACTCCTTAATTCAGGCATTCCTTTTTCCTTAAGTGGCGCTGCATTGTTACTCGAAGGTACATTTTCTCACTTTCTCTTTCTCTTTCACAATAGTGTGTATGAGAGAGAGAGAGAGAGAGAGAGAGAGAGAGAGAGATTCTTTTTCCTCCCTAGAGAAAAAGTATCAAAGAACTCCAAGAAATGAAAAAGAAAAGGGTAGGAGAAAAAAATAAAAAAAATTGTATAAAAGGCTCGTGGCAGGATGCAAGAGATAAAAGGCTAAAGCTTCCTAAAGCTCTCCACTCACGAGTCTTGAGTGCAGTCTCGTTTAACCTGATTCTTATTTGTTTCTCACGAGTTCTTTCCTCTTTTGTCTTTTTCACGTATTGCCATATCTTTTTCTCTTTTCCTTGTGCTATTCGGTAGAGAAAAAAAATTCTTTTTCATTTCATTGATTGTTTTTCACACCTTTTGACGTTTCACTAATTTCTAACTAATTTTCCATTTCTTTGTGAAAGAAAAAGAAAAGAAAACTAATAGAAAATAGCGTATTTCATTGAGAAAAAAGTTTTAATCTCCTAATACTCGGATAGCCAAAAGTAAAAGTCGATGCACTCGGGAATTACCGTCCTGGGTTCGATTCTCGCTGAATTTTTTCAAATTTTTTTTCTATTCCCTTTGCCATTGAATTTTTCCATTTGATTTTTTTATTTATTACATTTAACCTTTTAACTATTTGTTAACTATTCTATTTGTATTGTTATTATTTTATTTGTATTGATGAATGTTTTAATAAATTTAAATTAATTATACTGAATTTTTCTATCTTCTATTCTTTCCCAAGAGATTTTTTTTCTTTCCTCGTTTGCCGTTTGATAATTAATTAATTTACATACTTTTTTAAATTAATTATTAAGGGCTAATTATTGATTGTTAATTACTAATTGTAAATTATTGATTGTTAATTAATACAAAATTGTTCTTCACAGTCGAAAATTGACTAACCTTCAATTCCCGTTGAAGAAAAGTAGAAAAATATACAAGAATATATATTAAGAGAATTTTTTTAGAAAACTATAAATTTATTACCACCGGAATGGCCTAGCGTAAATGTCGATTATCTCAAAAGTTATCGATTAGGGTTCGATTCCCGCCGAAATTTCTTAAATTATTTTTTTCTAATTAAATTTTTCTTAATTTCCTTTGCCATTTGATTTATTTAAAAAAAAAAATAAAATTTATTATTTTATTTGTAAATTTAAAAATTTGTAATTTGTAAATTATTTGTAAATAAATTTTTGCGATAAAATCGATTCGCTCGCTTGGAGTCTTCCGAGACCACGTACCTTCGATTACTCAATATATATATTAGGTCACAAGAGGCCTTCGGAGGTTTCCTGAACGAACGTCGAATGTAATTGAATCTGAATTTCATAGGATGAATTTGAACCGCGAGTGAACTTCCGCTTAAAGTCAATTATCGGGTTGCGTCCGAGACAATAAATTTTCATTCGATAATAATGAGCAACAACTTTAGATTTAAAAATTTTTCTTCACACCTTTAAATTATTGTTTTTTATTTTCTTACTTTTATTAATAAATTGAATTTTTTAAAAAATAGTTTTAAATTAACTTTTCTTTATATAAAAAAATTCCTTCTTTAAATTTTTTTTTTATAATTTTCAGTGTTGTAAATATTTATAATTTCATTTACATTTTTGTTTATATTTACATTTCTAATTTTGTCTATATTTGTATTCATAAATTTGTTTATAATTTTGTAAAAAATAATGATTAATTATTGAAAATTTTATAATATGTTTGTATTTATAATTTTTTAAAGTTTACACTCACTTTTAATTATTATAGTTTATTATCAATTTTTTAATCACTTAGCTTGGCTCATGCACTAATTAGTTAGCAGCGAAATAGAAATTGCAAGCGAATTATTTCTCAGCCTTAAAATTGTTCTTTCAATAGTTGTTCTTTTTTTGCTTTTAATTAGCAAGAAAAAGTTTGTATTCAAAGATATAGCAAATGATATAATGATTTTTTTTAAATCCAAATATCAAACAATCTAGACAATTTTTTTTCATGCACTTCCAAACAATTCAGAACTCGAGACCAATTATATTGTGCTTTACGACAATAAAATTCAACTTGTGTGTAATAACCAGTTTAGCGTCATTTCCGAGAATTTAATGACGCCAAGGTCGAGAGCAGTGCGCGCGCATCTTCAAGGACGCATGAGTGCCAATCAGAGAGCGTTACCCCCACTCCTCGCACAGTGTCCTCAACCATAAACGTCAAGAAATCACAAAAAATTCACTAGTCCAGATTTTTTTGTTTTGTTTTGACAGCTACAATTTTGTAAATAGCGCCAAACATTATTTTCCATTTCCAAGAAAAAAAAGTGAGAACAACTAAAAAAATTACTTTATTCCAAAAAGGCTAATTTTTTTTTCTTTGGCAATGGAAAATCCATGTGCTCTACAGCGAAAAACAAGTACAAAGAAACTGAAAGCAAATTCAATTTTGCTGTTATTTTCAGTAAAAAAATTTCGTGACAGAAATTACATTTTTGTCGTAAAAAAATGTTTCTTTTTTCATCTTTTTTTTTTGATAATTCATTGAATTTTATTTCAGAAACCCCTACCTATATTTCACTTGGAGACGCCAAGAGGAAATTCCAAGTATCTTCCTCTTTGATTTTTCGAATTTTGGGACCATTCCATTCTGCCCGGTCCTGTGAAAAAAATTACAAAAAAAAATAAAAGGCCCTTTTTGGAAAAAAAAATATTTTTTTGGTCCCCTCAACGAATATAAAACACTGGAAAAAAGAAATATTTATTCACCTTTCGAACTTTTATTTTCATATCTATTTTCAATAAAATTTAAATTTTTCAAAATTTCTTTTTTTTTTCTTTTTTGTGTTATTGAAAATTTCTGATTATCGTGTGAAAAGAAAATGAGGATGATTTTGTCCCGGGGTCTCAGGAGATCATGGGGAAATAGTAATTTGGCAAAATCAACTACTGGTTTATTGCCACCAATGGCAATGGTTCCCCGGGATCGATAAGTTGATCGGGCAATCACATTTAAGTGGGGCAAATAGGTCAATAGGCTCGTCAGGTAGTAACTACTCTCTCTGGACCTCTTCATTTCAAGAGAACCCGACTCTTCTAATCATTCACATATCTTATTGTCCACTTTGCTCTCCATTTATTGTCTTCCATTATTATCAACCTCCATTAGCGTCAAACATTTCGAAAAATTGAAAAAATAATCGAAAAAGATAGATTTTCCTTCTTGTTTCAAATTTTTTATATTTTTTATTTTTATTTTTTATTTTTTTATTTTTTATATTTTTCCCATTTTAGACAATTTTATACTTTTATCAATTTTTTTTCCATAGTTATTAATTTATTTACCAAAGAAAATAATTTTTTTAAACAATAAAAATTGGTATTATCTGTCAAATTAATAAAAATAATTATTTTATGAAAACAAATATTGGTAAAGTATCATTTTTTTTAGCAGAAATTAGTTAGAATTGTTATTAGTTCACTTGGACTTAGAATTTGTGAAGTGGCCGCGTGGAAAAGTGACACTATTTCCATTATCACCGTCAGGGGTTCGATTCCCGACCGATTTTTGATTCTATTTCCTGCTTTTTTCTAACCTAAATTTATTTAATTTATCTCAATTATAGTCAAACATTTCGAAAAATTAAAAAATATACAATTTTCTTCTAATTTCAATTTTTTTTTCAAATTATACAAAAAAATGTATTTTGCCCATTTTTTTAATTCGTTTTACTTCAATATTTAATTTCTTTCAATTTAAAAATTTTTTTTCATACTTATTAATTTATTTAGAAAAGAAAATAATTTTTTTAAATAAAAGAAAATTGTTATTATCTAATAAATTAATAGTAATAATTATATTATGAAAAAAAATATGAAGAATTATTTTTTTTAGCAAAAAGTAGTTAGAATTCTTTCTACTTGACTTGAATTTAGAATTTGTAAGGTGGCCGCGTGGGAAAGTGATACTGTGTCCACAATTACCGTCAGGGGTTCGATTCCCAACCAATTTTTGTCTCTGTTTCTCATTTTTTTTCTATCCTAATTTTTTCTACCTTGGAATTTTTTTCTCTACCTTCTTTTTTTCCCATCATCTCTTTTTGTTTTCACCAAAAATAGGAAAAAAATTCAAAAATCTCTGTTAAAAAATCAAATAAAATTTTTCTTTAATAAAATTTTCTAAAATTACCATTTTTTATTACAAACTAAATTAACTATTTCCCTATTTTACAAATCCTAGTTGAAAATAATAATAAAAAAATTTTTTCTCACTCAAAGAAGAGAAAAAAAATTTCCATTTTTAGCAAAAAGGGAAAATAGAAAAAAAAATGTCGGTATTAATGTCGAATGGAAAATGTGAGAAAAAAAATAAAAAAGAAGAAAAAAAAAGATGGATAAAACAATTTTCCTGGATAATGGATAAAGATATTAAATGTGTGAAGGTATGTGTGAAAGTGATTATCACTCGGGGTACAACGATTGGTCACCACTGTGGCTATTATACTGCTCTATAACGTGATATAATCCTAATAAATTTATGCTTCTCTCATCGAGGGCTTTCAGGAAAAATAGAAAACTTAATGGCCAATGAATTCACTTCCTCTCGATACTGAATATAAAAAGTTCTCTTTCTCTCTCTTTCACTCTTCATTTTATTTCACTCACAAAATTATAAATTACACACATCAAAGGCATAAAAATAAAAATACACATTACTATTGCAATAAAAAAAAATAATCTGTTTCATTGTTTTTTTTTTAATTTTTAAAACCAATTATTTAAGAATAAAATCTATCAATTCTTTACGTTTTTGGAAATTGTAGTTCTAAAAATTACACAAAAAGCGGATTTTATTAATTTTTTAAAATAAAAATAATCATAAATTTTTTCTGAAAAATATTATAATTAACTTTTGATAAAAAAAAACCAAGGGTAATTCCATGGGAAATTATTTCTTAAATGGATTTTTTAAATATTTTTTTTTATTGAGAAAAACTAAAAAAAGTATAAGTAAAAAGTATAAAAAAATATAAAAAAAATGTATAAAAAAGTATAAGTTAATGAAAAAATTCTACTTAAAAAAGTAAAAGTAATAATAATTATTATTTAACTTTTATAACTAGAAATTACAGGACAAGCAGTAAAAAAACAATTTTCATTTGTTATTGTTTTTGTTGGGTTTTTAAATAATGTAATAATAAATAATGATAAATAACAATAAATAATGAAAAAAAATTATAATAGAATAAAACGAAATAAAGAACTATTGAAAAGTACTATTGAATTTCTAATGAAAAAAATACGATTAAAGTTTAAAAAAAAAATAATATGATTTAATTTTTATTAAAAACTAATTTAATATCATTATTAATAAAAAACAATTATAAAATAAAATTCAACACTTAACTTAAAAATATCAAATTGCAACGAATTGCTACTAAAAATGTGGATCAAATAAAAAATTGATACCAACTTTTTTCATTCAAGATCCACTTTAGTATAAATTTGACACTTTCAAGAAAACTGAAAATTTACTAAACAAATTAAAATTCTTTTGAATCATAAAAAGCAATCGAAAAGAAAAACTATAATTACACATGTATTCTAAAAATTTATAAAGTTTTCTCCCTTTCATAATTTCTAATATTTCAATAAAAATGGAATAAAATAAAATTTAATTCAACTATACAAAGTATAGTATAAATAAAATTAAATTAAATAAACAGAAAAATTTACAGTAAATATAATGAATAAAAAAGAATGCTTTAAAATATCTTTCGCAATTTTTTTTCTCCATTCTATTATTTTTTTCCCCCACTTTTCATTTTCCAATCCCCATCTGCCATGTCCATGACTGGAGGAAAGCGCGTTTCCCATATTCAGGAAATTACAGATTATGTTTGTTACCAAGCAGAAAAAAAGAAGATGGAAAAAAAAGTGTAAAAATTCTCATCTCAACGTCATTTCCACCCTTTGGAATATAGATTGATGTTATACTTGAAATTTTCGTTTGTAATCAAAACATTTTTTTCTCCTTTTTGTAAAAACAAAAAAATTAATTTAAAGTTTGTCGAAAAAAAAAGTTTTTTTCTCACTCGCAAAATTGTGCAATTTTATTGTTTGAGCAAAAGAAAAAAAAATTAGAAATGTAAAAATATTTTTAAAAAGGACTTTTTTGTAATCAATTTTTTTTTCTTACGATATGATAATATATTTCAACGTAGATAAATTTTTCTCCATCAGTTTAGAATGTTAATTTATAAATTAAAATATAAAAATACATATATAATTATAAAAATATTTTATGAAAGCAAAAAGTGTATTTCTTACTATTCACTTTTTGAAAAAGTAAAATATAATTTGTTTTTTGAGGAAAATGATAATTTTCCTTGAAAAATATTAAAAAAAAAAAATATTTATATTTAAAACAATATTAAAATAAATATTTTGTTTATATTTATTTTTTTAAAAAGAGGAATATTTATTTAAAATAATATTAAAACAAATAATATTTTCTTTATAATAATTTTTTTAAGGAGGTTCTATCGATAATTGATTTAATAAACAGATTTTGATAAAACTTAATGAGCAGCTAAATAAAGTTAATATAAAGGCGTAGTTAAATTTTTGTGACCTCTAGGTACCTATGAAAAAAGTTATAAACATTTTTGATTTTCAACATTTAACATTGAGTCTTATGGGAATTGAGTAGTTTGTCATATGGGCACTTTTAATATAAAATAAAACTAGAAAATTTTTTAGAATATTAAAATAATTATATCTCGTGGTTATTTATTTACTTCTATTGCTTTTTAATTATAATTAATCCAAAAATATTTTTAAAACGCAGTATTTAAAATATCAATAATTTTTATGACCTTTTGAAACCACTTTTAAAATTTTTAAAAAATCTGAAAATATAAACAACACTTATAACGTTTGGCAACGTTGCATGCACTATACACATTAAATTTGAGCGCAAAATTTAAATGATAAAATTTTCATCACAGGTTAGAAATAATTCGGCGTTGACAAACGTTTGCCGTTAGCAAGTGAGTTCAAAACATTAAATATTTCTCACTGTTTTGACTAGCTGCGTCAAGCGATAGAACCTCCTTAAACGATATTTCATTTATAATAATATTCTTTAAAAAAGAATTTTTTAATTAATGTTAAAATAAATTTTCTTACTTTTTAGTAAAATATTTTTTGAATAATCGATTATTTAAAATAATATTTAAAAAAAATAATAGTTTATTTAAAATAATCTTCAAAAAATAATAGTTTATTCAAAAATAATCCTTAGTAAAGAATATTTTATTAAAAACAATCATTAAAATTGAAAATTTCATTATTAAAATTAAAAAAAAATTTTTTGTTTTTATTAATTCGGTTTTTCTGTGGACTTACCGAGATCTGTCGCTGTGACTATTTGTACGTCTCGCGCTACTTTCCTCGTCCTCGTCGTCTTCCTCGTCGCGCGACGTGGCCAACGAATGCGGGGCCGAAGACGGACCACTACTTCCAGAATCGGGCCCTGGGCCCATTCTCGAACTCGATGGACCGCTGCCGTAAGCGGAAGATGGCGCCAGACCTCCCCCCTGGGCCTCCTCGTTCTCCGCCCGATCCACCTACAAACAAACAAACAAAATTTCGCTATTTTCAATTTTTATACTCTAAAAAAATTTTTATTTTACACAAGAAAAAATTTTCAAAAAATTTGTTATCGACGGTCGTTATTTTGTAAACCGATGATCGATAACAATAGCTCAGTCGGTAATTAGTTACCGACTGTCGATATTTTAAGATTGACTGTCGATATTCTTTCTGACTGCCGGTAATGTATTACCGACTGTCGATAATAAATCATTACAGTTCAATTTCTTTATCGACTGTCGATTCGAAATATTAAAAGTTGTATTTTTTATCGACTGTAGATAACAAATAATTACAGTTCTACATTCTTATCGACTGTCGATTCCAAATATTAAGCTTAGTGGCCAAAAGGCTAAATTGCCATTTTTCTAAACCACGCACAGCAAAACTGTTTTACCGACTGAGTGTTTCGAACCTAACCTCTTACTGTGTAAAATTTTAATTTAGTGAAATGGCAATTTAGTCTTTTGGCCACCAAGCAATATTAAGATTTCCATTTTTTTATCGACTGTAGATAACCAATAATTACAGTTCTACTTCTTTATTGATTGTCGATAACAAATAATTACAGTTCTACTTCCCCATCGACTGTCGATAACAAATAATTACAGTTTTTATTTTTTTTAAATGAAAAAACAAAAAAATCAATTATTATGATTATAGCCACCGAATTTTGCTGTCTAAACAATTATATTGTCAACAAACTCGAAAAAAATTTTATTATCAGAGTAAAGATTTTTTTCGTAGATAATTTATGTCATGATTATATCTTTTGTCAAAATAATTTCTTTTACTTTCTCTCTTTCTTTCTTGAAAAACTTTTCATTTCTCGGGGCAGTTTAATCTAGATTATGGTTGTTGCAAAAGGAAACTTTTCTCCGCACTTTTCATCTTTTTATACTTTTATTTCAATTTTTCTCTAAAAGTCAAAAATGAAGAGAACTTTTTGAAAAACAAGAGCGTACATATATGATATTTCTTCTGAATGACCCTTATTTATCATCGGAATGGAAAATTTTTGATGTAAAACTTGAGAAAATTTAAAATATAGCCTTTATACCAAAAAATCCTGTGTATTATTTTCACTCTTGAGTGAAAAATCCAATAAAAACGTCATTTTAAGATTTTTATTAATACAACAAAGAAAGTTATTTTATTTTTTTTTCTATCAATTTTCTTTATTAACTTTTTTTTTAATAATTACTATTAAATCTAATTATTTAATATTAATTATTATGCTTAATTATATATATTATAGTAAATAATAATTTTTACAATTTCACTTGGTACATAATTAAATAGGATAGAATTAAATTATCATAAATTTTTATCTGAAGTTTTATTTGTTTTATTAATAATTTTTGGTTTTAAAATAAATTTTTTAATTTATAGCAAATAAAAATATTTAAAAAAAACTGCGAGTAATGTAACTTTCGGTTCTCGTTTAAAATTTATCAAAAGAATTTAAAAACTCGAGTTTAGCTAAGATGTCAAATTTATTTTAATCACTCTCTCTCTCAATCCATGTAAACTGATTCTGATATAAATTTGTATTTTGTTTCACGTCATCAGAGAAAGAAATAATTTGCCCTTCAATGGAGAAGGGTACAAAATTATTCATCTATTCTTAGCATCTCTTATGACCTTATAGAAAACCAAATTTATTCGTGTTCTCCTTTTCACTGAAATAAGTTTCATAAATCTTCAAAATAACTTTTTATCTATTTTTTAAAAATCTTTTTGACAAAAATACAAAAAAGAAAGAAATTTAACCCAAAAAGTTTGTTAACAATTAAATTAAAATCTGATTAAATTTAAAACTGAATTACAAATTAATTTAATTATCAATTAAATAAAAATAAATTATGACAAGAAATTTCATAATTAACTCCTGAATAACTCACTGAAGAATGTAAAATAAATTCAAATTAATACTTAAATAATCTAAATAAATAATTTAAAAAAAAACAAATTGACCATTAATTAATTTTCACTGCGGTGTACTAGGTTTTTAATTTGTGCAATTTTTTTTTATTTTGTGTAAAATAAATTCAAGTTAATACCAGAATAATGTTAAAAAAAAGAGAAATTGTCACACGGCAAGGCCGCTTATTCAAATCAGTCAATTTAAATTAATATAAAATCAATTTCAATCCCCCCGAGTTCTTTCGAATCCTCTAATAAATCCGATAAATTTAAAAGTGAGTTTTAATTTCAAGATGTTTTTTCCTCCCCTCCTTAACCTCTCGTCACGAAATACTAGAATTTCTAAATAGTATCCCTAAAATAAAATTTAATTTTCTTTGTGATTTAAAAATTTAGCATTATTGAAATTTAAAATAAATGAAATAATCAAAGAGCAACTGTGAAAAATAACATTCTAGTTCTAAAGTAAAAAATAATTAAATAAATAAATAATTAAGCAAGTAAATATAGTGAATAGTTTAAAAATAATTAAATATTCAAATAACTAATAAAAATAATTAAATAATAATTAAAAAAACAAGTAGCTAGGAAAAGTAATTAAAATAATAAATAAATAATAAAGAAAAGAAAAATATTTCAAAATAATTAAATTTTAACAAAAAAAAATCACTCAAATAGAAAATTACAAAAGAAAATCAACAAAATTTACATTGAAAGACATAATTACCTGGAGAAAAAATTCTCAAGACTTAAAAAAAATAAAAAAATTAATATTGACATTGAAAAGTGCAATATCTAATAACGGTTAAGTGCCATTCGCAGTTGTGAGAGAAAAAAAAGGAACGTGATCAGCTTTCGGATAATATAAATATAAAAAGTGCCTTAATCTAGAGCACGAACTCATTCTCTCGAAAAATACGTGTACATATATATGAAAAAAAAATTTCTTTTTGCCCGATACACATACACACATTTTTATACTCGCGCTTTCACTGATAAGCTTGTTATATAAAATCGAGATAAAAAAAAGAAATAAAAAAAAAAATAAACTAGCTGTCCGCAAGCTGTGATGCATTTCAAACAAAACAAAAGACTTGTTTCACTGTTTCTATCTCATGACACACTAGCTTTCAGACACAAGATTCATTTACACCAATTACATCTGCAATTGCATTTTTTTTTTTTGCATAAATTCCATGGGGGGTAAAAATAAAAAAAATTGTTATTTTTATAAAAAAGGGGAACTTTTAACGTATTTTATTTTCTTTTGGAGATTAATTTATAATTTATTATCGTTACGTAATGGTTATTTGGATCGTCACTCGGGGCGCTGTTTACAGCACGTCTGCTACTCAAGATGGCATTTTCAGTTTATTACGAGTGCACCCAAGTGATGACTCTATATTCTCAACTACCTAATATGTAAATATTTTAATAAAATACACACATAAAAAATACCTAAGTACTTAATAAAGAATAAATAATAATATACATTGTAATAAAGTGTAAATTGGTTTCATTATTTATTTCTAGTTTGCACGTTAATTTATCACTTTGCATCTATAGCGTTCATTAATGTTATATTAGACAATTTTTTGTGAATTTACAGTTTAAAGTTCAATAAAATAAATTTTTATTTTATTTTTAAAAATTTTTTTAGTAATTATTAATTTTTTAAAAATAACTTTTATTTTAACTAGCAATTATTATCATATGTTGGGTAGATAATAGTATACTGTTTTTATTATGAAATATGTTAAAAATAATATTAATAAAGTAATAAATTTGAAGCAAATTCGATCCAACAAAATAAACTGTACACCATATTGGATCCGCCATTTTGAATTTTTAAAAACCGACATCAGATTCGTTATCAGCGTCCCTAAAAGCCTTCGACTAATAAATTTGAAGCAAATTTGATAAACTTTTCAAAAAGTTGTCAGCCATATTGGATCCGCCATTTTGAATTTTTAAAAACTAACATCAGATTCGTAACCAACGATTCCAAAAACCTTGAGAAACACCTACTTTTAATCAAATTTATTGAATTCATAATTTCTAAAAAGTAAATAATTTTGTCGTACTAAATTCGCCATTCGCCCCCAGTGTGCATCGCCTTATTTAAAAAAAGATTTTCAAAAAAAAAAATTTCCCTGCTTAAAATAATTTTTTACAGCCCCAGAAAATAATACCTGATCGTTATATCATAAAGTATTCTCCAACTATAAAGAAAAACCTTCACTTTTCTCGACTTGAATTACCAAGAAGTTTTCTCTTGGATTTCGCGAGACGCAGCAGAAACCTGCAGCAGCAGCAGCAGCAGCAGCTTCATTCGTCTTTGCCATTTGCAATTCTTCTCAACCACCAACGTTACCTTCTATAATGCTTCGAGGTTTTCCGTATAATTCCCTTGCAACTGGGTCAACTTTATTCCATTGAAACCAAGCCATTAGATTCATATCCTTACACGTTTTGTTACCCTCTTTTTGGACCGTAGGGAAAATCGACATATTCACCACCTCCCACTACTACTACTACTACTACTACTCCTCCTCCACCCGCCCACAATTCGACACAAAAGAAAAATATTGAAATTTCCATTTTCCGTTATCTCATGACTCATAGCTTCATCATTTATCAATGTTTTCAATATTAAAAAAAGGGGAAAAACACAAAATTTTTCTCTCTACCTTCTTTCATCTCAAGAAAATTTGTAAAAAAAATTAAATTCAAAATAATTTAAAACAATATATGTAGTGGATATAAAATTCAAAAAGTTGGGTTAAAAAACATTATAACTTCCTTTTTATTTAGAGCCACGTTTAGAAAGGTGAGTTTTACACCACGCCCCTTTTAATTTATGTTTTTATACTAAACCACGCCTAGTATCTTTGACCACGCCTTCTATTTATCGTCTACTTTAAAAAAGAGGCGTGGTTAATTAAGAACAACACCTTTAATAGGCGTGAGTTAAAATAGTAGGCGTGATTTTAACGAAATATGCCTACTATTTTTGCCTACGCCCCCTATTTATCGCCTACTCTAAAAAGGAGGCGTGGTTACTTAATAACCATACCATTAACAGGCGTGAGGTCTCAAAAAAATGTTTAAAAAATATCAAATTAAAAATAATTTAAAACAATATAACTAGTGGACATAAAATTCAAAACAGTAGGTTAAAAAATGTTATAACTGCTTTTTATTTAGAGCCACGTTTAGAATGGTGAGTTTAAGACCACGCCCCTTTAAAGTTATGCTATTATACTAAACCACGCCTATTTATAGTCTACTTTAAAAAAGAGGCGTATTTAATAAGAAACCACACCTCTAATAGGCGTGAGTTAAAAAACTAGGCGTGGTTTTAACGAACTATGCCCTATAGGAATGAGCTTCAATAGGAGGCGTGGTCTGCAAAAAATTACATTTTTATAATAGGCGTGGTTTATGACAAACCACACCTTCAGTGGGCGTGAATTAAAACCAGTAGGCGTGGTTTCTGACAACAACATTAATAGGCGTGAATTTAAATAACAGACATGGATTATAACCAACTACACAACTACATTTTAAAGACGTGACTTTAAGTGGAAGGCGTGGTTCATAGGCGATTGCCTATTCTATACAAGTGACCTTAAATAATAGGCGTGGTTTATAAAGAATTACACCTTCAGTAGGCTAGATAAGAACTTAAATCAGAAAGCGTTGTTTATAATTAACTACATCTTTAGTAGGCGTGCTAATTAATAATAGGTGTGGTCTTCAATAAAAAGCATGGTTAAAAATTAAAATCTATAAGGGACGTGGTTTAAAACATTTTTCATGGGGTGTGCCTTAATATTTTAGGCGTGGTCGAAAATGGACTATGGTTTTATGAATTATTTTACGTTTAAAGGGCGTGGCTTAAAATAAAAATTAAAATAAACTTACAATTTTTAAAACATTTGAGAATTTTTTTTCAATCTATAAAAATAGTTGAGCAGAAATCTAGTGAATTTCTTTATCTCGAAATAAGAATAGAATTCGTTCTTAAAAGTTACCTGTATATATGCACGGTATCTGTTTGTCGTTTACGATTGAAAACGATAAAGAAAGAGATTCAATTCATCGAATGAAAACTTTGAAAACTTTACCACCATTGGAAACAATTTTTTTTTCCAACTTCTTTCTCTCTTTAAAACGTTGGATGAAAAACATTTCACGGAATCAGCACAACTTTAAAATAAAACAATTCTTTTCGGCTAAAATGTCGACTTCTTTATATTGTCTTCTCTTATACTTCGATTTAGTTGCAATAAATTTTCCCTTTTTTTATTACATTAGTATTTTAATTGTAAAATTAAAAAAAAATTTTTTTTAGAAAATTAATGACAACCGTTGGAAAAAAAATACACTATTCTTTTTGGGGTCAATTTTTCTCATCAGTTTGACATAAAAAATAATACATTTTCATTTTTCATTTAATGTTTTTCCAATGGCTTCACATTTTGCAAATAATTTAAAAATTAACATGTGCTCGTAAAAACCACCGATAGTTTTATAGTCGGAATTTTTTTTTTTGCATGTGGGTAGGAAAATCTAGGCACGCAACACAATTTTTTATGATGCCAATAAATTTATTTCTACCACATGTGAAAATTTAAAAGTTTCATGAACATATAACATGAAAGATGAAAAATTACAATAAATAATAAATATTTTCTATTAACTAATAAAGGTGTAAGCGGTAGAAAAAACAAGTCATAATTTAACAAAAAATAAAAATTATGCAGTTAATCATTAGAAGAATTTAAAAAAATTTTTCACCTCTTTTCCCTTTCTACAGCTAAACATAGTTTTCGCTATTAAAACCTCGGTAATTTATTCTAGGTTAACGAAAATGCGATAGCGTAAGTAGTAACTTGGACCCTACAGAAGGTTTCTCCGGCCAAGAGGATTATTTATAGGCGATATTATTCACTGTCCTTGACTAATTACAAGAATTCCTGGCCCGCAGGTTGCATCCATGAGCAAAAAAAAAGAGTCTAATGGATAACACCTTTTAATTCTTATTATAAAATCTCAGATTAAATTTTTTTTCAAAACATTGAAATATTTGTTTTTAATTAAACAAATTTTTAGGAAAAAAGTTCTTACCAGGAAATCTTGATAATTAATCTCAACTATTAACAAAAAAGAAAAATGTGAATTTTTAGGCAAACACGTGACCGAATTGTAACAAAAAAATTGTTAATTTTCATATTTATCAGCAAATGGAAAGGGATAACAAAACGGAATTTATCAAATTAATTTAATTTATTGTATACAATATTTCAAATTTATTTTCAATCAAAAAAAGTAAAAAAAAAAGACTTTTGTTCGGCCACGTGGTCGGTTGACAAAATTTATTAACAAAAATGTTTTGCATTTTTAATTAATGTTCAAAAACTTACATAAATCAAAAAGAAAGAAACGGCGTTCAAACTTCTTCAGAGGAAATCGAAAGGCGTGGGGTCACAAACGCTTTAAATTAAAAAAAAAAGTATTTCGAAAAAAACTGAATAATTAAAATTTGTTGGTGAATCCGTACAAATTCGACGAAGGCAGAATGAAAAGAGAACGATAATTTTCCTCGTAATTACAATGCTACTACGTTACACCTCCCCCCCTGCATCTCCCCACCTCACCGACAGAAATGCCAACGACCGTCACCGAAAGCAACTGTGCTTGCGCAACTCTGACCCTCTTATTGGTGGAAAACGGCGCATTTATTTAAAAATCTTTAATATACTACTATGTTTAATAAAGCCGAGATTTTGTCCATAGAATTAATTTCTTCAATTTTATTAAAAATAAATAATAATAATTAATGTAGTACTAATACAACTAAATAAGGTAACATATTAATACTTTTATAATACTAAGTACAATATAATAATACTTTAATAATAATTCGTTCAAAAAATAAAGAGTGGGGTCACGATATTTATTACGGTCTGCAGAAAAATGTCGTTAGTGAATACAACCAAATATTAAACTTTAAATAAAATAATAAAATTAACCTTGACTAGAAGAAAAATTACAAAAATAAAAATTATCAATTTTGGTAATTTAAAATTGTTTCTTTTACATACAATACATAAAAGCATTTTAAATAAAAGCGGTTTTTTCCACAAATAAGAGACTTATAGTCACGGAAGGGCAATTAATTTGTAACGATAGTCGAATTTATTTTTTTGTAATTTAAGTAATATTTTTATTGGAAATGTTGGGCACGCAAAATTTTGGATACGGCCCTGACGAGTAATATGTTCGCACTGCGCATGCGGCGCCCCTCCAGCCGGCGACAACCAGTTTCGCGTATCCCCCTCTCCGCTACCTGTAAGGTATATAAGCTGGCGGCCAGCACCGGTCCCGCTTAGTGTTACCAGGTACCCTCACCAAACACCAGTGTACATGTTCTTCGCCACAATGATTATTGACAGAAATTTGCGCCTTAATTTGACATGTCTTATGTATTAAAATATTTTTAAAATGTATATAGTAAAATATTTTCAACTAAATAATTTGCGTTGGAAATATTTTTACATTAATTATTTGATGTGAATCGTCACACCATTTGTCGGAATTGTCCCCTAACCGTGATCGATAATTAATATAAGTCATTATTGTTGATGACCAGAAGAATAGTTTTTTAATTAACTGTCGCCTCACAAATTTTAATTTAATTTCAAATATTTTTAACGTTGAAAGCGTCAGATTTTTTATGATGTTTAGCAGAAAATTTAATTAATTACTCAATTCATTCGTCACATTATTGACATAATTAAATTAATAAATATTAAGATAACTAATAATATTAAGACAAATAATTAATTATTAATAAGTAACTAAAGGCCTCGTAAAAAATGGTTACTAATTATTTTTTACTACCTCTTTAGACAATTTAAAAGAATTTATTACTTTTATCAAAAAATAATATGTGACGTCGTTTCGATGAAATAAGTTTCCTCTTCAGGTCAATTATAAAATAAAATGAGCAATCCTGTCCAACAAAATCATCAAAAGAATTTCTTCCTTTATCTAATTTGCATATTTACTCGTTTTATAATAAGGATCCTATAAACATTTCAGTTATATACGTTTTCTGTATTTGATTTAGATACTTTCTTCTTTTAATTTAAACGAACCCTGTCCGAGGAGCTAACGACTCATAATTAACGATCATTATAAATGTTGGCAATTAAGATTATACAAGCTTACATTTTAACTCTTAAGCATTGTTTATTTAAAAAAAAGAAATATCTGTTTATCAAAATTTAGTAGAATGTCAAAATTTATTATTTATTGTTAACCTCTTCCACAGTTTCAGAATGATAAATTAAAAACTTTCGCTTTGTGGTCGAGAATAATAAATTAAGATTCTCGTACTTCGAGAAAACATAGTTTACAACCGCAACTGTTGGGTGTTACTAAACTTTAAGGATAGTTTCGACACTGTAAACTTGGCTCAATTTACTCATGGTAAACAAGTTCCTTTCGTGTGAATATTCTTAAATATAATTCCTGTTTCCTTCTTTACGAGTCGATTTTAAATTCCAACATATTAAAAATATTTTTTAATTTTTCTTTTTTGAAAGAAATATTCAATTTTTGAAAGAAATAATCCTAAACTTTTCTTTTGAGCATAAATTTTCAACTAGTGGACAATTCACTATTAAATTATCCTAACTCTGTGCTATATTCACTTAGCGTCGGCCTCTCAGTTTTATTTGAAAAAAAAATCTTAATAACTCTCTATAAACAAAGTTTCTTAAAGAACAAGACTTAAAAAAAAATGGGCAAGTTATTTTTCTATGCGAAAAAGTTTCTCAACGAGAATTCTGTTTACGTGGAAAAGTTGGAAATGATTTCCATCCACGTGTATATAGTAACCCACCAGATGTAATGGCGAATCTCGAGTCGTAAGAAGAAAGTTTTACCGTTACCTCTTCATTACTTCACAAACAAAGGAAAAATTATAAATTCTAGGACGACATTTAAAACGAATTTTCATCCCGCAAAACTGTAAAGAGAGAAAGCTCACAAATATTCTCTGTCACATAAATTATTCAGTAGCACCTTATCTTTTCAAATTTTTTTTCTCTCCTCTTTTACTTAGGATAATGTTACCCAACACTTTCATCTTCAATGAATTTTAAAACAACGGTTAAGTGTCTCGTTTCCTCAATTTCAAAGTAATGTTGATAATTTTTTCTAGAATTCTAAAACAAAATTTTATAATTGATGCATTTTCTCTTTTTTGATAATTATTTAGAAATAAAAAATTCCCTTCCCTAAAAATGAATTTAATAAAAAATAAAAATTGGGACATATTTTACCATCCGCTACTCATCAGCGCTCAATTGGAACTGATCGCGAGGAAGCGGAATCGGCACTTTTATATCGGCAGTAGAGAGTGGAGGGGAGACTCGCGCGCGGTGATTGGCAGTTGCCCCCTCCCATGGCACTATATAACCCACGTTCGCTCGATGTTCGTTCTCAGTTTACTTAAAACCATTTCTCCAGTAACCAAGAGTCAGAATTTTGATTCAACACTTTTCACTCGCAAATTTATTACCTCTAAGCTTTGCGGATCTTATTTCAAGGAGGATTTTAATAAAAAGAAAGTGGCCTCGTGTAACATGAACTTTGCATAATTTAGAGTATGCAGAATAATTTTTTTTTTCCTTTTTCCCTGCATGCTGACGTTTTAAAAATGTAAATGCAGAAGCTAAAAAAAATTGTCGTTGAAAAATAATTCTATTCTAAAATGGACAAAAACTTCTCAAACAGAAAAGAATTTCTAAAAAAGAAATTTAAAAAAAAAAATTTCTAAAATCAAAAAGAACCTCTGTAATAGAACTGAATTTTTAAATATAGAAAAGAAGCGTCAATGGAGAAAAAAAAATTTCAAATAAAAAAAAAATATGAAATAAAAAAATCATAAAATATTTAATCATACAAACACAGTTTTTAAATAAAAAATTATTTTTTGAGAAAAAACTGACCAAGTTGGCTACTTTGGGAAAATTGCCAGAAACAAAATTGTCTCTTAAGAATTTTTAAGATAAAATTACTGTTTTAGTGTACGAGGAGAAAAAGGGAATAAGAGAGAATAGAAACGATGGTGAAAGTGCAGTTTTGGGACGTAACATCCGCGAGGAAATACGATGTTGAAAATAGAGAATTTTCTTGAATGGTGTTGGCAAGGGCAAGAATTTTGTGAATTATAGGGTACTCACCAACGTTGGTTTATGTGCCTAAGGGCGCTACTAACAAAATGTTTATCCACAACGGTTTTGCGTCTTTACGCCTCGAGTTTACTTTAACCACATCCTCCCCCCCCACAAAAACCGCCCAAAGTAAAATCCTCCTCCAGAATAAATAAAATTACAACTCCTATATCTCTTCTATTTTCATGTACATATACCTATATTATTCTAACTAAACCACAGAAATACAACACACGATTCTAGCCTCACAATTCTCACTTATTCAAAATACAAAATTTTTTTTTTAATGAAATTAGGAAGATAATTTTAATTATACAAGAAATAAAAATCATTGCAGAAATTCAATTATTTTCAAAAGTAATAAAATTCATCTCCAAAATTCTATTATTTTCAAAAATTTTAATGAAATTCTTAGCAAAATTTCAATTATTTTCAAAAAATAATCAATATTTCACAGGAATTTAATTATTTACAAATTTTTTATAAATTTCTTCGCAATAATTCAATTATTTTATTTTATTTTTATTTTTTATTTATTTTTTTTATTTTATTATTTTTTTTATTTCAATGTTTATCAATATTTACTATTTTAATAAAAATTTTTTATTAAAAAAGAAAAAGAATCTAATTATTTAAAAAATTTTAAATTATTTTCATAAAATAATAAACATTTCAAAGGAATTCAATTATTTATAAATTTTTAATAAATTTCTTCGCAATAATTCAATTTTTTTAATTTTCATAAATAATAAAATTTTTACTGGGATTCAATTGAGGGGCTGGATGCTATAAGGGAATAAGCGCCATTCATTTAAAATTGCGCGTATCTCTTTATAGCATTCAGCCCCTTAATTATTTTCGTAAATAATATAAAATCGTTTTAGGAATTAAATTATTTTCATAAATAATAAAACTGATCAAAGAATTTCAATTATTTTGAATACAATTTTAATCGAATTCTTCAAATAATGTAATAATTATTCTTAAAAATTTTAATAATATTCGTCATTATAATTTAAAAATTTGTTGGTAAAATTCTTTACGAGAATTCAATTTTAAGAAATATTCAATAGTTCAATAAATTATTTATTTTTGTATTTAAATAATTGAATTCTAATAAAAATTAATTAAAAAATGAATTTCGGGTAAAATTTTAAATAATAATTGAATACTAAAAGCAATATAGTGTGAATTTTTATAAATAATTGAATTTTGAAATTAATTTTTTTGAAAAAGGTTAATTGAATTTTTTCACATTAATGACATATTTAAATGGAAAATTTGCATTTTGCATTTGTATCTTCTCTGAAATTCAATTATTTTCAAAAATTTTAATAAAATTCTTGGCAAAATTTCAATTATTTTCATAAAATAATAAAAATTTCATAGGAATTCAATTATTTTCATAAATAATAAAATTTTTACAGGGACTCAATTATTTTCGTAAATAATAAAATTCGTTTTAGGAATTCAATTATTTTCATAAAAAATAAAATTCTTCGCAAAAAGTCAAGTATCATTCTTTTAAAAAATCAATTATTTGCATAAATAACAAAAATCTTAGCAGAAATTCAATAATTTAAAAAAATTTTTTTAAATTAAATTCTTGTCAAAAATTCAATTCTTTTTAAAAATAATAAAATTTTTACAAAAAATTTCAATTATTTCCATAAATTACAAAACTCTTTGCAGAAATTTAATTATTTTTAAAAAAATTTAATAAATTTCTTCCCAAAAATAAAATTATTTTCATAAATAATAAAATTCTTTTTAGGAATTCAATTAGTTTCATAAATAATAAAACTAATCAAAGAATTTCAATTATTTGTAATACAATTTTAATCGAATTCTTCAAAAAATGTACTTATTCTTATAAATTTTATTAAAATTCGTCCAATGAATTTAATTATTTAAAAATTTGTTGATAAAATTCTTCATGAGAATTGAATTTTAAAAAATATTCAATTATTTAATAAATTATTTTTTTGAATTTAAATAATTGAATTCTAGTAGAATTTTTTTTTTAAATTGATTCATAAATGAATTTCAGTTAAAATTTTAGATAATAATTGAATATTAAAAGCAATATAGCGTGAATTTTTATAAATAATTGAATTTTGAAATTAATTTTTTTGAAAAAGGTTAATTGAATTTTTTTTATATTGATGACATATTTTAATAGAAAATTTCCATTTTCTTATTTCCCGAACCCAAATGCTAAATTTCGTAAACGAATTAAACATACATATTTTTTTTTATATTATTTGAAGTTTTTATTTTCTAATTTATATTTAATTGACGAATTTACGAATAATTAAAATTTCGTAAAATTGAATATTGTAAACAAATCAATTTGAAAATTGTCAAAGAACTTTTAGTTAAAGAATTTTAGTTTAAAATTCTTGAAAATAATAATTAAATTGAAATGATAAAAATAATTTTGAAGAAGAATAATATTCTTATAATATAAAATAATTATTTTATCTTTCGAACATCTTTAATTATTATAAAACATGAAGAAATTTAATTTACAGTTTTAAGTAAAATGTTCTCTTATTTTGAAATACTGTCACTGGTTCGAGCCCTGATAATTTTTTTAAAAATGTTAATTTTATATTCATAATTTATAACGTTGGTGACGTTTAAAATGATTTAGAAGAAGAAATAATTTTCTATTCAAACTTTTGTCTTTTAATAAAAATTTTTACAATGCTTCTTGTACAAAAAGTTAAAAAAGAAAATTTTATAAACATAAAATATTGTTTTCTGAGTGAAAAACAATTTTTTCTTCAAATCGTTGATGACAAACGTTGTGAACTTCTCCCATGTCCGTCATTTATAAGTGTTGTAAAATAAAATTTAAGCAATGCATTTTTTGTAACCCCTATTATTATGTCGATTCTTAAAACGTGGAAAAAAAATTTTAGAAGATCTGGAACATCTTGTATATGTCAGGAAAATTTTTTTCAGGTTAGTTGTAGACACTCTAAAGAGGCGTAAATTTCAAATAAAATGAACATTGATATAAAATCATCAAAAATAACGAATGAAGAAAGTAAAAAAAGAAAATTACGAGATTATACCTCCTACTCTCTGCTACTACAACAACTTTTACAAGAGAGATGAAATTGCAAGTATAGGACATCGAGGAACTTTCTTTAGCAAAAGACACGAAGAAAATGAAACAGGGCGTAAAAAGTTCGATTTATAAGTCTCTGCGAGTATGGGTGAGGCTATTCGATAATGTTCGAATTTCTCGAGTACTGTGAAATAAAAATGGGAGGATGAGAAAATGGAACTTCTTAGTTTTGTAGTTATAAGAAACTATATATGTAGTGCACTGTCCTGCGGCGACAAAACCGCCACTATTTTATTGTCCAAACATCCATTTTCCACAATTGTCCAATCGTAATTTTTCTATTTTTCAATTTTTTCAAAGTCGGCAATATTTGGGAAAAAACAAATTACAATTCCTTTTATATATGGAGTTTAAGAGCAAAAAAAAAAATTAATAAATTGTGACCTTGAAAATCTTATTAAATGAGAAAAAATAAAAATTTTAACTACATTTGCAGGGCTCGAACCAGTGAAAGTATTATCTAAAAATGCGGACTTTACGGACCAAAAATGAAAAATTACGGACCAATTTCTGACAAAAATCAATTATTTAATTCAATTCAATTATTAACTTTAAGAATTTTAACTAAAATTATTCTTTAAAGTTTAAATCAATTAATTTTCGAAAAAGTTCTTTGACAATTTTAAAATCCATTTATATTCAATTTTGCGAATTTCAATTATTCGTAAAATCTTCAATTAAATATATCTTAGAAAATAAAAAATTCAAATAATATAAAAACAATTCAATTAAACTTTTTCAAAAAAATTAATTTAAAAATTCAATTATTTCTAAAAATACACGCTGTATTGCTTTAAAATATTCAATTATTATCTAAAATTTTAACTGAAATTCATTTCATTGATTCATTAAATCAATTTTTATTAGAAAATTCTACTGAAATTCAATTATTTAAATAAAAACATTAATAATTTGTTGAATAATTAAATGTTTCTTAAAATTTAATTCTCATAAAGAATTTTTATCAACAAATTTTTAAATAATTAAATTCTTTCGACGAATTTTAATAAAATTTTTCAGATTAATTAGATTTTTCGAGAAATTTGATTAAAAATTGTATTAAAAATAATTGAATCCCTATAAAAATGTTATTATTCATGAAAATAATTGAATTATTGCGAAGAAATATAAAAAAAAATTTGTAAATAATTGAATTCCTGTGAAATTTTTATTATTTATTATGAAAATAATTAAATTTATTTTAAATAAAAAATTTAAAATAAAAAATTTATTTTAAATAATAGAATTATTTTAGAAAATTTTATTGAAATAGTAAATATTGAAAATCATTGAGTTAAAGAAAATTTTTGAAAAAAATTTAAATTTTGCATATTTTTAAAATATGAACCTTTTCTAAATTCAATTATTTTTAAAAATTTAACCTAAAATGCTCATAATGTTTAATTATTATGTAACATTTTAACGGAAATTAATTTTTAAAACCATTTTTATTAGAAAATTCTACTGGAATTCAATTGCTTAAAGTTTAAATACAAAAATAAATAATTTATTAAGTGAATCTTTCTTAAAATTAAATGCTCGTAAAAAATATTATCAAATACATTTTTTAATAAATAAATTCTTTGGTCGAATTTTAACAAAATTTTTATAAATATTTTCATTTTTCAAGAAATTTTTTTAAAATTGTATTAAAAATTATTGAAATTCTGCGATGAGTTTTATTATTTATAAAAATAATTGAATCCCTAAGAAGAATTTTATTATTTTTGAACAAAATTAAATTTCAGCGAAGAATTTTATTATTCTTGAAAATAATTCATTTTCTTCAATAATTTGTAACTTCTCCAAAATTATATATTTTTTTAGGTTTTTTTTAAGTAAAATTCCTCTATAAATCCATTATTTTTAATAATTTTCGAAAAAGTTCTTTGACAATTTTCAAATACATTTGTTTACAATTCAATTTTACGAAAGTTCAATTTATCCGAAATTCTTCAATTAAATTCAAAGATTTTAATTTGAAACTTTGACAAAATTTAATTCTTTCTAAAAATTACAATTATTATAGTAACTTCTCCAAATTCAGTTATTATCTAAAACTTTTATTGAAATTAATTTTTAAATCAATTTTTATTAGAAAATTCTACGAGAATTCAATTATTTAAATTCAAAAAAAAAATTTATTAAATAATTGAATGTTTTTTAAAATTCAATTCTCATGAAGAATTTTATCAACGAATTTTTAAATAATTGAATTCTTTTGACGAATTTTAATAAAATTTTTAAGAATAATTACATTTTTCAAGGAATTCGATTAAAATTGAATTAAAAATAATTGAAACTGTAAGTTGAGTTTCATTATTTATGAAACTAATTGAATTCCTAAAAAGAATTTTATTATTTATGAAAATAATTTAATTTTTGGGAAAAATTTTATTAAATTTTTATTAAAATGATTAAATTTCTGCAAAGATTTTTGTAATTTATGGAAATAATGGAATTTTTGTAAAAATTTTATTATTTATAAAAAGAATTGAATTTTTGCCAAGAATTTAATTAAAAAAATTTTTTAAATGATTGAATTTCTGCGAAGATTTTTGTTATTTATGCAAATAATTGATTTTTTAAAAGAATTTTATTAGAAAAAAGTCAATTATCATTCAAAAATTTTAATTTTTGAATGATAATTGACTTTTTGCAAAGAATTTTATTTTTTATGAAAATAATTGAATTCCTAAAACGAATTTTATTATTATTTACGAAAATAATTGAATCCCTGTAAAAATTTTATTACTTATGAAGATAATTGAATTACTGCTAAGGGGTCATACACAAACTACGTAAGGCTTTAAGGAGGGAGGGGGGGTCAAGTTAAATCTTACGAACAGCAGAAAAAATGGCGCTAATGTATAGAAAATGTCTTACGATGGGGGGAGGGGGGGGGTCAAAATTTCTGAAAATATGCCTTACGTAGTTTGTGTACGGCCCCTAAGAAGTTTATAAACAATTTGTAGGTAAATAATTGTAACACGTGAATCGAAAAATATGTCTGAACATATTGTGAGATAATTTTTTTTTCATCTTTGTAATTTTATACGATTAATCCAAATTTATGGGAAACGCAATGAAATTTTAATAATTCGCAGGCTAGTAAAAGATTGGCATTACATTTTGTCGCAATTCGATTTTCATTGCTTTCCTATTTTTTTCTTCACGCTCGCGACTATTTCGCATTACTCTTTCAACATTTTTCCGCTTTCTATATTATTGACTACTTTCACGCATCTGTGCGGTAAAACTCGAAGAAGGAGGGAGAAGGACGGTTCAAGATGAAAAAAAAAAAAATGGAAAATTGTCTCCTTCACTCGTAAATTTTATTTCAAAGTGAACATTTAATATCCAGTGTGCGCGCTTTCTCCCCAACGTTATATCTCTTTATTGAAATCTTCTACAGAAATTTCCCCCTCTTTCTCCTTCGAAGAAGATTTTACATTTTTATGATGAATAGAAGAAAAAATCAATAAAAAATATATACAGAAAGTGGGGTTCATTGCAAAATTTTAAGACATGATTGTTAACTATTTAAAAAAATAATTTTATAATTTTATTTTAAAGAAAAATTTTAATTAAATTTCTAATTAGGTATTTGGAAATTTTGCCACATTTAAATTAAATAAATTTTATTATTTAAAGAATTTTATTTTTAATTTTTCGATAGCTCCTTGTTTACCACTTTTTTCAATCTTAAAGCTACTTTTTGATACTTTTTTAAAATTAATTATTGAGTGCGAAGTCTGCTTTTTTTCTATTATCTCTTTTAGTTCTTTTTTTGTTAGTATAAATAGTTCGAAGTTGCCCTGATTCGACATTAATTAACGTTTTTGTCTCTCTAGTCCTTCTTCAACACTTTTGTTTCCTATGGCATCAAAAAGTTGCCGTTTTCTGCTAGTCACAATCCTAATCACTACTTGAGTATCCCTATACAATTTTCCACTTCAGTGCTTGTGTATTTTTTTTTCTCTTGGGGCAATGAAAACCACTCATGAACAAAACACACTTTTTCAAAAGAGGGGAAAATGTGACACTTTTTTTTATAACCCCGAGCAAAAATAGGATGATAATTGTGCGCTTTTTTTCTTTCACATAATTAATGAGTTTGTACATATTATATCAAAAATTGAATTAAAAAATAAAATGAGTATTTTTAGGAAAAATAAGAATATACAGACGAAATTTTTTTTTGAATATTTTTTAACCAATAGGCTTGACCGAAAAGTTAAAAAATTCTGACTGAATAATAAAGTTTTGAAAGTTTGAAGTAGATATAGAAGCCAAATATAAACAGAGACCAATCCACTTTTCTAAAAAGCTCTATCCGAGAAACGTTCTTATTAAGCAAAGTTGCCGAACTCTGTCCCCAGAATGGCCGAGAAATCTCATTTTTCCATATTAAAGTCCTTTTTATATTTTCTCTCTCTCTTTTTTTCTCAACTTCTCCTTTTCAATGAAACAGATTTTTCAATATAAATAAGTTCCTCGTAATATCCTTTAAATTAAATAACCCAACTTCTTTTAACTCCTCGTCAAAAGTTTATTATTTTCCCCTCTATTCATTCCTTTAGCACTCTAATTTAATTTTTTCACGACAACTATTATCTACTATTAATAACATTAAAAATTAATTTCATCATCTTCTTTTACTAGGATCAAAAAAAATTTCAACTACTTCTTATAAAAAATACTTCATTTCAATTTCATTAATTATTTTTTCTTACTTACAAAACTTTCAATTTTTCCTTAAATCTTCATTTCCTTTATTTTGTATTTAATAAGTTTTTAGTATTTTATTTTTTTTTCAGTTTATAAAAAAAATTTTCTTTCCAGAAATGATAAAAGAAAAAGAAGTGACAAGCGAGTTACAAGTTTGTGCATACACAAGTAATATTGGTATCCATCAAAGCCATAACACTGCTTTTGGAAACAAGTTTCAACTTGTGTGGTCGACCATTTGGGTCAAAAAGTCCCCAACCGGATTCGGAAGCACTAGGATATAACAATGAGTATCTATATGGAAATTTCCCGAATGTTGACGGTAGTATAAATGGATGGATGAACACAGAATGACAGAATTTCCAAATTTCTAACAGAAACACTATTCAATCCGATGGGTTGCAGCAAAACACAGTGTACGTGAATATTTTACAATATAATTAAAATCACCCATATGTAAAATTTCTGTTTTTTTCAGAATAAAGAAAAAATTTTGTTAAATAAACAAATGATTTAAATTTTATCAAGGCAGACGCTTTACTTTAATTTTCAAATTACAAAAATCTTTGAATCTATTTGGAAAAAAGAGGAAAATCCTTTTTTTAGGCATGTTTACTCAAAGGAACGCCTACTTTTTTCGGTTACGCCTTAAAATTATAGACACACCCCTAAACAGTGTTTTATTCACGCCCACTGAGGGCGTGACCTACAGTGGACACGCCCCTGAAGGAAGGTACTATATTATCCACGCCTACTAAAGACGTTAGTCTTTAGTAGTCGTGGATAATATAGTACCTTCTAAATGAGACACGCCCCCAATTTTACGATTCTATTGTAAGCACGCCTTCAAAAGGCGCTACCTAAATAGCCACGTCCGCAATAATGGAATTATATTGTATTCATCTTCAAAAGGCATTACCTAAATAGACAGGCCTTTAAAATTTATATTCTTTCCCATTGACGCCTTTAAAGGGCGTTAACTAAAGTAGACACGCTCTCAAAATTGAAATTAATTTTAATTCACGACTTCAAAAAGTGTTATCTATAATAGACACGCCCCTAAAGGGCAATACTATGTATGTTCACGCCTACTAAGAGCGTTACTTACAATGGACACGCCCCTAAAAAAGGTACTACATTATCCATGTCTACTGAAAGGCGTTAACTAAATTTGACACGCGTCCAATATTATAATTCTACTTTAAACACGCCTTCAAAGGGCGTTACATAAGTATCCACGCCTCTTAACAGCGATATTATTCACGCCTACAAAAGGTGTAACCCAAAGTAGTCACGCTCCAAATGAGCGGTAATATGTATGTTACGCCTACTAAAAGTGTTACCTAAAGTAGCCACGCCCCTAGAGAGCAGTACTACTTTTCACGCCTACCAAAGGTGTTGTTTAAAGCAGCCACGCCCCAAATGGGCGGTAATATGTATTTTACGCCTACTAAAGGCGTTACCTAAAGTAGCTGCGCCCCTCAAGAGCGATATTATTAGACACGCTCTAAATGGGCGGTAATATGTATTTTACGCCTACTAAAGGCGTTACCTAAAGTAACCACGCCCCTGAAGAGCAGTACTACTTTCCACGCCTACCAAAAGTGTTGTTTAAAGTAGCCAAGCTTCAAATGGGCGGTAATATGTATTTTATGCCTACTAAAGGCGTTACCTAAAGTAACCACGCCCCTTAAGAGCGATATGATTATTCACGCCTACAATAGTTGGAACCTAAAGTAGACACGCCCCAAATGGGCGGTATTATGTATTTACGCCTACTAAAGGCGTTACCTAAAGTAGCCACGGCCCTCAAGAGCGATATTATTATTCACGCATACAAAAGGTGTCACCCAAAGTAGACACGCCCCTAATGGGCGGTAATATATTTCACGCCTACTAAAGGCATTACCTACAATAGACACAACTTTAAAGAGCTGTATTAATTTTCACGTCTACTAAAAGTCTACAAGAGACGTTGCTGTTTATAACTATCTCTACTAAATTAGAAAGTTTATCTTCACTTATATTAAAAGCAATTAATTTTTGACTTTCTGGGACAAAGACTTTTAAAACTAGATGCAGGTAGTTAATACCTTTGTATATCTCACAATCGCTGTTTTCATAAAACACAATTGGGCGTGAACAGCATTTAAATGGGAGTGGCTGATAAAAACCACTAAATGGGCGTGGCTAAATGATGTACCAGAAATTCGTTGCTACAAGATAGGGAATGACAATTTTTGCTCCAAAATTTATGCCTGCTGTAAATGATAAAGTAAACTCAAATACAGAGAAGAGGACGTTGAAAGAGAATTTTGCCTGAGTTTGAATTACATGACAGTGGAGCAGTTAGTTTACAATTTTGAGTACTTTGCCAAGGTGAATAGCAATTCTCAAATGCACAAACGTATGTTTCTGTATAGAAATTTGTATAACCACATGCTCACAAGACAAGATTATAACGTTAAGGAAGGATCCTGTTCTAATTCTCTCTCTCCCCCTCTCTATCTCTCTCTCTCTTCTCAACTTGATTAATCCATTAATTATACTCCCTTCCTGGGAGAGAATGCAATTTGTTTCCAACTTCTCATACTCTCTCACTCTCTCTCTCTCTCTTACTCTCTTTAACCTTTTGCTGACTCGTTGTGTCGGCACTATTCTAATATTTAGCTATTATTTAATTTTAATTTCTGAAAATTTCATTAATATGACTTGGAAGATAATTTAGTGAAATCATAACGCACTTTAATTGCTGGTAATATTTAAATGAAATGTAATTGAAAGAAATTAAATATCAAGGTATAATGAAATGAAAGGAAAGATTTGCAAAATATTGAAAACGAAATTGAGTTGTAAATTGACTAACGAAAATATAGGAATTTCCCTCTCTCTATCTATGTCCTTGCCTTCTATAGTGTTTGTAAAGAGAAACTGTGCGAAAATGTACACGTTTCTATTCCCATGGGCACTCACGGCACACGAAGCACATTCGCAAATTTACAAATGAACGGATTCTCCAGCAGGAAATCGACTTCCGATTTATTTTCACGAATGCGCCTTTAATCCATTATTAAACATGATCCTTTTTCGGTTCTCTCCTCCTCCTCCTCCCACCTTTCGCTACTTTTCTTTTCTTCTTTTTTACACAAATACACCACAAAGTTTTTTGTCAAGAATATAAAAATAGCAGAAAAATACTGTCAGTTCAATTCAATTCGAATAATGAGATTAGAGAGGGAAAAAATACCCAGCAACAAATAAATAAAAAGTGAAAGCAAAAAAAAAATTTTAAAAATAGAAATGACAATTATTTTTTTTTAAAGAAATAATATCCAAAAAAAGAAATACACTTATTAGATAGTAAATTAAATTAGACAGAAAAAAAATCCAAATTGACAAAGCAATTGATGGAGGAGATTTCAATTTAATATTTTACATCAATCAATATCCGTTCTTTCTCAGCAGCAAGTGCACAGTATTTTCTTCATTTTTTTTTATTCCTTTATCCTAGTATCATTGATCTTCTCTTCCTTCTATATTTTTCTTCTCTAACGCGAAGCATCTTTTATATCGACAAAATCATTAGTTTGAAAAATAAATCCCTCACCAACTAAAACGTTAATGTGTTCTATTTTCTTCGCGAGGCAACATCTAATAATACCGATAGATAACAAAAGAGGGATAAGTCGCAAATTATTTCTCACTGATCAAAAAATAGCAATTACATTAACTATTTCAAAAGAAAATTGCGAACTAAAATATTTTTTTATTCAAAAGAAAAGAAAATTCATTAAATAATAGAAAAGGTTACGATATAGAAATTTATATTTATGACAAAATTTTTATCAAATTTGAGTTTTATTTATTTTTAAGACATGTCTATAAAGAGTCTATACTTAAAAGTAGTCGTCTTTATTTTTATGCTTAATTTTTTAAAATTAATTTATTAATTTCTATACTAAAAAACGCCCCCAAGAGGCGGAGCTTTGAATTTATTCTTTAACCACGCCTACAAAGGGCGTTACATTATTTTAGATAAACTACCGGAGACAGGGTGCTTAATTGGACACGCCCATAAAAGGAGGGGCTTATAAAAATTATTTAGCCACGCCCACAAGGGGCGGAACTTTGTTTTACGCTTAGCAGAGATAAGTACGCCCAGAAAGGGCGTAATATTATACTTTATTTGCACCCGCCCATAATAGGCGGGGCTTCAATAATATTATTTAACCACGCCCATAAGAGGAGGAACTTTATTTCGTATACGCCTACCAGTGGCGTGTACTTTATTTAGACACGCCCATATGAGGCGGAGCTTGTAACATTATTTGTATCCAAGTCCACAAGGGGAGGAACATTTTTTACATCCATGCCAGAGGTAGGTACTTTTTTAGACACGCCTATAAGAGGCGGGGCTTGTAGAGATATTTCTTAGCCACGCCCACAAAAAGCCTAAAAGGCATTATTGTCGATGGACACGCCTACTAATGACTATACGATCCTCCCTATTTAATAATGGACCCTTCCAATAATAAATTAATTAATAAAAAATAAATTTTTTTTAAAGGAAAATAACTAAATTCTATAGTCTAGAAAATTCAATTTCTATTTCTTGATTAAAAATAAAATTTATCAAAATATACGACATTAATAACAGTTAAATTTCAGGAAAGAGAAAATTGTCACAGATCCAATGATATGAAAGTGAAAAAATAGTGGAAATTAAACAACAATTTTAGTTCGATGAAAAAACACTAAAACGATTTTTGAAAAGTAGGTTGAGAAAGAAGATTGATAAACGTTATCAGTGGGCCAATTTTCTGGATGAGAAGACTGTGACATGATTTTTTTCTCTCTTCATTTTATCACGATAGTCAAACTCTTTCATCCATTGACTTCTGAACCCCTAATGACTCCTCTTCTTAGAGAACTAAATTCCCGAGTTATTTTCATTGAAAGAAGTGGAAAAGAATGCGAAAATAGAAAGAGAAGAAAATTAAGTTAAAAAATGGCATCAATTTTCGTTTCTCTGCGAATTCTTTTCAAGATTCTCTCACTTCAGTGATTATTATTTTAGCTAGCCTACTTTTTTTTAAGAATTAATGAGATAGAAAATAGCTTATAAGATATAAGGAATTAAATTTTCACCTAGGTATACACAATGTATTTAACCACACAACTACAGAGAGAGAGAGAGAGCGAGAGGGATACACTACAGTGAAAGAGAAATTCAATAACATCGTACATTATTGGTTTACCGTGTTCTCAATTTACATCATCATATAATCAAAATCCGTATAATTTATGTGCGACTATGGAATGATAATTCTATACCTCTAATAAGATAACACGAGTTGTGTTTAATAAGAAATAAAAATATCTTCTTGCTTTACAAATTATTATCTCTAATTAGATATTTGATATAACATCAATTATTTATATGATAAATTAGATAGTTAACAAAATAATACATCAATTATTTGTGACAATAGTTGACAAAATAGTATCAATTGCTTATTGTACAAAAAAAATTCCACTAAATCTAAAAAATTGTTGAATCTGGAAATAAAACTGCTCCATTTAGAATTTTGGAAAAAAATGTTAAATATTTAAAAAAAGCTAATAAAAAATGTATGTTTATAATTTACTCTTTCTCTCCACCCCGCAGTGATTTTATTGACAAAGTATCAAAGAGAGCGAGAGAGTAAATATGTATTCCTCTCACTCTCCCTACATTTGAAAACAGATGCGGATAATTTGATTTCTACTCAACAGAAACAGTGTGTCACCATCTATTGACAGTGGCTTGCGACTGTAGTGGGACAAAGAGCAATTTGTCCTGTAGTCTCACGATGCGCTTCTCTAATCTATGTATATGGGCATTTACACTAACAGAACCCTTCAAGACAATTCCCTCACTAACTGCTAATAATACCCAAACGAATCCTATTTTCTTTTTTAAGGGGAAATTTTTTTTTTCATAACTGAAATGTTAGTTTCGTTTGTTGTAATTTTGTATTCGAAGCCTGATATGCGCCAGGTTTTTTTTTAAATAAAAACTTTTTTTATTCTAACCAAAAACTTTATGTCAGCTTTATGAAGTAACCAAGGAAACTAAATATCTGAGAAGGTCCACTCACTTTGATTTTTTAACTATTACAGCGTCACTAGTGGGCTAAAGTTGAAACTAAAGAACATTGTACTTTTTTTATAAGCTGATACTGGTACCCACTTACTTTTAGAAATTAAATATTTTTATGTTTTAAACCAATATCAAATTTTGAAAACTTAAGTGCGTGCTGATAATTGGATTAAAGTTACAGCTTCATAAAACAATATTTAATGTTAAAATTTAATTTCCAAAATTGAGTACCAGTTTCAGCTTCATATTATAGTATAGCATTTTAATAATATTTTCCTTTAAAAAATTGTATATTCCCTTTTACTTTAAAAATGGTAAAAAAAATTACCATCGCTGAAAATACGATTGCAAAAATTAAAAAAAATTATCTGGAACCATGTTGGTACACATATATGTATATAGAGAGAGAGTAATTGATACTGATGATGCTGCTATTGGATTAATGTTGAATATCCAATAATTTAACGCGATTCCATTGTGATGGTTTCTGACAATGTGTGGTGACAATAATTCCTCTATATACATATATATTGTCCTATCTAAGCTTTATAGCACTGCTCATCGTTCAATTTTCAATTTAATACAAAATTTAATTTTGTATTCAATTTTTTAATTGACTTTTATTTTTTTACTCTCAAATTAAATCTACGTAAAGTGATGTTTATTAATTTAATGATCTATTAGTGTCTAAATAATTAAATTAATAATTAGGTCAAAAGTTGAATATTTCAAGTAAAATATTATCCTTATTAGATAATATTATCGCAATGTTGTTGTTTACTTATGCTAATATTATCTCAATATTACTATTAACATTTAGACAATTTCTATCTCAATATTACTGCCTAAGAAAAATAATTTTGTATAAATTTTTTTAAAATTTTATTTAAGATTTTGGTTTAGTGTAATTGGTTGTTTAGTGAAATTTTGACCTGATTTTAAAATTTAAAATTTCCATGTTGATATGCGCCAGGTCTTTTTTAAATAAAAACTTTTTTTATTCTAACCAAAAACTTTATGTCAGCTATATGAAGTAACCAAGGACACTGAATATTTGAGAAGGTCCACTCACTTTGATTTTTTAACTATTACAGCGTCACTAGTGAGCTAACTTGAAACTAAAGAACATTTTAATTCCTTTACAAAATAATCCAATTCATCAAACAGAACTACAGTCCAATTTGCAATTACTCAAATAAAAACAATTATTAAAATTTAGGTCTCAATATAGAAAATTTTCGATCAGATAATAAAAGACAGGTCAAAATTAATATGAAAATTATTTAAATTATTTTTCCTGCACTTTATTAATATTCAAAGGTTGAGATTTATTAAGATAATAAATTATATTAAGAAAAATTTTGATTATTAAAAATTACAATACTGCTGGGAATTAATTTTCGAAACAATGATGAATGAGTCACAATGAAATATATATATATGTTCATATATAGAGGAGGGGGACTTAAGTAAGTAAACGAACAACTGAACTGTTTGTTTTGGATTTTTCCAAAGATGAATGGCGCGTTCTTTTTACCAAATAAAATTCTTGCCCCGTCATTCACGATGATGCTCTCTAAACAAATTGATCAAGCTTAGATTTCATCAAGATCGATCTCAATTTTCTTTTCCCCAGATGCATTCATCTTTCTAAATCAGAAAAGACCGAACCGTCTCGTTGCTTTTACGAATAAAAAATATAAATAACTTATCTCTCCTTCCATCAGTATAATAATAATTAAGGGAATACTTCTTTCTTTATCATCTTAATTGACATACTTCGTCTTTTTTTTATGTTTTAGTTTGACAATTTTTTTCCTAGACTTATATTAGTATTTAAAAACAAATTTAGTGGTTTATTGGAAAATTGACCACCATATTGGAACCGCCATTTTGAATTTTGAAAAAACCGACATTAGATTCGTTTTCAGTGACGGCAAAAACTTTTAAAGTCAAAAGAGATTTGAGAAATTTAAAAAAAAATTGTAGGAGAAACAATTTTTATTTTTTGTTTTAAAATACTTTTTTCTTAAGAAATATGTTGTTGAGAAATATAGAAATTTTTACGTATACGCAAATAAAATGACGAACTGTGTTATTATTGTACGTATAATGTACTCTAAGAGCAAAATAAGCTTTTGTTAGAGTTCAAAGAAGAGTTATACACAAATTTTGAAGTACGGTAATGCATTGTGTATGTATATATATATATTGTCGTTACAATTCTTATCATTAATGGGATTTCCCTTCTATATATTCCACTCTCTCGTGGGACGTATTTGGCTGAGATTCAAGAGATGAAATCCCAGTGACTATAAAGTCACAAAACACCTACAATTCCGTTCACGAGTATTTCAAATTAAAAGCAAAACATAATTTACAGGGTATTCAATTTATTACACCGATTTATTTCATTGAATGAACAAATTTATTTTTTTTCAAAGAAGAAATATTTTTTCATTAGTAAATATATATAAATTTCAAATTATAAATAGAGTACTTTTCAAATAAAACTTTAATTTCACTTTTATATAAAATTTTCCTTCAAATTTGACTTTCCTTTTCACTTCTACTTTCATTTTAAATTTCTATTTTCATTTTAAATTTAACTTTTCTATCAAGAGACAAAATGTAGGTAAAAATCAATTTTTACTTCGATTTTAATTTTTTACTTGAAGTCGAACTGTAGATGTAGGTCAGAATTCCAATTTTGACCTCAATTCTCATTTAAAAATCAAGTTTTTATAATTAAAGCCAAAATCTAGATCAATTTGAAATTTGAATTTTTTCAGATCAAATATAATAATACTTGACCTGAATATTTTCAAATACATTTCCTTCTTTTCTATAGTGACAATTTATCAAAAAATTTAAATCCAAAGTTCGTCTCTACATTTATAAAAATTTTGACTTAAATTTTGGTCGTTTATATTCGAATTCTAATGAAAGAAAAAAGAAGAATATGGCTAAATCATTTTCTAATATACATGTATATATAAAAAGTTTTATCGTTTCGCGGCTACATACGATTTTCATGTTACTGTGAATATAAAAATCAGTTTTTTTTTCCAGGATGATTGGATTTCGATTTAATACTCCATTTCTCAATATTTCTTTCAACAGGTAGTGAGTACTTCTTTTTCTTTCATTTTTTTCATTTTATATTCGACAAATTTTATCAACTATTGTATATATACTAAAAAGAGAAATTTTTTTATTCGCGTGATAATAATACGAGAAGTATATAGAAAAATTTTCCTTAATACGTGAAAAATAGAAGAGGATTATAAATTTTTTATTCAAAGCCTGATGTGCGCCAGGTTTTTTTTAAATAAATACTTTTAATTTTAAATAAACAAATTTATTTCGATTACATAACTTCACATAACTTCTAGCACAGCAGTTGGAGAAACAAAACTAAAAACTTTATGTCAGCTGTTTGAAGCAACCACAAATTCTTAATAGTTGAGAAGGTGGACAAACTTTGATTTTTTAATGAATACAGCGCCACTAGTGAGCTTGGCACTCACTAAAATTAAAGTCTCGCTTTCGATGGTAACTAAGGACTCCAAATAAATTTTAAGTGTTTTAGAGGGTGGCCAGCTTTATAATTTATAATATTTTATTTATTCTTCTTCCTCTATACCAACTTAGTCAACTTTCGGATTGCGGAATCCAGCAGATTTTCCAAAAGTCCCTAAGCAAAAAATATAATAATAACAAAAATAGGTTATAAAAATTATTATTACCCAAGTTGTCTGTGAGCAGATTTCCCAAAAGTCCCGAAGCGAAAGAATAATAATTATTATATTACCAAGAACAATAATTATTATTATAATAGTAGTAATAATAATAATAAAAATTATTATGATAGTAATAACAATAATAATATTAATAAAAATTACTATAAGACCATGGTAGCAATTTAGACATCCTAGTATTTAGCCGTGCAAGCAGCAATTTCTTTTCATTTACTCTCTTATCGTCCTAGAATTTCAAATAGGTGAGAAAATAAACATTTTTTTTTATTTTGCTTTTATCCTGGTCGTGACCAAAAGCCTCGCCAACTTGCATTTACTGAATAGCCACTCACGTAGTCACCCTTGGAAAACGTAATTTCTGAACTCTATCCAGGGGGATTTGTGGCCTTCAAGGTCTAAACAGGCACACAGAATTGCTTGTTCTTTTGCGACATGATAGGATAAACATTGCATACATACATACTCACATATATACACAAATAAATCCTTTTCAAATTCCGTTCCTATCTTGGTACTCTCGCCAAAGTGTATTTCGATTCCGGATGTTACATATACATATATACTTGTCTACACGAAACACTAAATTATTTCCCAGGGATTGAGAGAAAGAGTTAATCTTCCATTCTCGGTACATCTGTCTAATGCTTTTACGTTTTCTTCTCCTTTTTTTTCTTTGATCAATATCCCGACATCTAATTTAATACAACACTTATTCTACTCAAGTAAATTAAATAATGAATTTTACACTCTTTTTTCTTTATATTACAATTTAAATTCTTTAAAAAATTTTAATTTACCTCCCAACGGTAATTTATAATTTAATTTATTTTAGGGAGAAAAAAGATTTTTCAACTGACCTGATTCTTTTTAATTTGCAAATATTTATGGTAATAATTTTTTAAATTATTTATTATTTGAATATTTACTGCAATTTAAATTTACGAACGACGATTTTTTGATTTTGGGTAATAATAATATGAGAATCATATGGAAAAATTTTTACTTTTAAACGTGAAGAATATGAAAACAAAAAATAGGTGAGGTTTGTAAATTTTTTAGTATTTTCAAGTATTTTATAATCAATGCCTGATATGCGCCAGGTTTGTTTTAAATAAAAACTCTTTTTGTTGCTTATGTGTCATAATGCAGGACAATTAGCCAAACACAACTAAAAAATTTATGTCTGCTGTATGAAGCATCGAGAGAGACTGAATAACTGAGAAGGTCGACAAACTTTGATTTTGTAATGAATACAGCGCCCCTAGTAAGCTTAGTAAGAAGTCTGTTTCTCTCCCTAATTGCTCCATTCTTCAACGTACGAATTTTCGAAAATAATCTTATTATTATTATCGATTATTTATACGTCTAATTAAAGCTGCAATTCATTTCCGAATTATGGAAAAATCAAAAATTCTATATTAAAGATGCAAAGGGGAAAAAAAATATATCGAGAAATTTTCTATCGACCTCGCATTTGTATAATAAAAATGTCATGACCATAAGTATTCTAAGCTATTTCCGGAATTTCCATTCAGGATAAATAAAATTCCCCGAGTCATTTCCTGAATTTCCTCAGTTTCCTGGTACGTCTAACACTTCCCGAAAATGTTTCATCCCCCAAACAAAAACACAACTATACACACACAATAGAATACGGAAGTTATCCTTAAGCCAATAAACGACATAATTGCATGGGTCAAAATTTTATGTTTCGGATTACGCGTTCAACATCATAAACCGCGTCCCGTATTCTCTTTTGTCATTTATAAAAAAAAACAGAATAAAAATTATGCACACGTGTATAAAGAAAAACAAAACTCATATGTTCACTTTATAAATCTTAATAAACCTTGTAGGATTGTTTTCTTAAAGATTCACAGTACTTTTACTTTTACTGATAAAGTTTTATTTTGAAAACTCTTTGGTTAATTACAAACATTTTTATTGTTTACAAAAAATTACCAACATTCAAAAAAATTTGATTTAATTTAATTAGAATTAAATAGAATTCAATTTAAGCAAATTATAAAGGTAAATTATTTCAAAAAGTCGTTTAAACTAAACGTAACATTTAAACTACCATGATCCACATTATTAATCAAACAGTTAATTTAATTAAACTTTATTTCAAAAGATTTAAAAATTTTTTTAATTAAGATTACAATTTTACTACATTTATAAATGAAAAACTTAGTAATAATTATTATTAAAATAATAATAATAATTTTAATAATAATAGTATAATACTAATAGTAATAATAATAATCAAAAATTTGGATTCTTTGGTCTAAACTATACAAAACAAAAAGTAATAATAATAATAATAATAATAATAATTTGTTGATTATAACTTTTTTAATTTACAAAAATTTGCGATTGTTATTCAGAAAAATGTTCCTTAAGACATTTTTTTCTTAAATTGAAATCCTATTTTCAGCAATGATGAAGAAAGAAAGGTTGGCTTTTTAGGGTGTAAATATGAGAAATATTCTCTCCGCCTCGATATCATTTTTTATCGTACTTTTTTCTTTGTCAAACTATACACCTATTATATTTCACATAAAAATATTGACTGTTGAATATAATACCATTATTTATAATATACTTGAAATTTTTCTATTTTGACAGCAGTGAACAAAAATCAACACAAAAACTTATTTTCATAACTCAACAAAAGCAAAACGTTAAGCTCATTTTTTTCACAGTTATTTTTTACGACGAAACATTAATATTTACTGTACAATTATTGTTATCTCTATGTTTTATTATTATTTTCATTATTACTATCATAATTATTATTTTAACTATTCGTATTAATATTATTATTATGATAATTATAATTATTATTTTTATAATAATTATTATTATTATTATTATTATTATTGTTATTATTATTATTATTATTATTATTATTTTTATTATTGTTATTACTATTATTATTTTTATTAATATTATTTTTATTATTATTGTTTTAATTTTTTATTATTGTCTTCACTTTATTAATTTTGAAGAAAAGTAAAACCAAAAAATGCATCTAGCAACTGTTTTTGATCAAAGCTTTTAGGTCATGTTGGATCAAAAACTATAGTAACACAGGGTACCAACTTTTCATCAAAAAAATTTTTTTAATCAAAATAGCAACACTATTAGAATTGCCCATTTCCTCAAAAATACGAAAAAAAAATATTTGAAAAATTAAATAAAAATGCATTTTTCCCTCACCTGTCAATTTTACTTTCTCGTTTCAAACTCGTGAAATCCAATTATATTTTTCTTTAAAGCACAAACTCGCGGCAATTATTTGAAGTATAAACGATAAGCCGGAAAAATTGTTTTTTACGCGACTCATCACGATTTTAAAATTTTCCCCCGTTAAATATTTAATGTCAGGAGGTCGAATGTTTCGAACCGACAAACGAGCAAGGGACAGTGTCACAATTGAACGTTTGCAGGGCCTGTTCACACGAATCATTTTCCACAATTTTTATACTTTTCTTCATTATATACAAAATTCACTGTTTTTAAAAAAATTAATCTTTAGAAAAAATAATATTATTCACAAAAGTAAAGTAAAAGTTACATTTATAAGAAATTTTAATTTTCCACTGTCGATTTTTAACTTTAATTTAATCTAACTCTAGATCTAATTGTATTTTATTTTTACTTTTCATTTTTTAATAATTATCAACATTCTATTTTCTTTTTTTGCTGGGAAAAACACATTTATTTTTAATTGAGAAAACACTTTTGGTTCGTTTTCATTAATATTTTCATGGGTTTCATAAATATTGTTCAATTCGTTAATCGTTCCTCACAGTATGGTAAATATTCATCACACTACACTGAACACCACCGAACCGGTTACGGTAAATATTGACAATTTGGCGGGAAATTCAAAAAGCTTTTCCACAGAATATCACACTTTCACTGTCGACCGTGTCCGTTGGGAGACTGGAGCGCGCGATTCGATGAGATTGCTCGTGGAAAATTGGAAATTCGCACCACTCATATCCATTGAGTGGACGAATAAGAGTGTAAGAGAGAGATAGAGGAGGAGGGGGAGGGGGGTTGACATTTTTGCGCCTGACTGTACGTGCGGAGAAGGAGGATGTCCGTTAGGACAAAAACGACGCCAGTCGCCAGGAGTTTTGGAACACACAGACACGAAGGAGGCGAAGGCCAGACTGCTGCACCACCCCTGGAATCAATACGTCAATCGTCCCTCTAGTCGGAAAAAGCGATATCGAACGGGATGAGATGATAGGTGGGAGAGATAAAGGAAGATGGTGAGAGAGAAGAAAAAAAGCATCGTGTCAAGAATGAAAGAACTTAAGGGATATACAAAACTTTCAGTAAAAGAAAAAACGTGTATTTGATTACGGTCTCCTTTTGCTTGATATTAAACTCTCGATTCTCTCGATCCCCCCGAAAAAAAAATTTTGCTCCACTTGTTTTCCTACTCACGACAAGAAACAACATTATTTCAGTTCTGAACAATTCTAAACTGAAATTCATGTGCCACAATATTTTCTTCTACCAGTAGGAAAAATATTGTTACATAGAACAAGTAACAGAAAGTTTGTTTAAACTGGACGTAACAAAAAAAATGCATGTTTAAACTGGACGTAACAAAAAGAAATGCTTGTTTAAACTGGACGTAACAAAAAAATTCTTCCACCAGTAGGAAAAATATTGTTACATAGAGCAAGTAACAAAAAGTTTGTTTAAACTGAACCTAACAGAAAAAATGCTTGTTTAAACTGGACGTAACAAAAAAAAAGGTTTGTTTAAACTGGACGTAACAAAAAAATTCTTCCACCAGTAGGAAAAATATTGTTACATAGCAAGTAACAAAAGGTTTGTTTAAACTGGACGTAACAAAAAAAAGGTTTGTTTAAACTGGACGTAACAAAAAAATTATTTCACCAGTAGGAAAAATATTGTTACATAGCAAGTAACAAGAAAATGCTTGTTTAAACTGGACGTAACAAAAAAAAGGTTTGTTTAAACTGGACGTAACAAAAAAATTATTTCACCAGTAGGAAAAATATTGTTACATAGCAAGTAACAAAAGGTTTGTTTAAACTCGACGTAACAAAAAAATTCTTCCACCAGTAGGAAAAATATTGTTACATCGAGCAAGTGACAAAAAGTTTGTTTAAACTGAACGTAACAAAAAAAATGCTCGTTTAAACTGGACGTAACAAAAAAAAGGTTTGTTTAAACTGGACGTAACAAAAAAATTATTCCACCAGTAGGAAAAATATTGTTACATAGCAAGTAACAAAAGGTTTGTTTAAACTGGACGTAACAAAAAAATTATTTCACCAGTAGGAAAAATATTGTTACATAGCAAGTAACAAGAAAATGCTTGTTTAAACTGGACGTAACAAAAAAAAGGTTTGTTTAAACTGGACGTAACAAAAAAATTATTTCACCAGTAGGAAAAATATTGTTACATAGCAAGTAACAAAAGGTTTGTTTAAACTCGACGTAACAAAAAAACTACTAATTTCTACCAAAAAACAAATTGTTCAATTAAAATAATAGATTCTTAATGCACAAAGTTTATCCCCAAAGATAAAATTAAAAAAATCAAGTCCTTGAAAACTCTTTTTTTCCTTTTCTTAAAGTAAATATAAAAAACAGTACCAATTACCTGAAACATAACAGAATATTTTAAATAATATTTATTATCACCCTTCCCCGATTCATAAATATTCAGATGAAAATGAAAAATTCGCGAGAAAATTAGAGGAAAAACAAGTTGGTACTCTCAAAAGCTCGAGTTTGAAGAAAGTTTAATGACTTTTTCCGTGAATCATGTGTGACGAAGTGGCATACATTTGTCGGCTTTTACCCCACACGGATTTCCTGCTTTCAAATACCGTGTCAACCTGTCAAGTACCACCCATCCTCACCACCACCCCTCTCAACTCTTCAGTTCTCACGTGGGTATTGAAAACTTCTCACATTGATGTCGTTATTCATCGCAGAGCCCAGAAAAGGCAATTTCAAATATTATGAAAACTGTTTTTCTCCACGATTCTTCATCCAGAGGGAAAAAACAATTATTTTGACATACATCTACCAAAAAAAAATTTCGCTTCAAAAAATTATATAGTTAAAAAGATGTTTTGACAAAAAAAAAGAATCTAAAAGAAAAATTGTTTAAATATTTATAATTATTACTTTGGAAGAAAAGGTAATTGTTACAATCAAGAAATTAGTTTGTAAAGAATTTAAAAGTAAACATAAAAAATAGATTTGCTAGTGAAATTAATTAGGAAGAGTGTAATTCTCGATAGAGATTAGTAGCGTTTGCAAATGTATTAATATTGCAGGAGTATTAAGACAGTGTATACGGATTAAGATCGCACATGAGTTGACTCCCAGATATATAGTTTATCAAAAGCAGTTAAAGTCTCGTTTACTAAATCATTTGCTCTAATTATTAAGCAGAACTAATATCTCGCTTCAGTAACTTGTCGCTAAGCCCCTTTAAGACAGAGGCATTATATGTGGGATTATATAAACTACCAATCATTTTCGAGTTGACGGATTTCTTGATTTCTGAATTAATTATTTAAAGATCCCCTTCAATATCAAGTTAATCCACATCATTAAATTTGTCGAAAAAAATTAATTTATTCTTCTAATCAATTCCTATCAGTCTACTGACAATTTTCAACCACTAATCAAGACTTTATTTCCATAAAGTTCTAATTGAAATATTTACTAATCTAACTATGTTACTATAACAAATCTAATTTCATACTCATACGAATCTAATTTTAGTTTTAGTTCATTAGAAATTAAATTATGAGAAATCAAATGTTACGTACAGTTTCAACAAGAATTTTGATATAATATTAATTTAAATATTCAGGTTCGATTTAATATCGAAACAGTTGCCAACTAACAATTGTAATGTGAAATCACTGTAATGTGTTACACTTAACAATAAATTAAGTCATTCAACTTGCTTTCTCTCTCTCACACCATCCCGCGGGACTTATTTCCGTTGAAAAACATTCTCAGATAATGTGAACAATAAACTGGAAGAACGTATGTTGAAGAGAGATTGCTCATAACTGCACTATATTGCGTCTCATTGCAGTACTTCCGTTTCGTTGCTCATTCAACTCATTAATTGCTGTTTTTATAGTAGAAGGAATTTTATTACGAGTCGTCGACATATATTCCACTATTACTCATAAAATTCTGTGTAATTAAACAATTTACAAGAAAGAGGTAAATACTTTCAACCATCCCCTTTAAAGTCAATATGTATTATTGTGTTACAAATTCTTTTCATCTTACTTGATTTTTTAATAATTTTAATAGATTATTTTTATGAAGATTATGCCAATATAAAATGTTATACGTAACAGTAGATGAATATTATTTTCTACTAATTTAATCTAAAGGAAATAATAATTCTAATGTCCTGGGGAGCGTAAGTAGGAGTGTATTTTCCTTGATAATTATTAGTAGATAGTTAGAAAGCTAGTGATTTACGGGTGTGTAAAGGGTGTTGTAAAAAATGACAAGAAAGCTCTGAGAATTTATGGTTTCTTTATGTATGAACGTTTAGAGCTCGGGGTTGACAAGTGCGTCCTTGCACTACTGCGAAGGGAGATGTCCTTCGCCTCACCATAAACGAACGTGACTACAGGGGATTGGACATTCTAAGCGAGAGGCGCACGTAAAAACACTTTAATAAATCGATTTTACCCCGAGGCGCATTTTTTTCCAAATTCCCTATAGTACTTTTAATAAAGAAATTTTCAAACAATTTGTGATCCACAATAATTAAAAATACTGAATGGTAAATAAAACCAAACCCAATTGGTTAATTTAACAATTTGGTAATTTCAATCACTAGGGAAGCCTATCCTCTAATCTGATTCTCCCTTTTTTAAACTAAATCTACTAAAATTTATGATAAACGGCTCATGTTAATTCTCTTTAAACTAAAGTGAAACTTTTCGATAGAAAGTTTTGAGATGAAGGATGAAGAAAGAAGTATAAGCACACGACTGGCAATTTAGCTTTAATGATCTCTCGTTATCCAAACTATTTAGTTCTCGGTTTCTTCCTACGGTAACTAAGCAGCAATTTAAGTTCACGTCAAGTACAGGACCTAAACTTAACGACCAACAATCTACGTTTTCACTGAGTGGAAAATAATAAAAGTCCTACTGGTGAGAAACTTTGCAAAATAAGAGTTGATATTATCACCGACTAAATTTACAAGTTCAACCTTGAAATCTCATTTCATAGCACAATTTTCGACTTCTCGTATATTTCTCGTTATATTTGTGAAATCATTCGTTATGACCTTTCCTCATAAAAAGCGCGCTTCTCATATCAACAGATTTGCAGTCAAAAATTCTATTCATGCGCCAGGTTTTTTTAGATATCTCTTTTGCAAAACACTTGTTTTTGACAAAGGTCAACTTTCGATACACAATGAAATTTAGTTTAGGAAAATAAAGTTTAGATTAGATAATGCAAGACAATTGGAAACCTCTTTGAACAATGGAGTGCTGCAGATTGAGAGCAATCTGGATAAGCAAACACGAGATTGCGTTGAGACTTTGTGGAAGCGTTGTTCATAATATACAATATGACAGATTGATAGCGCACTGAGTACGTGACATTGTATATAATTTACTGTCAAACTCGGTAAGTGCTGATTGTATGTACACGTCATAATTTATTCTACGCTCAAATACCTTGTCAATATTTCACAAAGTGCATACATCATACTCTAATAGAACACACCACGATTAACTATACATAATCACTCACAATTGCCAGTTCTTTTAAAAATCAATTTCCCTCGATAAAAATCCATAAAATTATTAATATTATTCATATTTAACATTCAAATTTTTTTTTTAAATTAAAAATTATTACCTCAAATTAGTGCACAAACATCTCAAGAGAAAAAATCTGCTAAAATAATTGTGATAAGGGCGGGTAAATGAATTCTTATTTTAACATTTAGTGAAAGCGCGCTATCAGCCAGGGGCGATGTTTTAATCACAGAGTCTTTCGTTTAGTATTCTCGGCACGTTTCCTTTGGCCAGGAAATCGACAAAGTGGAAAATCGAGAACGATCGGGTAATCAGCCATCAGTAATTGCGAATCTTTCTTTCTCACACGAACAACAAAAAGTGATGAAAAAAGAAACCATAGTGAAATGATACTAGAAAATTATTATCAGAATTTTCCCTGTTCCATATTGCCCATGACGTAAAGAGAGATGGATGAAAACTACAAGGAAAAAGCCCCACAGATATAACCAATGCGAGACCAGCACTCTTCCATATCTTGGAAGGATTTTCTTGTTTCAAATTCACGTGATAGAAAAAAAGAGGCTACACACATTATTCCGATTTTTTCTAGCCTTGAGATATTTTTATCCCCGGCCAAGAGACATAGTTTTAATAGAGAGATTTTAATTTCCACCTAACCCAGGTGCCTTGTTGGGAAAAAAATCTAAGTAAAAATAATTAGAATGGTTTGATTCGAATATAATTAGTATACTAAAAAGTAATTTAATTATCAAGAAAAAATATGAATTAAAAGAATTTTACATTTTTGTTACGTCCAGTTTAAACAAGACTTTTTAAGAATATAAATAACTATCTAAGTCTAGATGACTTTTCAAATACAATTATTATACTCAAAAGTTATTTAATCATCGAAAGAAAAAATACTATGAATTAAAAGCATTTGTTGACATTTTTGTTACGTCCAGTTTAAACAAGACTTTTTAAGAATATAAATAACTATCTAAGTCTAGATTACTTTCAAGACCGAAAATAATTTCCTAAGTTAAGACAACTTTTAGGACTAAACACTCTATAATCTGAAAGTTGTCAACAAAGGCAGTTATGCCAACTTATTAGGCAACTAAAGAAATAAAAATTATTATTAAAAATAATTAAAAAAAAGGGAAGAAAAAAATTAAGAAAAATTTATTTTTTCGAATTTTATATTTTATAATAATTTGTCCCCAAGAGGAAACGAAAGGGTTTTGGAGTTTAGCAAGTAAACTCTGGTTAAGCTGAGACCCTTAGGCACGCGTGCCCACCAGGTTAAGTGGTTTCTATCTCATTACTGTGTGGGCTACCAGGTTCTAAGAGTGAGTGGCGTCTTACTATATACTGACAAGGGTCTCTATTCAATTCCCACATACACTATTCTATTCTACTGCAAACTTAACATAATAATACAAGACACAAGAGGTCCAAGGGATAAAGTCGATATTTTTATCGCGTTTCTTCCGTCAATAGCACCTTCTATTCTCAAGACCCTCTACTTCACTGATATCAACTCACACTTTTTTCTCCTCTCCTTTTTTTTGATCAATCACTGTTAACTTTTTTTTAAAGGAAAAAAAACGAATCAATTTCTTGACAAATGCTCTCGATCAATGTGAAAAGTACTTTGTCACGACTTCGAAACATTGATGTGATTTTTTTTTACCCCAAGAAATTACATTTTGTCATTGATAGTTCTATTTTCGTTTTATTTCTTTCAAAAGTCATAAAAATTTATAGGGTAATTTGAAAAAATATTTGTTATGAAAAAAATATTTTCACCCTGCCGGTTCTTTTTCTTCGCCCCAAAGAATTTTTTGTGAGACAAAAAGTTGAAAGTATGTTAAAAAATTTATTGAATGCACTTTAATAGAGAAATTTGTTACTTTGTGAGTCAGTAGACGGAGGTATTTTCTCTCACAAGTCTATTAACCTTTTTTTTCTTTACCTCTCGTTGTCGACAGTTGGAAAACCGATATTACCAATAATGAGTCTAACTTTTCATGAAGTAAATTATTTTTTAAAACTCGTTATGTTCTCGAGCATATTTGATAAGTCTGGGACTTTAGTTAATTATCGGTAACTTTCCAACGATCAAAAGTTCACAACAAAGTGAACCTTTTAAAAATACAGTTATGTGCAAAAATTAATTATCATCATCATCAATAAAAAATGTACCCGACAAAGAAGTTAAAATTCTAAAAAAGTGAAAAGAAAAATAAAAAAAAATCATGATGTTTGAACAGTAAACGGTTTCTCTGGTTTTTTCCCCCTAGATGTTTACAAAAATAAAGAAAAATGAGTCTAAAGTGCTTATAGAGTTGAGGTCACAGGAAGATAAAAATTGAGGAGGGCAACTCTCATTTTTCTACGCCACTGCACTTCGTCAATCTAAAATGAAATTGGTTCTGGTCACCAGGCGATTGACCATTTTTTTTCTCCTTTCCGTTTCCTTTTCCCGCGTTGAGAAAATTCTTTCTTCTAAGTCAATTCGATTTGAAAAGGGAGCCTTTATGATCTTTTATGTATGACAGTGTCTAGACACCTCGACACACAACTATTGAACGAAACTTATACTGTTGGTGATATATTTTTCTTTCTCTAGAAAAATCACCATCCAGTTATTGTACCCACACCAGGAAAAAATATATATATATATATATATTTGTATAAATCGTATCCGAGTGGAACCTTTTTCAAAATATATCGGATTACTTTTGTATTGAAAATTGAATAACGAAGAGGAATGTGAAAACTGTAAAAAGAAAATAAAGAAAAATAAAAAAGACGCCCGGGACATTGCACACTGGGAAGAAATAAACACGGCAAAAGGTATACATACGAATGTGTGGAATGCAAATTTACGAACAGCAGTTTTCGACCCGTGGATGATAAAAATACGAGAACGGATATCCTCTGCAAAAGTTTTGTCACAGAAATACGCGTAAAACTTGAAAACAAAAAACATGAGTTCTTCACAATTTTTGTCCCTTTATGTTTATTCAGAATCTGAATTGCGCCAGATTAGTTTTAAATAAAAACTTTTTTTCCTTTTAATGAACAGTTGTGTCAGCAGAGAACTAACCACAGAGAATAAGCAAAGAACGTCGTCACCCTGCAACTTGGTGTTCATTACATTCATTACAACGCCACTAACGGTAGGCGGACGAACTAAAGTCTCTGTTATTCGTGCATCAAATATTTGTGAATATTTTTTTAAAAAATAAAATTCTTAATTAATCTTGATCAAAATAAATTACTCACGTAATTGAGGAGATAATGTTCATATTAGACTCACCTGTAACAAAAAAATTTTTCTATTAATTTAATTAATTAATTTTTTTTTTAAATAATACAAAGGTTGCAAACTAGAATTATTGGTGTAGAAACATTACATCAATAAGAGAAGGAGAAAGAAGTTTATCTTAAAACTAAAAATTAGAAAAGTAAAGAACAATCTTATTTTATTTTTCCTAAAAGTACCCGAAGGAAAGATCGAAACAACAAAGAATGTATTTGATAAATCGAAAGAGGTGCCAATTTGTTGTTTCCCACAAGCATCCTATTGAAACGGATCCTGTTCCACCTAGTTACTGTACAGTACATACGTTTTATTGTTAAAAAGAAAACTTCCCTTTTTTTGTGCGCCGCGCTTTTAATTTGGCAAATTGCTTTCATCCTCCTACTATTCCCTTTTTCACTGGACAGGTTATTTTCGAAAGCTCTGTATATAGGGAAAAAAAGTTATCTGTGAGATTGGCGCTTAAAGAGCCAAATTAAAAAAAAATAACAAGCTTTTTTTGTCAATTTAAATCAAAAGAAAAAAATATTTCAACATTTTTTTTTTTGTCAAAATGACACTTATTCATATATGGTTGACAGTAAAATTTAAAATTTATGTAGAACTTTAGTTGCATACATGTATAAATATGAAGGTAAACTTCATTTCCATGTAAACACGTATCACATATTCTGTGCGCTCAGGAATTGTGTAACATTTTGAAATGAAAATAAACTTGGTCCTAAAGTCTAGTACTGTAAATTCACATCAGGGGTATAAAATTTTTTTTAAAGATGTAATAAAATTTATTTTATATGCCCTGCCTTTATTGCTTTTGGCTCCATCCAACGCAAGAAATATTCCACTTCTATTTTCTTTTATATAGAAATAATTCACCGAAACTTATAATAAAATGACAAACAAGATTTACCTCCAAGTTTACCTCCACTACAATCCTATTTCTTTCAAAGAATCGATTTTTTTTCTTTATTTTAAAAATTTATACTTCGAATTAAGTATCTTTAGATAATAAATTGTTTTAAAAAAATTTTGCTGTTCTAAACAAAAATTTATAAACATAGTTCATTTTTATTTGCCACTAGGTGTTACTACACCAAAAACATAATTTAATTCGTTGTTAACAAAACTAAATTAAAAATAAATAAAATCATTCAATTTTCGATTACATATTTTTACTCTTTCTTTTACTAAATTGAAAATTTTGTCTGATTCACGAAAATTTATGTTAATTCAGAAAGAGCAATTTTGTCGAGTGTTTTCCCGCGCACTTAAATACATCTATATATATAGAGAGGAAAATATCTTGCAGAGTTTTCAATGTGTTGAAATTGGTTAAAAGTTTTTCCAAATTCCACAGGGAAATGTAACACAATCGAACAATAAATAGCATTATCCCGCTCCATTTTATCGTCTCTTCAACAAACTACAATATACGTGTACATACATTTTTACTTTACCGTTGAATTTCAACGATCGAATAGTTTTCACACCAAAAAGAATGCCAGGTATCTTGAAAATGTGAATTTATCACCAAAAAAAAAAGATGAATCACTCAAATAAATTCAATTTACAAAATATCTTTTTATTTTCGCCGCTCTCAAAAACGGAACGAGCAGTTGTGTAATATTTTACCCCATCGTGTGTTGCTCTCGACAAGCAAGAGGGGGAAAAAATCGACAAGAGTTATTTCTAAAAAATGAAGAAGAATATCATCGATAGCAAATAGAGACTAGGATCTAAAATTCTAAATAATCTAAAATTATGTAACAATTTTTAAATCGTTAAAAATAATTTTTAAAAAGTGTACATACATACAAATTATTACGGTTGTTGGCGAAATGAAAAATGTGGCCCTTCATCTTTCCGAGATTTATTGACATAAAAAAAAGTTGAAATTCTCTCCGGCGTGCATCATTAACTATTATATGTATACATAGAGTGAGAAAATGGAACTCTATCCCAGAAGCCGAATTCAATAATTAATGATCGAATCAACGAGTCAAGAGGGAAGTTTCCAAATTATGCTTCAGACAGTTTATAAGATGCTCCAAATACAGGGAATAGAATTCGTAATGACAGACTATTTGTAACTTGACAACTTCAAGTTTCCAACTGGTCCAGTCGTCGTCGTCGACTTTACATTATATATAATGGATTTTGACAATTAAGGACTCTCGACACTAATTAACAACTTATTAAATTTTAGTCCTTAAAATTTAAACCAATTAGAAAACATAATATAAAGTACGTGATGCTTTTAGTATGCAGAAAACTAGCTGCTATTTTTAATTCTAGAAAAGTGCTCAAAAAATATTTTTACCACTTCTGAATATCAATTTCAATTAAAAATAATAAAATCTAAAGAAAACAAAAATGGAAACTGCATTTTTAAGAAATTGTTTCTCAAAATATATTCCATTATTTTTATCTTCGTTAAAAAAACAATAGTTATGTTGTAGTGTAGGTATTAAAAATCAGATATGCGCCAGGTTTGTTTTATATAAAAACTTAAACTGACATCCTGTCTTTTCCAAGTTTTATAAAATTGTCAAAATTTAGAATTTACACTTAAAACAGTTTTGATATTAAAATCTGTTAAGAGTCTCTTAATATTTTCTGATATTGTTCTATTCTTCCATAATATGGAAAGACTTATATATGGTCCATAATATTAAACTGCCTTTATCGGCATTAGTGTTAACAAGATGTTGGTTTTTATTTAAAAACTAAATTTTTTTCTTTATATCTACGCGGAGCAATTGTGGTAGAAATAAGTGAATCTCGTGAGAACAATATAAATTCGAATTGCAAGCTTTAATCTGCTCAGAGCAGCGCGGACGTCTTAAACCGTGTGTGTGCGGGTTCAATAAATCGATGCGCTATTTTGATAAAGTACAGCCAATGTAATTTCGAGTTTGAATTTGAGAGACAGAGAGAAAGGGAGAGGAGAAACAAAAGTCGACGTGATTCGTAATGAAGAACGAAGGCTTCTTCTAACTATACAACTTCTCAGAGCGCGAGGTCTATTCAAATACTCCAGATGCTCGCTTTCCCATCCCAAGCAACTCAAAAATTCTCTCGACGATAAAATATTGAAAAACATAAATGAAAAAAAAATGTCAAGAAAAATGTCTAAAAATAACAATCCTCAATTGCATCAAAATTACCAAAAATTTAAAATTTCAAAAAATTTTTTCAAACGGAAAATTTCCATCTTATATTCAAATTTGTTTGTATTCTAATTTCCAACGCAGATTGAATAGGAGAAAAATTTGTTTTTATTAGAGAAATATTCTTACTAATGTATATGTACATTAAAATCTCTAAGATAATAAAACATCAAATGTAGAATCCTCCTATCGTGTTTTAAAAAGCTTTCTCGAATCTCGTCAAAGTTCACAAAAAAAAAACTTTATAAAGCTCCCTTTAACCGACATTTACATTCCATCCATAAAATCAATATTAGAATGTGCCAACTTTAGATAGAATTTCAAACGTAAAAAGTAAACGACCAAAAGATGTTAACTTTTTGCGAGCATAAAAATTTGAATGATAGTGTCAACCTTGCATGTTGACATTTTGAATATAAAAATTAACTGGATCTTTAAAAAAAATCTTCCTCCTAAGGATTTTTGTCGATCCCCTTTTCCTTATCATATCAGAGCAAAAAAAAATAGAAAGTGATGACGAGAAAATCGAATTAGTCACTATCAGGACATCTTCCTCTCATTAAAAGAGTGGCCGTTCCAATTTAACATTTCCAACTCGGAGCTAGAAAAAAATCCCCAGTCTAATTTCTCATTACTTTTCTTATATTCAGTATTTTTTAAAACGAAACAGAATTTGCTGGGGTAAAGTGACTAACTAGAATCTGAAATTTACTTTTAGTTACATTTTAAACGAATTTGAATATAAATATAATATTATAATATAAATAATCAGGGTTGCCACAAATATTTAATTTTATTTTTCCCTGACTTTTCCCTGATTTTCAGAATTTTTCCTGACTGATTTTCACTTTTTCCCTGACCATAAAGAATATTCTGATTCACTCTAAAAATTATTAGATACTCAAAAAAACATTCTATTACATTTACTCACGAATTTCTTAAATTGTAATATTATTCGCAGACATCAATAACTAAATTTTTAAATAAGTATTTAATTATTATTTTTCCATAGGAATTAAAATTCTTCAAAACATTCAAATTCAAACATTTTTAAAATTCAACAACATATAAGAATATTATTATAAAACATGAAGATATCAATAACTCCGAGTCGAAGACTCGGAGTGATTGATATCTTCATGTTTTATAAAAATTTTAATTTCCATAAAATTTGAGAAAGTATTAAAAAAAATAAAATTAAATTATTTACAAAAATTATAATAAAATTCTAAGCAAGAATTCAATTATTTTCATAAATAATAAAATTCTTCACATGCTTTCAATAATTATTTTTAATACAATTTTAAATAAATTTCTCGAAAAATAAAATTATCTTCAAAAATTTTTTGCAAGAATTAAATTAGATATATTTTACAAATAATGAAATTCTTCGCTGAAATTCAAAAATTTTTAGAACTTACATTTTTAATACAAGTTTTCAAAATAATATAAATATTTAAATAAAATGTAATAAAATTCGTTGCATAAATTCAATTATTTTTACAAGTAATAAAATTTTTCACATGAATTCAATTATTTAAAAAAAAATTGATAAAATTCGTTGTAAGAATTCCATTATTTTCATAAATTATAAAATTTTTCTGAGTATTTAAATTATTTACAATACAATTTAAAGTAAATTCATATTTTATTTTATTTTATTTTAATCATAAACGGGTTTAAATAAATAAATTCCTAGAAAAATGGAATTATTCTCTTAATTTTTTTGTAAGAATTTAATTACATTTCACGAATATAATGAAATAAATTCTTCGTTGAAATTCAAATATTTTCACAATCTACTTTTTTAATAAAATTTCTCAAAAGAATTCAATTATTTAAAAAAATGTAATAGAATTCGATGCAGGAATTCAATTATTCTCATAAATAATAACATTCTTAAAAAAAAATGCAAAAAAAAGATTCTTTACATTATTTCAATTATTTAAAAAAAAATTTGAAAACATTCATGACAAGAATTCAATTACTTTCATAAATTAATAAAATTCTTCACAGGATTTCAATTATTTTTAATACAATTTTAAGTAACTTCTTTGAAAAATGTCACTATTTTCAAAAATTTTGTTAAAATTCTTCGAAAGAATTCAATTATGTATTTTTAAAAATTCATACTATAATGCTCTTAATATTCAATTATGATCTAAAATTTTAACTAATATTCATTTTCAAATCAATTTTTATTGGAAAATTCTACAAGAATTCAATTATTTAAATAAAAAAATAAATAATTTATCGAATAAATAAATGTTTTTCGAAACTAAATTATCATAAAGAATTTTATCAACAAATTTGAATTTTTTCGAGAAATTTTAATAAAATTTTCAAGAATAATTAAATTTTTCAAAGAATTCAATTAAAATTGTATTAAAAATAATTGAAATTCTATGATGAATTTTATTATTCATGAAAATAATTGAATTTTTGTAAAAAGTGTTATTATTTATTAAAATAATTGAATTATTGCAAAGTTTGCTTAGAATTTTATCAAAATTCTTTTTTAAAAAATTGAATTCTTTTGAAAAATTTTATTAAAACTGTAGATATTGAAAATCGTTGAATTGAGAAAATTTTTTTTTGAAAATAATTAAAATTTTGCAAACAATTTTATTAAATTTTTGGAAAATAATGGAAATTTGGAGAAGAATTTTATTATTTTTAAAGATAATTGAATTTTTATGATAATTTTTTTAAATTTTCGAACATAATTGAATTTCTGCGAAGAATTTTATTACTTTTGAAAATAATTGAATTTCTGCAATCATTTGTAACTTCTACAAAAATTCAATTTTTTCCAGTTACTTGAATAAAAATCCCTGACTTTTCCCTGAATTCCCCAAAGTCTGTTAAATGCGCCAGGTTAATTTTAAATAACTTTTATTTTCAATTCAATTTTCGCGATAAATTTAAAAATCTCTGACTCTACAGTATAAAAATTAGCATACTTTCACTCGTGTGTTGTTGCAGATTTATAAAAAAAAAAAAAAAATAGTGGAAACCCCGGAGAGTAGAACATTCGTGACAAAAAGTGCGAATTAATGAGGAAAACTCGTCAGAACGATGAAAAACGCGCGACAATGATAAACTGAATACAGACAAAGGTTTTTTTTCCCTGCATGTCAGAGATTCATTGACTTGACAAATAATGCACAGATTCCGATCACATAGATTCGTTATAATGAACGAGTAGACTTCTGTTTCATTATTTTCCCCCTCCGAAAAAAAAGAGAGAAATATTTTTTTTTCATTTGAATCAGACGCTCAATTCATTTCAATACAAAAGAGTATGATTACCATCACTTTTTTATTATCCACGCAATTGACTCTAAAATTTGACAATTTTTTTTTAATTTCAAATCAAAATACATCCTCTGTAATTACGTTATTTTTTTGAAGATTCGTTTCGTGTAATTTGTTTTCTCGTTATACTATTTTTAGTCTGTCATTTGAGAGATTTGTCTTATTTTTTGTCGTGTAACCAAAGGGAAAATTCTATAAAAATAGAAAAAAAAATAATTTTGTAAATAAAGGAATTTATAATTATTACAATTGTCAGAAAGGATCCTTTTTGTTTGTAAGTCAAAAAAACCAGAAGAATTACAAAGATGAGGTCGTAACAATGCAACAGATTAAATGAAGGTCAACCTTTTACATTTGAATATCCGAAATATTAAATTACTGTCTTCCATTCACGATTTTTGTCCATAAAATGGTGAAATTTGAATGATCGTAAAATTTAAGAGACGAAACTCCGTTAGTGGTACTTTGCAAACGGACCTTATATAAAGCATAGCTGTAAAATTTAGTGCGACGTTCTTGCATGAGGACAGTCAACAGGAGATATGACACTTTGCTTTATAGAAGCTGCAAAATCAACGAATAGCTGACGTCGCTTACAATATTACGTGAATTGACCTCTCTCTTAACCGTATGTGCTTCAAAGGGAACGTTAAAATGACGTATAACCAAACATTTACTTAGTTTTATAATATTTTAACTTTACTCGTATCAGAACTAAACTTAGGAATATTTCTATTAACTTTGTCGCTATAGATTAATTAAAAATTTATCTACAACTAAAAATACGATTTTCCGATTTCTAAAAATTACTGATAATGATTTAATTTACAATTATTCACCTATTTTAGAATTAGAAATTTAATTATAAATTTTAAAAAAATGTCAATGTGCTTGAGCTTTTCCTGTTGTATGTTTATTCAGAATCTGAATTGCGCCAGATTAGTTTTAAATAAAAACTTTTTTCCTTCTAATGAACTGATGTGTCAGAAGCGAACTCAGAGAATAAAGACCAAAGAAAGTCGTCACATTGCGACTTGGTGTTGATTGCAACGCCACTAATGGTTGGCGGACGAACTAAAGTGTCTATTATATTCTTGCATCTACAATTTTTAAATAATTCAATTCTTTTGACGAATTTTAATAAGATTTTTAATATTTATAAAAATAATTGAAATGACGATGATTTAAAAAAAATTTTGAACATAATTCACTTTTTGAGAAAAATTTTATTACAATATAAATTATTAATAATTAATAGATTTCTAATAATAAAAATCATTTTAAATACAAAAATAATAAATCACAATAAAAAACATATTTTTTTTAAATAAAACTGAACATTAACAGTAAAATAAAAATATTGCCGTATTGATTAAAAGTTGCCCGACCAGGAAAGAAACACGTGCAATTAATGTTAAAACTTTTCCTTTATGGGTTTCGTGCTTGCAAATAGTTTTTCTCTCTCTCTCTCTCTCTCACCCCTGCTAAATGTGTAGTTTTAAAGCGTGATGTTAATTTTTTTCACTTTTTTCTCCTCGTTGGTTTGAATTATGAAAAAAAAATAAAACAAGAAAATAAGTTGGATTTATTTACTGACCATAAGAGAGTTTAATGCTTAGCAATTTTTCACAATTAGCCATTGAATTAGATTTTTCTATTGTATACAAAATTGTATATATTATATTTTCCAGAAAGAATTGAGGACATTTTCCTAGAATTTTCTCTTTGAGCGCAAGGGGTAACATTTCATAAACATAGGCCGCATTTAGTGGAAAGTTTTGAAATACGTGCACTTGAGTTGAACAACACTTCTAAAACACGTGCTTTAGAAAGATCCCTTTGCACATTGACGCGAATTAAGAGAATTTATATACACGAACAATTTATATTTTCCACGAAATTCACACTCTCCTATATATATATATATATATATATATATATATATATATATATATATATATGAGTTTAACATTTAATTTAACGCTCAAATCTTTTTTGTTCTTAAAATATTTAAAAAAAAATTTTTTCTGTGGTAGGGCTCGAACCAATGAAAGTATTTAAAAATTGCGGACCAATTTTTGACAAAAATAAAACCAATCTGAGTCAAATAAGAGAACATTTTACTTAAAACTATAAGTTCAATTTCTTCATGTTATATAACAATAATTAAAGATGACAAATTAATAACATCATTATTTTATCTTATAAGAATATTGTACTTCTTCAAAATTATTTTCATCATTTCAATTAAATTATTATTATTAAAAATTTTTAACTAAAATTCTTTTAAAACAAATAATTTTCGAAAAAGTTTCTTGACAAATTTTCAAATCCGTTTGTTTACAATATATTCAATTTTACGAATTTCAATTATTCGTAAATTCTTCAATTAAATATACATTAGAAAATAAAAACTTCAAATAATATAAAAAAATTCAATTAAACTTTTTCAAAAAAATTAATTTCAAAATTCAATTATTTCTAAAAAATTCACGCTATATTGCTTTTAATATTCAATTTTTATCTAAAATTTTAACTGAAATTTATTTTTAAATTAATTTTTATTAGAAAATTCTACTGGAATTCAATTATTTAAATACAAAAATAAATAATTTATTGAATAATTAAATATTTCTTTAAATTGAATTCTCATGAAGAATTTTATCCACAAATTTTTAAATAATTAAATTCATTCGACGAATTTTAATAAAATTTTTAAGAATAATAATTACATTTTTCCAGAAATTCAATAAAAATTGTATATTAAAAATAAATGAAATTCTGAGAAGAGTTTAATTATTTTTTGTGAAAATAATTGAATTCGTGTAAAAATATTATTATCCATGAAAATAATAGAATTATTGCAAAGAAATTTATAAAAAAATTTGTAAATAATTGAATTTTATTAAAATAGTAGATATTGAAAATCATTGAATTGAAGAGAATTTCAGAAAAAAATAATTAAAATTTTGCCAATTTTTAAAATGAAATGAAATTTAATTTTTTCAATATAAATTTTTAACTGAAATTCATTTTTAAATCAATTTTTATTAAAAAATTCTGCTAGAATTCAATTATTTACAAACAAAAATATTATTTTTTTGAATAATTGAATGTTTCTTAAAATTCAATTCTCATAAAGAATTTTATCAACAAATTTTTAAATAATTGAATTCTTTTGACAAATTTTAATAAATATTTTTAGAATAATTTCATTTTTCGAGGAATTCGATTAAAATAATTGTATTGAAAATAATTAAAATTCTACAATGTGTTTTAATAAAATTTACGAAAATAATTGAATTCGTAAAAATAATTTTATTATTTATTAAAATAATTGAATTTTTATGAAGAAATTTATAAAAAATTTGTAAAAAATTGAACTTCTGTGAAACTATTATTATTTATGAAAAGAATAAAATGTTCACATAGAATTCAATTTAAACTTTTATAAATAATTAAATTCTTTGGAAGAATTTTATTTGTTATGCAAATAGATGGATTTTTATGAAGAATTTTATTAAAATTTTTAAAAATAATTGACTGTTTATGAAGAATTTTGTTATTTATGAGGATAATTGAATTCTTTTCAAAAATCTATGATTACATTTTTTATAAGAATAAATTTAATTTATAAGAATAAAATAAATTTTTTAAGAATAATTACATTTTTCAAGGAATTCGATTAAAATTGTATATTAAAAATAATTGAAATTCAACAATGAGCTTTATTATTTATAAAAATAATGGAATTCCTAAAAAGAATTTTATTATTTACGAAAATAATTGAATCCTTGTAAACATTTGATTATTTATGAAAATAATTGAATTATTGTGAAGAAATTTATATAGAAAATTTGTAAATAATTTATTTCCTGTGGAATTATTATTTTATGCAAATAATTAAATGTTTGCCAAGAATTTTATTAAAATTTTTGGAATTTTTGAATTTTAGAGAAGAATTTTATTTTATTTATTTTTAATCAAATTACGGACTTTAATGGACCTTTTTTTAAAAAAGTTACTTTTACAAACTTAAAGCAAATTTACGGACCTTTACGGGATTTACGGACGTAGTTCGATCCCTGCTGTGGGGAAAATTTAGGTCAAAGGTATGAATTTATTTTCTAAATATAGAAAATTTTGATCCTTAGGATTTCAATTTTTCGGATTCTTTGAGGACATTGAGGAATAAAAGAGGGCTTCTTAATAGTTTTTTTTTCCTTGCGAGATCAATCATGATAAAATCGTGTACACTGGTTGACACATACTCCAGGAAACATTTCCCTACGGATTCTTGGTGACACGATGAAAAAGACGGATCGATCCCAAAAAAATAAGGAGAATCTTTTCGAAAATTTTATATCAATCGTTGAAAAATTCTGAATATACGTAGACTATTTTCAGCTATTGCTGAAAAGGGTCTGTATATGAGGCAATCAATAAGTCTCCGATACTGATTTTTGTATAAAGATAGAAAATTTAAAATATTAAACATGTTTTTAAAAATTGGAATAAAAAATATTAAAATAGCCTTAATGAAAATTTATGAAGAAAGCAATTTTGTAGAAAAATTGAAACCTTCTACCATTTTCGAAAATTAGGAAGAAATAATTAAAAATCTACAGAGCTGTGGAAATTCATCAACAGAAAGGGATTTTTAAACGTTTTCATTTCAGCGCGAGTTCCAGAAGGATAAAATTTAATTATTCACAAAGCCAGATATACTAAACGAATGTCGGGAATTTTTTAAAGCGATGAATCGTTGCGATAAGGACCTATTTTTTCATTTAGAGTCAAGTCCAGAAATCTTGATCCAGAAAAAATTCTACTTTTATCCACAAAAAAGTAGATTTAAAAATTTTTTAAATATAAAACAGGGCTCGAACCAGTGAAAGTATTTTGAAAATAAATATTCTTTAAATTTTAATTAAACGTTCTTTTATGCAAGCCATCTGTTTGCTAAAAGTTTTCGAACCTTTTTTACAGTCCTGAAATTGATTTTTTGGATTCAAATTTTAAACTTTTAACAAAATCACATGAATAGTTTAAAATTTAAATCCAAATATCTCAATTTCAGTACTGTAGAGGGTTTTAAAATTTTTACCAGGCAGAAGGCCTGCATAAAAGAATATTTACACAAAATTTCAAAAATATTTTATGAAAATTGATTTTTCCAAATATATAAAAGTAAGAGAAATACCATAAAGAATTCTAAAATTAATTAAGATTTTTATCGGAATTTTTAATAATTTAAAAAAAAAATTCTTTGAACAATTTTAAATCCATTTATTTACAATTCAATTTAAATAAATGAAATGTTTAAATAATTGAATTCTTTCGACGAATTTTAATAATATTTTTAAGAATAATTATACATTTTGCGAGAAATTCAATTAAAATTGAATTAAATATAATTGAAATTGTGTCTCGTGAGTTTTATTATTTATGAAACTAATTGAATTCCTAAAAAGAAATTATTTATGAAAATAATTGAATTTTTCTAAAAAAAATTTATTATCTATTCAAAGAATTGAATTTTTGCGAACTATTTTATTAAAAATTTTTAAATGATAATTGACTTTTTGTGAAGAATTTTATTTTTTATAAAAATAGTTGAATTCTTGGGGAAGGATTTTATTATTTATGTAAATAATTGAATTTTTATGAAGAATGTTATTAAAATTTTGTTAAATAATTGAGTTTTTGTAAAGAATTTTGTTATTAAAATGAAAAAAAAAAAATTTCATTTAATAATTAAATGTTTTTTAAAATTGCATTCTCATAAAGAATTTTATCTACAATTTTTAAATAATTCAATTCTTTTGACGAATTGTAGTCAAATTTTTATTATTTATGAAAATAATTGAATTATTTGATAAGAAATTTATAAAAAATTTTATAATTGAATTCCTGTGAAATTTTTACTATTTTTTATAATAATTAAATATTGGCGTAGAAGTTTATCAAAATTTTTTTTTTCAAATAATTGAATTCTATTAGAAAATTTTATAAAAATAGTGGATATATAGAAAATCATTGAAAAGATGAAAATTTTTGAAATTTTGTCAAGAATTTCATTAAAAGTTTTGAAAATAATTGAAATTCAGAGAAGAATTTTATTATTTATAAAAATAATTGAAATTTTGACAAGAATTTTATTATTTATAAAAATAATTGAAATTTTGACAAGAATTTAAAAAAAATTTTAAACATAATTGAATTTTTGAGAAGAATTTTATTACTTTTGAAAATAATTGAATTTCTGCAATCATTAGTAATTCTCCAAAATTCAATTTTTTTAGTGTTTTAACTAAAATTACTAAAATTATTCTATAAATCCATTAGTTTAAAAAAATTAATTAAATATATGTATATTTAAAAAAAGCAAATAATTTCAGAAGAATTTGAATTATTGAGATTTTTTAAAATCTAAGTTCTTTTTTCTAATTAAATTCATTAAAAATTGAAATTTTATAAATTTCAAATTAAAACTATTAGAAGTTGGTCTAATTTAAGAATATTGTAAACGCAACTCTTTTAAAATTCAATTAATTTTGAAATATTTAACTAAAATTGTTCATTAAATAATTTATAACTAATAATTTTATGATAGTTCTTCAAAAATTAAGTTTTTGAAATAGTTATAATAGTATTAAAACTATATTCCTATTCAAATTTTATTTCTATGAACAAAAATTGTAATTGAAAATTTTTAAATTCTATTATTTTTAAAATTGCTAATTTTATTTTAAAAAGTAAGTATAAGGAGTCAGTTGCTGGTAAAATATGAAGAAATTTGTTTGAGGACTAAATTGAAGAAATATAATTCGTATAATTAAGATATTAATTTCAAGAGATGATAAAATATTTAAAAAATTTAAATAAAATGTAAGTAAAATCCTGGATTTTCTGGCAATTTAATATGTGGCAAGTGACTTTTTGAGTAGTTTTTGCAATAAAATTACAACATCTGGAGAGGCGAAAAATAAGAGACAAGAAAAGTTGGCAATAAACGTTGTCTCGTGCGAGAGACTGGATATAACACAACACCTACTGGCTGCTACATGTAATGGAAGCCTCTTGTTACCGAGTACGTGAGTTAAGGATAACGTTATCTCTGCCGTCGCAGTGCAGAGATTCTCAACCTACATCGTTCTTATTCTCACCAAGATGTATAGTACCACTTGCCATAATAAAGTGTACCCGAGAGGTGATAAAAATGATGACATTACCTTTTAACAGAAAGTCTATTAATCAACTTCTTCAAAATTTTAATTTTATCCCAACCGGCACAAAAGCAGGGTTGCCACAAAAATTTTATTTTCTTTTTCCCTAATATAACTTTTCCCTGATTTCCAGACAAAATTTTGACGTCTTCCCTGACGCTAAAGAATATTCCGATTCACTAAATAAAATAAACTGATCGAATGATAAAATCATTATTTTATAAAAGAATATTTTCAAATACATTTGTTTTCAATTCAATTTTACGTTTCGATTATTTGGAAATTCTTCTATTACATACTGGGTGTCTACAATTTTAATATGAAAAAAATTTCCCCGACATTTCCGGGTTTTCCAGGCCTTCTAAAATTTTTTTTTCAGGTTTTAAGAATCGACATAATAAGGGGTTATAAAAAATGCATAATTGCTAAAATTTTATTTGATAACAGTTATAAATGACGTGGGAGAAGTTCACAACGTTTGTCAACAACGATTTGAGGAAAAAAAGTGTTTTACACTCAGAAAACAATATTTTACGTTTACAAAATTTTCTTCTTTAACTTTTCGTTTAAGAAACATTATTGTAAAAGTTTTTCTAAGACCATTTACACTGAAAAAAAAAATTTAATTGATTCAATTAACCGATTAATTGACTATTATCCATTAAATATTTAATTGAATCAAATAATATTTATTGGAGTCAATTAAATTTGATAATTTTTTATTTGATTCAAATACTGAAATTATTGGTTGAAATACCATTTAATTGACTCCAATAAATATTATTTGATTCAAGTAAATATTTAATTGATAATAGCCAATTAAATGGATATTTGAATCAATTAAATTTTTTTTTCAGTGTACACTTCGTGTCAAATAAGAGAACATTTTACTTGAAACTATAAATTAAATTTTTTCATGTTTTATAATAAAATTAAAGATGGCCTAGTAATAAAATCATTATATTTTATATTATAAGAATATTGTACTTCTTAAAAATTATTTCATCATTTCAATTCAATTATTATTTTCAAGAATTTTTAACTAAAAGTTCTTTGACAATTTTTAAATCAATTTGTTTATAATATTAAATTTTACAAAATTTCAATTATGCGTAAATTCTTCAATTAAATATTTATTAGAAAATAAAAACTGTAAATAATATAACAAAAAATTCAATTTACCTTTTTAAAAAGAAATTGATTTCAAAATTCAATTATTTCTAAAAAGTCACGCTATATTGCTTTTAATAGTCAATTATTATTATCTAAAAGTTTAACAGAAATCCATTATTAAATCAATTTTTATTAGAATTCAATTATTTAAATATAAAAATAAATAATTTATTGAATTATTGAATGTTTCTTAAAATATTGAATTCTCATAAAGAATTTTACCAACAAATTTTTAAATTGATGACGAAGTTTAATAATAAAATTTTAATAAAATAATAATTGAATTCCTGTGAAATGTTTATTATTTTATGAAAATAATTTAAAAATTTTTTAAATAATGAGATTCGTTTGGAAAAATTTTATTAAAATAGTAGATATTAAAAAACATTGAAATGAGGAATATTTTTGAAAATAATTGAAATTTCGCCAAGAATTTTATTAAAAGTTATGAAAATAATTGAATTTTGGAGTTGAATTTTACGGACTTGCAGTAAATTTACGGACCTTTACGGGATTTACGGACCTATTTATTAATGAATATAGATGGACTTTTATGAAGAATTTTATTAAATTTTTTAAAAATAATTGACTGTTTGTTAAGAGTTTTGGTATTTATAAGGATAATTGAATTCTTATAAAGAATCTGATTTAAATTTTTTTATACGAATTCAATTCCTGCGGAGAATTTTGTTATTAAATAACAGAAGGAAATATTTTATTATAAATTTATTTATTTTATTATAAATAATTGAATTCTTTTGATGCTTTTTAATAAATTTTTTTAGAATAATTTCATTTTTCGAGGAATTGGATTAAAATTGTATTGAAAATAATTAAAATTCTGCAATGTGTTTTAATAAAATTTATGAAAATAATTGAATTCTTAAAAGAAATTTTATTATTTATTGAAATAATTGAATTATTGCGAAGAAATTTATAAAAAATTTGTAAATAATTGAATTTCTGTGTAACTATCGTTATTTATGAAAAGAATCATGAAATGTTCACGTAGAATTCTATTTAAAAACTTTTTTAAATAATTAAATTCTTTTGGAAAATTTTATTAAAATAGTAGATATTGAGAATCAATTTATTTTTTATGAAAATAATTGAATTCTTAGGAGGAATTTTATTATTTATGCAAATAGATGTGGGTGATTCTCCAAAAAACCTCATTTTGCATGTAGTCAAGATTTTCTAAATAATTATAATCATTTGGGAAAATACCAAGTCATATTTCCCTATTTTATCACTTTTTCTAAATGTTCTGCAAAAAAAAGTTGTAAAATTTTATTGTTTAATACATTTTTTAAATATTTTACCACCCCAAAATCGATTTTCTAACCTGTCATCTAAGTGCTTTTCATTTTTTTCAATACGTAAAACAATTATTTAAAACATGAAAATTGGTACTTTATTAATTGTTTCTAAAAGTTATGATATTTAAGAATAATTTTCTAAAATATGAATAAAATATGTCGTGTAGTTTTTTTAAATATAGAAAATGAAATTTGTCATGTAGTACCGCGTCATTCCTCTCACTCGTTGAATATTATCCAATATTTTTGCTGTGGGTAGAGATATTGATTAATTATTGTGATCAATATTTAAATTAACATCTCTAATATTAATTTCTTAAGTTACTTTTTAAAAAATGTCATTATTTTGCGTTAAAAAAATTAAAATTGAGACATAAGCAGAGATTCACAACCTAAAGCGTCATTCCTCTCACCCCTAATAAAAACAATATTAATATATATAAATTGATCGCAAATTTTTTTCACATAAAGTTATCCTTTATAAACATGATAGGGCATTCTAAGCTGGAGGAAAATTATTTGTCAATTAAATAAAATTAAAAAATGTTGAAATCGTCATTCCTCTCACCCGTCATTCCTCTCACTTTTTTGAATAAAAATTAAAAATTGATATGATTGTCGGTTGTTTACAAACTGCCAGTGAAAAGTGAACCTAAAATGTATGAAAAATAATTTTTGACAATTGTTAAAAGAGATTTTTGATAACTGTAAGTATTTCAAAATCTATAAAATTTATAGATAATATTAATAAATTATAATTTTTAAATAATTTTTTGTAAATAGAAAAATATATATAATAAAAAACGCCGGCGCCAAATTTTAACCTCTTAATTTTTTTGTAAATTTTAATTTAAAATATATACTTTAAAAGCTAAAAGTTAGCATGATCATGCTATAGAGGTGGTAGATTTTTGAAAGCTCAATATAATTGACTGCATTAATCCATAAATAATAATTTTTTTTCTTTTCTGTTTGTAACTCACAAAAAGGAGTATTTCGGGAGAATCACCCATGTATTTTTATGAAGAATTTTATTAAATTTTTTTTAAACAATTGACTGTTAAGAATTTTGTTATTTATGAGGATAATTGAATTCTTGTCAAGAAACTATGATTAAATTTTTTTTACGAATTGAATTCCTGCGCCAAGAATTTTGTTATTAAATTACAAAAATTAATATTTTATTTATACTAATTGAATGTTTTTTAAAATTGAATTTTCTTAAAGAATTTTTTCTACAATTTTTAAATAAATTTAATTCTTTTGGCGAATTTTAATAAAAATTTTAATATTTATTAAAATAATTTAAATTTTGACGAATTTTTTTTTTTTTTTTTGAGAATTTTAAAAAAATTTTGAAACATAATTGACTTTTTGGGAAGAATTTTATTATTTTTCAAAATAATTGAATTTCTGCAATCATTTGTAAATTCTTCAAAATTCAAATTTTTTAGTGTTTTTAACTAAAATTCAAACAAATTATGGACTTTACTGACCTTTTTTTAAAAAAAAACTGACTTTTGCTGTCTTTTAACAAATTTACAGACCTTTACGGGATTTGCCGTCCTAGTTCGAGCCCTGTACTACAGTTTTTCTAATTGACAATGATTTTCTAATTTCAATTAGCGATTAACCCCTTCACAGTCCAATGAAAATGAAATTTTTGTGCCATAAATGTTAAAAAAAAAAATTTTTGTAAAAAAATATGACATTGTCATATTGTATGATTTTGGGGTCACTGAATCAAAATCCGTGGTCAAAACTCCAAAATGGCGAGCAAAAGAAAATTTTAAAGTTAACGAACTTCTTAACTTTAAAATTTTTTAGTTGCTATTTTGAAGCCACCATTTTGAATTTTGGACCACGGATTTGTATTCATCGACTTCAAAAACCCCCGAGTAGGCATTTTAGCCAGATTCTTTAACTTTAAAATGTTTTTTTTTTCGATGTCCCTATAGGGGTGATGGACATATAGGACCCGACATTTTTATGCCTCTATAGAGGTCAGTGACATTGAAGGGGTTAATTAATAATTATGAATAGAAATTGTATTTTTCGTCGAAGCTTGATAAGCCCCAGGTTGTTTTTATACAATTCTTGAAATTCCTTTAAATACCCTAAATACTTGTATATCAGAATTGCATTAACGACAGAGGACTAAAGATATAATTTTTCATGTTGTAGTTAGAATATCAACGAAACTAAAACAAGAAAAATTAATTTTATCCTTATTTCTTCTTTTCGAGAAAAATAATCACTAACCCGATTAGGCATTGACTGATGAGATTGATAAAGTTGTATAAGGATTTAACGAAAATCCTTAATACAATCCATACAACAAAGAAATAGCAGATGATATTGACGATGGAATGAAATGAAAAGTGAGATGAAGAGAAGTGACGAAGCGAATAAAGTAAAGAAGAATTGCAAAGTCTCTCTTCTTTTGCTGTCCGTTCAGATGGCAACTTCTCTAAGAAGTGAGAGATCAATATCCTCCCTCTCCCCACTCCTTTCTCCAATGATCGTATTTCTCCACTGATTCCATGTCCTTCCATAGATCGTTTTCTCTCATTTACTCCTTTTTCATTTTATTCCTCTTCTTTTTTTACTTTTTCATCCATTCCTTTCATTCTCTTCATCTTTCATTGGTTACTATCAATGGGATAAAACCACGTTCAACTAAGTAGCACTTTTTTTTCTCCCTTAATGCTTCAATCCTCCCACTCAACCAAAAAAACGAACCAAAAAAAAGGCCTGAACTAGAGATTTCAAGAGCGCAATCCGATACCAAGTTGTTAACTTGTTCTTTTTTAAAGAAGCTACTTTACCCAAGAATTAAAGGTGTAAAAGGACCGATAAAACTTTCAGCAGTTATTTTTCTATACGGGTGTATGTCTGGAAGTATTAGTAAGTTTTTTATCGAGAAAACTTCCAATTCGAAAGGGTTTTAATTTATAGTTGTCTTTTTTTCTCCTGTAACTGTATTTCTCAGGGGGAAATAAATTAATAGTGTGGAATTTTTTCTTTCCTCGCACTTTAACGCTTTTAAAACATTTTGTTCTTTTATGGTAGTATTTTTTTTTCTTTATGTCAGAATACTGTTTTTTCTTATTTTATTTTTTCGACACGTTCAAAATAGTGTTGAAATTTAATTGAATGAATGGAGGTGCGGTAAATAAATGGGAACTAAATATTTCATCAGTGTCAGTAAAATACAGGGAGTCGATTTCTCGAGGTGCTTTTCATTCCAACTCGTTGAATTTTGTAAGCGAGACATTTTTCATATTTAGAGGCAGGATAGTATACAACGGTGGCTTAGAAGTCTCATCTTTTATAGGTATTTTATACGTCCAAACGATCTAGCACTTCTTCAATGTCACTTTTTAATGCACCATCGAAGCAGTGCCATCGTATTGCAAATAATATAACTTGTGCTTAAAGTACTACAATTGATCACAGCACGACTTTCTTCTTTTCTATCCTCACGATATAATTCTGTCCAATAAAATTTTATAAATTGTTCCTTTTACGATTTTTTTACAAATTATCAAAAAAAAATTATAGTTAAATTAATACTTTTTAGGGTTGCCACAGATCAGGGAATTCAGGGAAAAGTAAGGAGTTTTTATTAAAAGTACTAGAAAAAATTAAATTTTTAGAATTTATAAGAAAATTCTGAATTTTTTTGTCTTTTGGTTTGCCTCATAAACTATGAAATTACCACGAATTCTAAAAAGACCTTCAATTTTTTTCTATTTCTGACAACAATTTATTTTAAAAAACTTGATTCTATTGAAGAACTGCCATAAAGTTATTACTTATAAATCATTTAATGAAGTACTTTTTTGAAAAATTTTAATTTCATTTCTGTTGAAATTAGTTTCAATTTTAAAAATTTTAACGCAATTCTTTGAAAGAATTCAACTATGTATCTTAATAAATAATTCAATTCTTTCCAGCTATTCAATTATATTGAAAAATGATTTGAAAAATATTCGTTGTAAAATTAAATTACTTTACTATTTAAAAAATTTTCCCACAATAACCAAGTGGAAAAGTATTAAAAATTTTACTATTTCCATTTAATCGTCAATTTTAGATATTTCGAAATATTAAAAGAATATATGGGGTAATATTGGATTTGTCAGAGAATGTCTTCCACCTTCCGATGACCGGATAACCCAGTCGTTTTGACAGAAAGTCGTGAACCATTTTTGAAAGGAAAGGATATAATAAACCTCATCCATAAAACCCGTCTTATATTTTCCCAGTCTCAAGACACAACCCTCACATCGATTTTAACACATCAAAGGGGTCGTTTTCTTCTCGAGGCTCACACACAAAAATTCTATTCGCCGCAAATTCAAAAGGATAAGAAATCACTAAGAATATCAATTTGAGGACAATTTTTAGAATACACTCTCCTACTTGATTTTTTTTATATAAAAAAAAGTAGTACTCAATTTCTAAAAAGAACTCCCTCTTGATACTAATCAGACTTCTCTTTTTTACGACACACGCATTTACCGAAAAAAAAATCTCTCAATCAATTCCGGGGGCTCGACAATCGTTTCTCTCCTGTCTTAAAATAAAATTCCCAAGTGACAATTCCAAAAAACCAATTGTTAGAATGGAACTTAAAAATACTAAATTGTGAATCACGCCATAAAGATTGTTTATCAAAAGATCTTGCCCTTAATAGCTTTCTACCTTCTTTTCTCTGAAAGAGACTGCGAAAGCTGTCTTTCACCCCCCCCCCCCCGAAATAAAAGGATAATGGCGAACAAAGTAAACTCAGTTTCAGAAACATTTTAGTTGATATCCTTAATGCTACACGTAACGAGAATTGTTGACATTTAAGAAAAATAAGAGGGATTTCATCTTTCCATGGAGACACACGGAAAAATATTGTTTTTGAAAAGAAGAAAAACTCATTTTTCATTCTGTAAAAAAAAAAAACTCCAAACTACTTTATCTTTACTCCAAAAGAAGATAAATTGTTGCTAATTTTCTCTTCGCATAAAAAAAAGAAATTCTATAGTTGCATTAAAAATAAACAAAAAATTGGGAATTATAAATTAATTCTTTAATTATTGAAAATTTTCTTTTAAAAAGCAGCGAATTCATCACTTTTGTGAATTTTGCTTTTAAAGTGATTATTTCGTAATCGATATTGGCTCGAAATTGATTCAGTGAACCGGAGAAGAAACAATCTAACTAGCAATTGCACGGGAGATAAATGGTATGTAGGAGGATTCAAATCAAATGACTTTTAACAGATAACAGAATATTAACTTATTTACTGAAATGAATATTACACATTTGAGTTTATGAGGCATTTGTAATATTAAATCTTCTAAATTATATACTAAAATTTTAATGTAATTTAACATCATAGAATTTTTTTAATTTGTTAGTAATTTTTCTAATTTGAGACTGGTTTGTTTTATACAATTCTTTTTTACTATTTTAGAATTTTAATGATATTAAACTTGTCAGGAATTGTCTTTAGATTATATTCATGCTTTGCTTGTTTCAACCATTGTATGTTTCTACAAATTTTAGTTTGTTCATAAAAAATTCTTACTCAAGTAATTCGGCCTGTTAGATTGACAATTGGGGTCATGTTATAGATTTCAAAAAAAAAGTCTTTATGTTTAAAAGCTAGCCCAATATTTAACCACGAAATACTCTTTTACTTGTAGTGTCTAGAACTATTGGAATTTATTTCCAATTTAGAAATATTGACAATTTCAGTCATTTTAGATTTCAAAAATAAAATTACTTAAATATTTATCTTTAAAAGATAGCCCAGTATTTAACCACAAATACATTTTTTTGCAGTTTCCAAGACAATTGAGATTTATCTCCAATATGAAAAGATTGAAAAAGGTGTCATTTTAGATTTCAAAAATTAAATTACTTAAATATTTATCTTTAAAAGATAGCCCAGTATTTAACCACAAATAAATTTTTTTTGCAGTTTCCAAAATGATTGAAATTTATCGTCAGTTTGGAAAGACTGACAATGGAGTCATGTAAGATTTCAAAAATTAAATTAGTTAAATTTTCAGCTTTAAAAGCTAGCCCAGTATTTAACCACAAATAAATTTTTTTTGCAGTTTCCAAGACGATTAAAATTCATCTCTAATTTGGAAAGATTAAAAAAGGTGTCATGTTACATTTCAAAAATTAAATTAATTAAATATTTACCTTTAAAAGCTAGTCCAGTATTTAACCACAAAACTCTTTTATTTGCAGTGTCCAGAACAATTGCAATTTATTTCCAATTTAGAAAGTCTGACAAATGGGGTCATTTAAGATTTCAAAAATTAAATTACTTAAATATTTAGCTTTAAAAGCCAGCCCAGTATTTAACCACAAATAACTTTTTTTGTAGTTTCCAAGACGATTTAAATTAATCAAGTGACTTAACTTCGACTTCTAATTAGATTATTAATAGAATATTAACTATTTATTGGAATGAATATAACACATTCGAGTTTATGAGACATTGTGGTAATTTTAAATCTTCTAACTGATATACTAATATTTTTAATGTAAATTAATTGTTTCAATATCGTAGAATTTTTTTAATTTGTAAATTTATTTTTCTAATTTGCGACAGGTTTGTTTTTTATAATTATTTTTTACCATTTTAGGATTCTAATGATATTGGATTTGTCAGTATCTGTCTTTCGATCCCGATGACCGATAGTTCAGACAGTTTGACACAAAACGGTGAAAACATTTCTTTTTTGATATTATCGAACACATAATGAATTTATTATCTCTCACTTAATAAAATTATACTTCATATCGTCAACAAAAATTACTGTTAAGTATAAATATTTTCCTTTATCTTGAAAAAAAAATCTCTCCCGAGAGAGAGGAAAAGGTCACTGAATATTTTAATAAATCATAACCAAGTTGTATATATTCATCGTGAATCTCAACACATTTGTTTTATTTTCTATTTCGTCTACACTTTTTTTTTGTATTTCTCTACGTGCAAAAACCTCAAAGGAAACTTGAAGAAAGCTACAACCTTTTTAAGTAATACGCGGGAATTTATTCAACCGTACTTTCTTTAGAAAAATATCAATGTCTCGTTTTTCTTACTTTTCTACTTTAGAATATTTAAAAAAAATTTAAATATCTGTAAATTTTCCTAAAATTTAAAGTCACTGCCGTCTAGAGAAGTTAACGATTTTTTAAAAATGAAATATTTATGCTAATTGAAGGAGAAGATTAAAGAATGTTGGTTTTAAATTCTAATAGAATTTTTAATTCGGGATTTTCAATATTTTCCAGAGAGGAATACTTTAAATGACATTGAGAGACATTATCGTGTAAAATAAATTGAATCTTGAAAAATTCTATTTAAAAAAAAAAGAGTTTTAGTTATTTGCTCAAGTATAAAATGACGCTTGTTGATAAAGACCGAAAGAGAAAATTCTATCCACGCAGAGGAAATTTCCCCGTTCGGTGTCAAATTAAGACTCAGGTGTGCAAACATTGCAACTGCATTTATCCTGTTCGGTGCACGTACGGACTTAAAAAAGGAAGGTCGCAAAGAGAGAGAAAGAGAACGGGCATGCACACGTGAGGACATTTCCTCTAAGTGGAAATATTGATCAAAGATTTATTTTTCTCCAGTGTCACATCTCCAATTCACATTTTTATTTCTTATTATCTTCGTTTTGTTCTCTTTTTTAATTCAATAAAAATAATGTTATTTTTTTATTCGTCGGTTATTTTCTTAGCTAGTAACCCTTCACAGTTAAGTGCTAAACGAACGACCCCTAAAGAGAATGGCTCGAATAGAGAGAAGCAGTCGAGACTAATAGTATATTTACCACAACATTTTCCTATATTAAAGTCACCATGTACGGCTTCACAGCGACGCTAAAATCTAGCCTGGGAAAAACAAACTCAACAAGAGTCTTTCACCTTTTTTAGAATAATAAATCTCTGACACTGTTTTATAATGGGAATTTATTAATGCTTTTCTTGTTTCAACCATCCTTGTATGTTTCTACTGATTTTAGTTTGTTCATAGAATTAAATTAGTTAATTTTTCAGCTTTATAAGCTAGCCCAGTATTTAACCACAAATAAATCTTTTTTTATTGTGTCCAAAATGATTGGAATTTATCACCAGTTTGGAAAGACTGACAATGGTGTCTTGTTAGAATTCGAAAATTAAATTAGTTAAATCAAGTGACTTTTAACTTCGACTTCTAATTTGATTATTAAAAGAATATTAACTATTTACTGAAATGAAAATTACACATTCGACTTTATGAGTGATTGGTTTTTTCAAGCGGATATTTAATTCATTTCCGTATTAGTAAATTTTTTAAAATTTAATAGCAATTTATTTTTACTATCTTTCCCCTTATTTGCGTCACGATATTTTTATCCAATTTTTTCAACATTTTATAATTTTACTAAAAATGGATTTGTCAATGAATATCTTTCAATCGCGATGATCGTACAGTTCAGGAAGTTTGATACAAAAATGTGAAAAATTTGTTTTTTGATATTATCAGCCATTTAATGAATTACTTTTTTCGATAAAATGCGGAAGAACTTTTGGTCGTCTTCTAAATATGTGACAGAGGTGGGACATTGAATAATTTTTCCTACCCTTAATAAAATTTGTATCTAATATCAAGAAAATATTTCTTCAACTACTTTCTAAATTCTCTTTTCTGGACTTACTTTAAAGTACCTTGAATTTTAAACGAATCTCCAACTTCGCCAAATTTAAATTTTTCAGATTTAATCTTTCAGTTTTGATGTTAAAACTTTGTTTAAAGTACAAAATTCTATTTAGAAACGTTCGTGAGTGAAATATGATAAAAGTTTTCGGGAGTAGGTACGTAATAAAAAAAGCATTTTAAGAACAAAGCTTTGAAAAAAATGCAAAAGAGAATAATAAATTTGACAAAAATAATTTTCTAAGCAACAATAATTCATAAACACTGCAAAGTTCCAAAATAATTAAACAAAAAATAGAAACAATTCAAAATTTTTCACCTCCATTGAAAATTTACATGAACTTCAAAATCATTTTAATGAAACTCGATTTTTAAAATGAACTCTTTTTCGACACTAAATGAACATGGAAAACGAGGAGAAATCAAGGCAGAGAGAGAGAGAGAGAGAGAGAGAGAGAGAGAGAGAAGGAGAGAGACAGTTTAAAATTGGAAAACTGTTTGAAAGTAAAATCATGTAATTGGAAAGGGACTTTTTTCGAATGAATTTGAAAATTTTTTATCGAAATTCCCCCGCTCTCATTTTTTATCGTTGAGTTGAAATTAAAGGTGAAGTGTCATTGCGAGCAACCATCGACGCTTTTACTACCGACACATTGAGGTTAAAGTGTTAATATCCGCGGTTGCGGTTTGCGGATCTCGTCTTATCGAATTACATCAAATCCGGTTCAAGTTAACGTATTGATTCAATATGCGGTTTCGAGAATGGAATTCTCGCACTCGAATTACATTACCGTAACGGATTCTCCATCTCATTATTAATTAATTCGTCCCTTTTGCTCAACACCAGGGTAGATTTAATAATAATCCTTAGACATTATATTCCTTTATTGGGATTCACTGTAAACTTTAATACAACTGCGCATATTATTATTACAATATTAATGATAATATTTATATTCTTCTCCATTTAGCATTTTTCTTTTTTTAAATCTGTTACATCAATTCTGATTCTATTTATTTACTCAAAATGTTCAAAGGGAATGGAAAAACTCGTATCGATAAAATACTAATAATTTTAATATTAATAATAATAATAATTTTGAAGATTGGAATTTATCTTCAGTTTGGAAAGACTGACAGTTGGAGTCATGGTAGATTTAAAAAATTAAATTAGTTAAATATTCAGCTTTAAAAGCTAGCCCAGTATTTAACCACAAATAAATCTTTTTTTGTTTACAAAATCATTTGAACTTATCTCCAGTTTGGAAAGACTGACAGTTGGCGTTATGTTAGATTTCAAAAATTAAATTAGTTAAATATTTAGCTTTAAAAGCTAGCCCTGTATTTAGCCACAAATAACTCTTTTTTGTATTGTTTTAAGACGATTAGAATTTATCTTGTCTTTTTGTTTTTTTAAATCTGTTACATCAATTCTGATTTTACTTATTTACTCAAAATGTTCACAGAGAATAGAAAAACTCGTATTGAAAAAATAATAATTTTAATATTAATAATAATGGTAAAATAATATTAATAATAATAATAATGATAATAATAATAGCAGTAAATTCAATCTAAAACATAATTAACATAATTAAAATCACTTACAGAAATTTGATGAAATAATTACAGCTAATAATGTCGCCATGGGGAAATTAAGCTCATAAACCCACATTAAAGCTAGACGGATTATAGTAAATCGTTTGGAATAAAAAGCACACACTAAAAACAATCACAATTAAGTTATTTAAAATCAGAAAATTTACTAATATGCGACAATTGAGACTCTTAAAAATATACCCGAACGTTAATAACTAACAACCAAATAAGTGAAAATATAAGTATAACCGACAGAGAATGAAACTTGTCACGACACGCTCGCGACACATCGTTTTCTTTCCCCCCACTTTTTTCAAAAATAACAAAAACACGCATGCGCTATAATTTTAAAAATAAATAGTTTCTCCTCCAGACTAAAATTATACAAAAAAATAAAAGAAATTTAATAATTAATAAACTAATGGAAATTGTACACAAAAATTTATTTCTCTCCCAAATCTTCACAAAAAATATTATTAGATCAGTAAAATGTGAAATATTCGTCAATGAAATAATTTATGAAAAGAATCGATTTAACGGACTTGAATAAAATCATAAATTGATATACAGCAGACAAAATAAATTTGTACAATAATAAAATAAATGTTGTAAAATTCTATATCAAATTGGAATATTACCGAATGAAATTTAATAAAGGTGGAAATTCGTTGATAGGGGAGTAGATAAATATAGTTCGATAAAGTTGCTACATGCCAAAAGCTATATCAGTGGGGTTAATATTGGGTGTTGTATTATATTGTGCCCAGTAGGCGTTCGGGTCTACATCAAGTACCACGAATAATGGGTGAAGAGAGGGGATGGCATTTAGAACAAGGAAGAGGGGTGGGGAGAGGAAAATGCAGGGGAGCGAGAAATCCTCTCTTCAAAGAATATACATATATCTATATATATATATATATATATATATATATTATATCTATATAACACAATACAGAAACTTTATCCAGGAATGGATAAATTGCTACTGAATAATTTCACCGTCACGTCTAGTCTGTCAATCCACCATGACATACCCCCAGAGTCTACACTTCCGCTAAACCAGATAGATCCCTTATTTGAAACTGCTAACAATTGTCCACATACAATAAATTATTCCACCACGAAACCTATTGGTCCAATTTTTTTTTTATTCTTTTTTATTGGAAATAGAAATCAATTTCGTTTTAATTAATTTTCACAGTTAATTTCAATTGAAAATAAATTTTTCTATTTGTAAAATAGAAAATAAATTAAAATTCCAAAAGGGTATTTTTTACGTAAAGCCGAATATTAAAGATAATAAAAAATTATTATTATTATGTACAATTATACATATAATATTATAATATTTCATAATTGTGTTGTGGGGGATTAAGATTTGCAAAAGACCAAGAAGAAAATAAATAAAAAAATATTATATAATTATAATAATTATATATAAATTATCCTATATATTTATTAATAGATTTATTTTATAATATTTTAATAGTTATAATATTTATAACATTAATTACAATTACAATAATAATTATTTTTCTTCTAATTATAATAATTACAAAAATTCCTATTATTAATTATTACGAATAATAATCATAATTTGGCATAAAAAAATAATTTTGATAATAAAATGACAAATATAATGAAAAGAATATTATTTATGTGAAGAATTGACTGATTTTATTCGCTAATAAATTTAACGTCTGATTATATAGTCGATATATCCCTTAAACGTTAAACTGAAAGTAGTAATGTAAAGATATAGTCAGACGCACGAGTAACCATCATAACTGTCATTATTTATCAACTTTTATTACCGAATGAAACAAAAATAATATAAAAGTTAATTAATTAAAAATTATACTATTACGTATAATTTGACTTTATCAATTTTATATTTAACAAAAATTCAAAAAATTACTGTAAATAATAAAGTAGGTGAATAATTTTTTAAAAGTAATTTTTAGAATCAAAAAATATTAGACGACACCCGATTTCACAATTTTAAACATTTAAAATAAATATTCTCTTCAAAAAAAAGATCTAAACTATGCAACCAAAAATTAATCAATATTTATTAATTGACCCACTACCTTTATTCACATATATTCATTTCGTCATATTCCAATATAAAAATTAAATTTTTATTCAAACGTTGTAAATTCATGTATAATCTTTAAAAATGCGGGAGTTTTCACAAAAGTGAAATAAACTTTTAATAATTTCACAAAGCAATTGAAATTTACAAAAATAATGAAATTATGACGAATTATTAAATTATAATGGCAAATTCATTTAAACAATAATTTAATTCTAGAATATCATTCTCTGTTACCATCGGGACAATAAACTTGATTACTCGAAAAATGAATAATTATTAACTACCAGGTATTTTTTTATTTCTTTGTCGAATTTTATTTAAAAATTTGTATCGAAAATAATTAAATGGAAATTATGGATTTATCTCCGATATAAAAAACTAAGAGTTGGTGACATGTTTGTCTTCAAAAATTAAAAAAAAGAAAGAAAGAATTTTGTCAAATCTTTAGCTTTAAAAGCTAGCCCAGTATTTAAACACAGAACTCATTTTTTGTAGTGTCCAAAACGATTGGAATTTATCTCCAGTTTGGAAAAACTGACAAATGGTATCACATTAGATTTTAAAAATTGAACTCTTATTATTTTATAGTTTCTAAAACAAATGGAATTTATCTCCAGTTTAGAAAGACTAAGAAATGATTTCATGTTAGTTTTTTTCATTTTTTTCAAAAAATTAAATATTTAGCTTTAAAAGCTAGCCCAGTATTTAACCACAAATAAATCTTTTTTTGTAGTTTCCAAGACGATTAAAAATTAATCTCCAGTTAGAAAAGACTGAAAAGGCGCCATTTTAGATTTTAAAAATGAAATTAGTTAAATATTATAAGCTTTAGTAGCTAGCTCAGTATTTAACCACAAATAACTCTTTTTTGTAGTTTCCAAAACGATCGAAATTAATCTCTAGTTTAGAAAGACTAACAAACGATTTCATGTTAAACTTCAAAAAATTAAATATGTAGCTTTAAAAGCTAGCCCAGTATTTAACCACAAATAAATCTTTTTTTGTAGTTTCCAAGACGACTAAAAATTAATCTCTAGTTTGAAAAGACTGAAAAAGGCATCATTTTAGATTTTAAAATTGAAATTAGTTAAATATTATAAGCTTTAATTGCTAGCCCAGTATTTAACCACAAATAAATAAATGAATAATTATTAACCAAACCCACGTGTAAAATAATTTTTTTTGTTGAATTTTTTTTCAAGAAACATTTTTATCCAAAACAATTGAATAGCATTATAAGGATATCAATATCAAGCATTGAAAATGTATTGGTATGTCAAAAATGACAAAGCAAATAAGATTTTTTCTGTCAGATACAATCTAAAATTGTTATCTTAATCTTGTATTCAAGTTATATTGCCATGAGGGCCTCGAATCACCCTCGATCTATAAACGTCACATCGTATAAATACATGCGACACGGTCGTAACCCTGAGACGAATAATAACTACACCTGTCCGGGATGCCAATTATAGTGATCCTAATACATTGTTCTACTTATGTTTAACCTGCAAGAGTGATTGAGCGAAAGCGAGAGAGAAATTTCGATAAGGACCTCTATGATTATTTCTATTTCTTTAAACCCGAAGGGATCAAGAAAGAAAATCACAAGGATTCTATAGTAATTCTCTTTTTTTTTGTTACACCGTTCCTTATTTGAAACACATCATTTTTGGTCTTCGTTTTTTCAGAAAAGAAATCCAATTTTCTGCAAATTTACTGTTACGCGTATACGTATAGTAATATAAAATTGAAAACTATTTTTAACATTCAAGTCATTTGGCGAAAAGAAAGTGTTTGTCGACTCTATTTATTTTTTTCCCATTTCGTCGTGTCGCAATAATTCCGCAGCTCGACATTCAATTTTATACTTGTTACTCGATTTCTTTTTCTTTTTTTTTTTTGGAACGAAAGAAAACGCAATTCTCGGTAATTCGGGTTAAAAGATGAAAATTGTTTTTGAAATTCATTTTTTATTTACCCTAGTTTTTGCAATTTTTTGTCGACAGATTTAATCAATTTTTGGTTACGTAGTTTTTTATCATAATTAAATTGAAAAAATAAAAAAGATTGAATTTTCTATAATAGTATTTACTTATACGTTTCTTTGTCAATTTACTTTTGAATTTAAATTCCAATCGAGAAAAATAGGTTAAACCACATTCGGAGGAAGTGTACAGTAGCGCCACTGGCGGGAAATTTTAAAATAGCCTAACAAGATATTTTCCAATAAAGTCAATTTTCTCTTAAGTGTTATATCTATTCTCCCAATTGAGAAGTAATTTTCCCTCAAATGAATAAACTATTTTTACAAAATGAACTATTTTGAAAAATGATTTAAAAAATACTAAAGAAATATTTTAATCTCAGGACAAACCTGCAAGAAACAACGTAAAAGTAGTGATCAAACTTTTGAATAGAATTATGGAAGTAAATGTATAGAAAAAAATGAAGAAAAAAATGAAATTTTGTAAACCAAACTCCTTTGTACAAATCTTGATTTAAAACAAAGAAATATTTTACAAAAAATTTTCACTACGAATGGAAAATCAAATTTTACGATAGATTCTCTTCTAAAATAAAAAAATCAATTTTCCCCTTAATTTAAAAAATTTTCCAAACCACTTGATCACTGTTTAAAACTTAAAAATCGTTTAAAAAGTTTCGTCTTATAAAATGACACGGAAAAGTGGAAACCGGTACTCAATATTTGAAGTCTTTCTGAAGGATTCCTTTAGTGCCTTACATTTGTGAATCGTGAACTGAATAAAGTTCGAATCAAACTTTGAAATGCGTCATCGATTCCAAGTGGAAACTGTCGAGATGTTATCGCACTTCCTACTTTTTCAACGAGTTTCGAGAAAATGCGCTTTTCCTCTAACACACTATAAATGTATATAGTTATACTTTCTCTATCTCTCTCTCTCTCATCCATTGGTGTAAAATACATAAATATAATTTTATGAGACTTGAAATTCATCATACTTTGAATTTTTATAGCTTTCTGCAATATACACATTTAACACTTTACTCCCATCCTTTTTTTCTGTTTTGCGGTCTGAAAAAAAATCCCATACATATAAGGCTATTATTATTCAAACATTGAGTAGCAAAATAAGATTACACATTATTCAGAATGAATAAGTTTTCAACTTTTTCACAGATTAGAGAGATGGGGAGGGGGGTATAAGAATATAATTAGAAAGTTTTCCAAGCTATTTCCAAGTTTTTGAATTAATCGAGCTTTGAGTATTAAAACTCGAGATGTGAATCCTTATAAAAGTTGAGATAATACTGAATAACTGTGAGTATTCTGTTTTTATCAAATCTTGTAAAATCCGATAGGATTTATTTACTTTGGATCGATAAATTACACGTGTAATATGTCATCAGTAAAAAAATTTACAAAATTGCAAAAAAAATGCAAAAAAAACGAAATTAAAAAAAATTTGTAAAATTATTATTGCAATTATTTCTATAATTTAATATTTTAAATAAAAATGAAGTTTAGTTTAAAATTTTCAGCTTTAAAAGCTAGCCCAGTATTTAACCACAAATAAATCTTTTTTATTGTGTCCAAAATGATTGGAATTTATCTCCAGCTATTTAAACATAAAACTTTTTTTGTAGTGTCCAAATCGATTAGAATTTATCTCAAGTATGAACAGATTGACATTTGGCGTCATGACAGATTTCGCAAGTTCCCTTTTTTGTCTAAAGAACATAAAATCAAACAGGTGACTCATAAATTAACTCTCGATATAAGTTGAAAAGAACTACTTTAAAATTTCAAACTACCCTCCAAGGTAATTAATAATTTTTGAAAATACCCTCGCTATTTTTAATAAGAATTTCATTATTATGAAAAAGAAAAAAGGTAAATGAAAATTATCAGGTGCTTATGAATAATAAAACTCGTGTCTACAGTCGGGTCACTTTGTGACCTTTCTCTCCTCGTTATTTTAACTTATTTTCAAAGTATAAAATTCAACATTCTGTAATTAAGTTTCAGTCCACAAGGGAAATTTTAATTATCCACGACAAAGTATCAGGACATTTTAAGAAGCAAAAAATGATTATTTTTTTTTTGGTTATTTTTTTCGTTTACATAAAAGTGGTGGAAAAAAATAGACAAGTTTATGAAAAAAATTGTATTTCATTCGTAAATTATGTTCATTACACTCAATGAATGAGAGTTGAAGTAGAAAGCTACTTTTCTGCTCTCGAAATTAACACGCTTTTAACTTTCTCATTTTATCCACATTAACATTTAAAACTTCACGTGTTTCCCAATATGAAACGTGTTCGTTATTAGAGCGGCAGATTTTCAACTCATTTAAGTTAATAAACTTAGGAGTACTTGGTTTTCAACTCATAAGGTTTCATTTTGACATATTTTTTTATTTTTAAGATTGTACGTTAATTATCAATTTTTTCACCACTGGATATTGTGTGACAAATATTTTTAAAAAATATACAAAAGAAAAGGACTATTTTGAATAATTTTATTTAAACTACCAAGAAAGAAGAACATCAACTAATCCGTCTATATTCGATTTTTTCAATTGAATGAAATAAATTTCAGCTAAACTTTGTTTTTGTCGTGTAAATTAAAGGACCTAAGTCAACGTCCTACGACCTTAACACGTACGTGATGTACGTGCGGAATACAAATGTTTATATATATATATATATATATATATATATATATATATATATATATATATATATATATATATATATATATATATATATATATATATATATATATAAAACGCAAGAATGGAGAAAGAAGAATGGGATTTGGTTTGTCGAGTTACAGTAGTTGAGGGGTGTGCCGGGAATTGAGGCTGTGGGGGTAAAAGTGCCTCTCGACAGAGGCAAGTCGTTCCTAATTAAAGTACTGCAATATCACGCAACGCAACGATAACCAAGGTTCGATGTATCTCACGGGAGCGCTTAATTGAAAGCATACAAGGCAATCAGTCGTGACGAACAAGTAACTTACAAAATACTACCCTCATGTATTCAGTCTTTTCAAATTTTAATCCCGATTTAATACAATTTCTTATCAATTCAAAAACCAACATATTTTTCATCTAAAAATATTCTAAAAAAAAATTTCAAAAGCCACAATTTATAGTAGAAAAATTTCATTTCTAAATGAGTAATTCATGGTTGCCACGCAACCTGGAAATGTCAGGGAATTTTTTTAAACTTTGAAAAAACCTGGAAAAGTCAGGGAATTTTGATCGGAATCCTCGAAAATTATTGTTATCTAAAGTTATAATTGTGCTTATTCTTGAAAACTAATTTTTCTTAAATATTTCAAAATTAATTCAATTTTAAAAGAGTTGCGTTTACAATTTTCATAAAAAGATAAATTTCAAAAGGTTTTAATTTAAAATTTTGTAAACCTTCAACTTTGAATGAATTAATTAAATAATAAACATTTCACAGGAATTCTATTATTTACAAATTTTTTATAAATATTTCTTCACAATAATTTAATTATTATTTTCAAAAATAATCAAATTTTTTACAGAGATACAATTATTTTCATAAATATATAATAAAACTTATCGCAGAAATTTAATTATTTTTAATTGTATACCATTTTAATCGAATTCTTAAAAAAAATTAAGGTAATTATTCTTAAAAATTTTATTAAAATTCGTCAAAAAAATTCAATTATTAAAAAATTTGTTAATAAAATTCTTTATGAGAATTAAATTTTAAGAAACATTAAATATAACAATGCGGAATATAGTACTAAATAGAAAGTAATTTTAAACATAGTCTCGATTTTGGAATAAAATGAAAAAAAAATCTGTTAATTATCCACTGACAAAAAACGATACAAAATTATTCTATCATAATAGGCAAGCTCCCTCTTTTTTCTATTAGATTAATAATAATAATTAAATTCATGTTACGATTATGGAACAGGAGTTGGCCTTTGAAATGTTGCCAAATTTGCATTCGAATGCCCTGTTCATCACTTGCTATTCAAAGTACCCCCTGGAAATTTCTCAGAGATTTCATTTACATACAGTCGAAACTGATTAAAGGATACAAAAAAAGCTTGCGTACACAAAAAAAAGCAAAACTTTTCATTTCCGCGACACATTTACAAGCAAATTGCGTTTCATTTAAAATAAAGTCAATTTAAATAAATTCCTTCACTTTCAAATTCGTTTTAATGTTTAAATTACATTTAAATTTTATTGAATAATTAACTAAAAATATGAGAATACTTCGTACTTTTCTTTTCATAGTGAATTTGAATTGATATTAATAAATGTGACAAAATTTATTACATCACAGAAAGGAATAAAATAGTTATTGTATTTTTTTTAATGAAAATTAATATTATTGTTATTGGTAATATTATTTTTAAATTAAAATTAGTTTCAATTGGAAATAAAAAATAATTTAAATGATAAATAATAATAAATGTTCACATAATTTACTTTACTCAATTTTTGCTAGCCCAGTATTTACAAAAAACTCTTTTTTGTAGTGTTCAAAACGATTGGAGTTTATCTCTAGTTTGAAAACATTGACAATTGGCGTCATGTTAGACTTCGAAAATTAAATTAGTTAAATATTTAGCCCAGTATTTAACCACAAATAAATTTTCTTGTAGTATCCAAGACAATCGGAATTTATCTCTGATATGAAATGATTAACAATTTCATATTTTTTTTATTTAATAAACTAAAAATAAGACAACTTTTAATAGAATAAAAATTGTAGCAGATACACGTAAACGATTCTGACAAGCCGCGAACATAAATAACTAAGAAGAAGTCACGCAACTAGAAAATTATTATAGTCGATCGTCACACTCCAAGTGAGCGTCCAGTGAACTAAAATCAAGCGCCAATTTTGAAACCACTAAAAATACATTTCAAGAATATGATTTCAAATATATCATAAAAGATTCAACTTTTTCTTGAGATACAAAAAGAAATTACTCCTCTCTTACAAATAGCATTTAATTTTAAATACTATACAAAAATTAAGAGTATACTTATTCTTTCATTGTTCGTGCGATTAAAAAGATCAGAGAAGACAACGAATAGACGAAATAAAAAAAACCACTGTCCTTTGTCTTTTATATCGACAGAGGAATAATAATTAAAAAATAAGGACGCGTGCAAATATTTGCCTCAATTAACAAAAACGCTTTTATTTTCACTCATTTTCTCTTTCGTTTGTCTCAACGAACAGTTTTTAGAGACAATGTAACAATAATATTGTGTGATATTCATTGTCCAAGGTAACATTAATTGCATAATTGTCTTTCATTTCAAGATCAAACATTACGAGCTTCTTTTTCACTCTCGCGAATAAATACACAATATTTATTTCTTCTATAATTGAAACCAAAAGAAAAAAGTTTATCAGGAAAGAGTAATAGAATTTTTTTATTAAAAACACGATTCACAATTTTTTATGGCTGACAATTTTTTAGGAAAAGTGGGTTCTGAAAATTTCTAGAACTGCTTATTAGGAAACTAATTACTGAGGTTTGATTTTTAAAATTCAAAATGTCCGATGCAATATGGCGGGAAACTTTTAAAGAAAGTTTAATTTCTCTAAAACTTAATGACTTGAAATTTTCGACTTCATCGATTACGAATTTGTTATTAGATTTTCAAAATACAAAAAGTAGGAGAAATTTTCAAGTTTGTATTTATTATATACAATTATACAATATTATTAAGAATTCAAAATGATTTTTAACGCTTTTTCTCTATTTTTAATATATAAAGAATTCCGAGAGGTTAAATCTTTGAAAAATAGTTATATTTAAAAAAAAGAACGGCACATTTTCTTGGCAATAGAGATGAAAAAAGATAGAAAAAAGGAAATAATAATAACTCTTCTCGTTTTATTTCCTTGGTTTCTGAATAAAAAGGTTCTTTGTTCTTTTAAAATTTTCAAAAAGTGGTTTAACGACCTGGCTAACGGATAAACTCATCTTGGTAAAATTAATTGCTTTCTCTCTCTCTCTCGCTATTTTTTTGCCGGAGAAGAAAAGTACTCAAATATAGGAAAGAGGTCAGAAGAAAATTCGATTTCTTCTTTTAAAAAAAGAAATAAATAATGTCAAAGTAAGGGGAAGATTTTCTAAAAAGTTGAATGTCTCGAAGGCATAACAATCTTTTTTCTTATTTTTACCAACTGTTTTATGATATAAGAAATTTTTCTCAATTCGTAAAATTTTCTCCAGTTTGTTCACACCGGAAGTTACATTTCTTTTTTTCATTTTTCGCCCCACTGGAGCAAAGTTAAATTGCTTATCGAATTAAGGATTTTTTTTTCGAAAGAGACTTTTGTCAACGTGCCAACGAGTTGATTAGTAACTTTTTTTTTTGCTATTTTCTTTTTCTCTTTTTATACTCTTTTACGAAAATAAAAAGAAAACGATGAAAATAACAATAAAACAAAGAAGTTAAAAAAATCCTTCACTTCTAAATTGATAGTAGTACAAATTTTAAAAGCAGTCACAGACTTCGTGATATAAATTAGTTCAATTAATTTTATAATTAAAATATTAATTTAATATAAATATTTATTGAATTAAAATTTTAAAGTATCTAGGTTTAGAACTTAGAGATCTTTTTTTTAACTTACATAAAATTTTTCCAATTAAAAACTTTAAGTAGTTTAAAAAATTGTCGCACTAGTATCTCTTGTATTTAATGTTATTGTAATATAAAAAAAAATTTCTATAGCGCCAGGTTATTTTTTAATAATCCTCTTTTACTGCATTAGCTCTCACGTATCCATAAAACTGAAAGAGCATTAGTTTTCATTATCTATAAAAACTTTTAAATCCAAAAAATATAATTTCCCCAACACTGAAAACTCTTTATTGTAAAAACATAATTTTCCCCATTTTGCTGCAGATCGTTTTTGAAAATAATATTTATATTTCAATATATTGGAAAAGTATAAATATTTCCATCGAGAATGAAATCTCCCCTTTGGCGTGTGTATACACATGTCTAGTGTACATATAATTTACCGAAAAGCGTACGTATATAGAAATATGAAAAAGAGTAAAAGAGCGCAATTATTGTTTGCTTCTTTCTCGTCCCACTATACTAAACGAAAACTTGAAATGATTTTATAACAAAGATTTCTTCGTGTATAAATATAATTTAAACGAAAATAAAACTTGAGGAGTGAAGAAAGCTTTTCTTGTATGTATATATAATCCTAAAATTTCAAGTCCGCTCATGATGAAAGTATAATTAATCAGGTCAAACTCAAATTTCAACTAATTAAATCCACTAAGTCACGAGAAAATACTTGAACGTATTTTCTACTCCAAAACTAATAATAAAACTTTTATATGTATAAATATTGATTTTATCCTTAAACTTTCTTTTTCATTTTCACCATTTCCATTAAATTAAATCCTTTCTCCTCATCACTGTTTTTTTTCACCTGATATTCCAATTTTACTTCTGTGTAACTTTCATTGACATTATGATATTGTTTTTTTTTACCAATTTCCTTTTTTTCAAAGGAATTATTATTTTTAAATAAAATTAATTTTTCTAATATTAATTTACTATATTCTAAAAATTAGATCAACTTTTTTTTATCTAAGAAGCAAAATATAGATTATACATATAATTTTTCATAATAGAGAAGAAGGGAAATTTTTAAAAAACAAATCTAACTACACATAAAATACGGAATAATAAATGTTCGAAATATAGAATGCAAGCCAACGAGATATACTTTCTACAATAGAGAAACAAGATATCAAAAACAATAATTCAAAATTTCTACTGGTAACCTTAAGGAATTCATTTCATATTTCGCAAAATCTACAATTCAATTTCTTTAGTGACTCGAAATTTTAGGACGTTTCTCCTACATTTAGTAATATTGTTAATAAATTTACAAAAGTTGTAATTTAAATGTATTAAAATATTTAAAAATAAAGATAAATAATATTGTATTGCTAATTAATTTTAAGACTTTAAAAATAAATGTTCTTTATTAATTTTAAGACTTTAAAATTAAGTTTTCTTTATTAATTTTAAGACTTTAAAAATAAACGTTCTTTATTAATTTTAAGACTTTAAAAATAAATTTTCTTTATTAATTTTCTTTATTAATTTTATTATTAATTTTAAAATAGTTCTGCCAATAGTTACGGTCCTGTGAAATCAAACTTCTTATTGGTCGCTCTTCAAGGTCACGAATCGACAGCCAATCGTCGATCCTGACCTTGAAACACTAACCAATCGGACGGTCAGTGCTTAAAGGTACCTTCACAATACAGTTTTTACAAAACAACCCAAGAGCGTTTATATATTTTATTATTAATAATAATTTACAAAAATTAACAGTGATAATTAACAATAATAATTAATAATAATAATTTTAATTAATAATTCGTAGATAATTATTAATTTTTATTAATTTTTATTATTATTTTATTAAAGTATAATTTTTCTTATTATTTTATTAAAGCACTATTTTTATTAATAAAAAATTATTTTTTTACCAATAACAAAGTATTATTCGTTTATTAAAATCAAAACAATTTTTTTTTGCAACTTAAAATCAGAATTGGAGAATTTGATCAAAAATTAGAAATTGAATTCCATTCTACAAAAGGGGATATTAAAAAGGTAAATAGTATAAATAGAGAATAATTTATAAAACGATTACGAAAAAATGCAACTATATATAAAGAAATATAATTTTTCGACTGTAAAGTGTATATGTGTAAACGTATATGTGGTACGAACCGATGGATGTTTTTTGGGCATTTTCTACGATTGCACACTCTCGAAACAAGTTGTGACATCCAGACTCGAGGCTGCACACAAAAGAAATCTTGTTTGTACAGAAAACGCGATTTTATAATGTTTTCTTTTCTTTGCCTTTTATTTATTTATAATGAATTTTTAATTTTCTTTCGTTTGAGTTGGATTTTTATTTGAAAAAGAATAACGTAATTTCATATATTTTTTTCTTTTCTTCATAAAATATTGTATCTCCAGACTAATTTTTTTTTATATTTATTTTATTTTTCTTAATTAATTAATTTTTAGAAGGTTTTAGATTTTATTGATTTTCTTTCTATTTGTTGTTAGTTTTAGTTTTTTCCTAACGTTTAAAATTTTTTTTTGCTCTAGATATTAAAACGATTAAAAATTAAAACAAATTTCTCTTCATTTTGTATATTTTTATATTTTAAAAACGCAGATAAATAAAAAGCAATTTAAAAGCAATACACGACACTATTTCGTGTGTGAACGATTGCACTTTATTATCCATACAAACAAACATATGTGCGAAAAATTATGAATCTAATCGGATGATATAAAACAAATTTGGTATCAAAAAATAAAATATGGGGTCAATTTGTATTTTTTTGTGAAATCACGTAAAATAAATTATTGTTATAAATAAATGAAAAAAAAATGAAAAGCAATTAAAGCGATACACGTTTTATGTGTGTACATAAAATATATAACTTGCATCCACAGAGAATAGCAATAATTCATGAATTCATCTCACGAATGCTGACTGGCTTTTCAACTAATTACACAAATTTAACTCAAGTTCGTTTTCTCACGAGTTTAAGATTGAAGCACGAGTCAAACAGTTGTTACTCGAAAATGTATATAGGTATAAATAATTATACTCTGCTTACTTTAGAAAGCATTTAAATTATTTTAGAGAACATCTGTTCTCCCTATTTTTCTTTAATTACAAAAAAATAATTTTAATCTATTTTAATAAATATATTTAATAAATTAGTAAAACTAGTAAAAAAAAGAGTAAAAAAATAGTAGAACAAAAGTTTTTAAAATAATAATCATTATTATTATTATTATTTTAATTAATATTATTATTTACTTTATTAGATTATTATTATTTATTAAATTATATTATTATTATTGTTAAAATTAAAATTATTTTCGAGAAAATAAATATAAGAATAACTTATAAAAACTTTGTTTTAACAGGCTTAATTAAGTAAAAAAGCAAAAGAAAATGATTGTGAGCGAAAAACAAAAAGAAGTTTTATAGACATTAGAATTGTTTTAAAAAGTTTTGCTGGAATTTTTTTTCTACTGTTTCTTTACTTTTTTGAACGCGTGAAACGATATTGTTTTATGAGTTTAATTAAAGTAATTAAAATTCTCAATTTGATTTCAAGTTTCCTTGTTAATGTCATAATACTAGAAAGAGAAATAAGAGGAAAAAAAATTGTCGAGAAGTTCAAATATAAAATAAAAGTTAGAAAAATATATATAATAATCCCGAATAAAGAACGAACTAATTAAAAAATAAATAAACTGAATAGAAAGTAAATAAAAATAAAAAAAACTTATTAATTTAATTAATTAAAAAAATAAATAAGCGACAAACATAAGATTTAAAATAAAATTTTGAATATTAAATATTTTTAACTGAATTGCAATCGACCGCAGAAAATATACCAACATATATATGGAATAATTAATTAGCTAATATCAAATCTTATACTCATGCTCTCAATTTCATTGTTTCGAGCTTTGCCATCACGCGATCTTTAAATGTTTAAATCTAATCTTCATAATAGTAATTTGTTTCCGGAAATGTTATTAAAACTTATCCACGAAAATTAATTTCCTCTCGAGACTAAAAATAACCCAAAACTGTGATGAGCAACGAAAGTATGAAATAAAATAAAATTTTTTTATCCATTGTTTTTTTTCGTTTCTAACTAAATTTTGAATTTAACTAACAAATTTAAAGAATTAAAAAAAACTTGCTATAAATCAAATTTTAATTTAATATAGAAATAACTGTATTTTTATTTTATTGTTTAATAAAATAAATATTTATTTAAAATAAATATTCATTAAAATAAATATTTATTAAGCCAAATTTTCATTTTAGCCCAATTTTTATTTAACGAAATTTTCATATTGCCGAATTTTTTTTTGACTAAATTTTTATTTAACATTAAATTTCATTTTAGAATATTTTCATTTTGCCGAATTTTTATTTTACAAAATTTTACTTTTAGTTTAATTTTTATTTAACGAAATTTTTATATTGCCGAATTTTTATATAAATTTTCATTAAACACAAATTTTCATTTTCGGAAATTTTCATTAGGCCGAATTTTTATTTTTTCAATTTTTATTGTGTCTAATTTTTATTTACCGAATTTTAAATTAGTCTAATTTCTATTTTACCTTATTTAAAAAAATTTTCATTTTGCCAAACTTTTATTTATTCAAATATTTATTTAACAAATTTTTTTTTTAGTGAAACTTTTACTTTTTCGAATTTTTATTTTGCTAAAATTTTCATTAAACCAAATTTCCAAATTTGTCCATTCGTCCAATTTTGTCCTTGGCAAATATTTTTATTATTGTTTTCCATTTGACCGAAAATGGACCAAATTATTTACTCCTACTTTACCAAATTTTTGCACTCGACTAATCAAAATTAATTATTTTGAGTAATTTTCATTAAATCAAAATACCACGTGAGATCCAAACTTCAATTTAATCAAATATTCAATTAGCCTGTAACTTTCCATTTGGCTGAATTTGTGTTTGACCACAACTATCAATATAATCGAATTTTCCCTCAAGAAAATTATTTCCTATTATGAATAATATCAAATTATTCAATTATAAATTATCATTTAATGAAATCTAATAAAGTTACCATTGTTTGTTTTCAAGAAAAAAAATCCCACCTGCGCAAAGAATCGAACCCTGGACTCTCAATTACGAGTTGCACGCTCTAACCCCTAGGCCAAGCCAGCCATCGATATATTTTTTCAACTATTTCCTAAATTCGGTCACAAATCAGACAAAATTGATCCAATCGATTCGGGATTTTTTGCAGCAAGTATAATTTTTCAATGACATAATTTCCTCAACACTTTTTTCCACGAATAATAAAAAATATGTTTTGGAAAAATTTTATAATTTCGCCCAGAGTATTTTGTAACTATTTTCGTAAATATTCTTTGTTAGAATTTTTTATTTTTAATTTTCTAATAAAATAATGGAAATAAAAACTCACCTTGAGATTAGAAAGGACCGCCGCGGGATCAGAGGGGGTCCGGGCAGAATTAGCGTGACTGGTCGCACCGTAACTCAGCTGATGCTGATAGGTGGACAGGATCTTCCGTTGAGCGCTGGCCTGTGCTCTATAAGCCGACACGGACAACTTCATTTCTTTCTGTTGCCAATCACGTTAATTATTTGGTGTCGCCTCGTGTCCAAATTTCCGCATTCAACATTCATCAGCATCATCATCATCACCACCATCATCATCATCATCACCACCATCTTCATCATCATCACCATCATCACTAATTTTCTCTTCTTTCTATTCTCCTGGTTAACAAAAAAAAAAAATTCAACACTTTCACTAAAATTTCACAGAGTAAAAAAAGAGAAAATAAAACAATAACAAAAAATTAGCAGCACAAAATATTATTATCACTATATGGAGGAATTTCTCTCTTTTTTAATGCTAGAGTAGGGGATATTTTTTCTCTCCTTTTCTAATTCGAAAGAAAGGATTTTCTCTCTCTTTTTCTTATAACGCGAGAGAAGGGGATATTTTCTTCCCCTACGATGTGATGCACCCTCGAGAGAAAGAGAAAATTAACGACTCCCTTTGTAGGTCACGAGGCTACCCCACATTCCGTTATCGTTCTTGTTATCGCTTGTTTATACCTTGTTTCTTTATTAGAATATAAGATTCCCTTCCCCCTCCCTCCCACCCTAAACCTTCTAGTTGCCCTTTAAGGATTTCCTGCTGTCTTTCTTGATTGAGTTCTTTGTATTTGTCCTTTACTGAGGATTTGTCGAGTATTTTTCAAAGTGATGGAAAATAGAGAAGGAGAGGGAGAATTTCTCGCCTGGCGAATTGAGTTCTTTTGTCGGCGGTTTATTTTTGTGACTTCTTAACCTTTTTTATATATATGAAGTCTTGGAAAATTCCTTTTAACGGAGATTCTTTTTGAAGGGGGTTTTGTTCGTTATCTAAAGTCAGGAGTCGAAATTCTTATGTTAGTTTACATTAGAGTTAATTTTCTTCTATTCTTCTTCTTCTTCTTCTTGTTTGTTCTTGGCTATTTCTTCTATTTTTCTTATTTATTTCTCCTATTTTTCTTGTTTCTTTTTTTTTCTTATAGTTCTATTGTTTATTTCTTTTGTATTTTTAAATTTTCATCTTCATTATTTTTTGACTTTTATTCTTGTTCATTTCTCTATTCTTTTTGTTTTTTCTATTCTCCTCTTCTTCTCATTGATTATTTCTTCTATTCTTCTTGATTATTTCTCAATTCTTCTTGTTTATTTCTATTCTCTTTCTTCCTCTTGATTATTTCATCTATTCTCCTCGTTTTCTTCAATTCTTCTTTGTAATAATTCTTCTATTTTTATTTTTAATTATTTTTCTATTCTTCTTGCTTTTTCTATTCACTTTCTTCTTCTCCTTGATTATTTCTTCTATTCTTCTTGTTTTCTTCTATTCTTCTTGTTTTCTTCAATTCTTCTTCGTTATCATTTCATTTATTTTTATTTCTGTTTATTTCTCTATTCTTCTTGTTTTTCCTATCCTCTTTCTTCTCCTTCTTCTTCTCGTTTTTTTAAGAATTTTTAAATTCTTCTTCTTGTTTATTTCTACTTTTTTCTTTTTAATTATTCTTATATTTTTGCTCCAGTTTGATTTCTATTCTTTTTCTTGTTTATATTGTTCTTCTATTTATTCCTTAATTTTTGTTCTTATTTATTTTTCATTAATTTCTTCTTTATCTTTATTTCTTCAGTTTTAATTCTGTTTACATTTTTTAATTTCTTCTTTTTTCTCTCCTTTTTCTTCTTTTATTTCTATTTCTATTTTTCTTCTTACTTCTATTCTTCTTTTTTCTTCTTTACCTTGTTTTTTCTTTCCTTTTTTCTGCTTCTTTTTCAGCTAAACTTTTTTACCCTTTTAAATGTTTATTTCTTGCTTTTTTTCCTTTTCTCAATTTATTCTTCTTTAGTTAATCTTCGCTTTTTTTCTAATTGATTTTTTGTTATTTAACTCTTTTTATTAACTTTGACATTTTTTTTCCTTAGGTTAAAAATCAAATAACTTATTATAGGAAACAATTACTATAGAAGATATTATTACGATTATAATTAAAAATAAAGATAAAAATAAATAAATAATTATTCTACAAGAACAAAAAGTTATACAGAATAATTCTCTAATTAACTTAAATAAAAAATGTCAATATTTTATTTGTTAAATTCTTTTTCATTTTATCAATCAACAAATTTATTATTATTATTTATACTTTTATTTTTAATTTTAATTTCTATTTTTAATTTTAATTTTAGTTTTAATTTTTAATTTTACTTTTTATTTTTAATTTTAATTTTTATTTCTATTTTTAATTATTAATTCTATTTCTATTTTTAATTCTAATTTTTACCTATTTATATTTTTAATTTTTATTTCTATTTTTAATTTTTATTTCTATTTTCAATTTCTATTTTTAATTTTTATACATTTTCTGTAAATTTTTTTACGAGTAGAAAGAAAACCACTGGATTAATAATATTTGTTTTACAAAAAAAAAAAAAAGAATGAAAAAATACTTGGAATAAAAAATACTTGGTTTCTCTTGTTATTTTCTTTGAGGATATTTTCAAGAAGATGTGTGCCCTTTCTCTGTTCTTTCTCTTCAAATTTTTCTCGCTCGTTATTTTTCTGGTCAGTGACTTATTTTTCTGTTTATTCGTCGTTTTTTTATTGTTCGTCTTCTTTATTATTATTTGACGTTTTTTTATTGCTTGCTCATTTTTATTGTTTATTATTTTTTTATTGTTTGTCCTTTTATTGTTTTGTTATTTTTTTATTATTTGTCCTTTTTTATATTTTGTTATTCTTTTATTTCTTCTTTTTTGTCCTTTGCCTTTTATTACTATTTGTCCCTTATTTTGTTTTCGTTTCCTTTTCTTCTTTTTTATCCTTTGCCTTTTTTTTACTATTTTTCCCTTATTTTGCTTTCGTTTCCTTTTCTTCTTTTTTGTCCTTTTTTACTATTAGTCTTTTATTTTGTTTATTCGTTTCCTTTTCTTCTTTATTATTGTGGTTTCTTTTTTGCCTGTTTTGGAAAACTTTTTTTATAATTCCTCTTTTTCTGTTTCGTCCGTTTTTATAATTTTTTCTCTCTTCTTTTCTATTCCTTGCTTTTTTCTCTTTTCTTTTATTTTCTATTTATTTTCTTCTTCTTTACTCCTTTTCTCTTTCTTATTTTTCTTTTAGTATTTTTTTTCTAATTTCTTTATTTTTTCTGCAGAAAAAAAATCCTTTAAAATTTAAATCAAAGTATATTTAATTTAGAATTTCTTCTTCATAACTTTACAACTTCTTCTCTTCTTCACGAATTTCTCCCACTTTTTTCCAGTCTCTCTCTCTCTCTCTCTCTCTATTTGCTTAATTTTTATTCATCGCTAAAAGACTAATCTTGAGTGCTGGCAGCGTTTCTCGGAATTGTCACTTTTGTCCCAATCTTAATTTTCTCTTCTTCTTCTTCTTCTTCTTTTTCAGTGCGTCCTTTTTGAGGACAATTTTCTTATCTCAACAAGCGCACCTTCTTCTGCCCGGCTCGCGCGCACGTTTATTTCTTAAGAAGACGTTAATGATTTCCCCAGAGGGCAGCAGACATCATAAAAACCCTTTCGCACTTTTACATTTCAGAATCTTCTCGAATGTACTTCCTCGGGAGATTCAACTAGCGAAACGAACATTTCAACTTCCTCAGGAACCAGAAGAGCATTAGATCACTATATATTTATATCTCTTCCTCTCGCTCTTTCTCCCTCTCTTATCTCTCTCCTTCGGGCCCAAGGGCCCCTTCTACCTTGGGCATTTTTCCCCTTCTTTAAAAAAAAACTATCCTCTCCTTTTTCCCCTATAAAAAAATTATATTCTCTTTTTCCCTTTCAAAAAAAAAAAAAATTACATTCTTCTCTTCATAACCACTACCAAAAAAAACATCACTAAAAAATAGTCACTTACGAAAAGAAAAATTCTAAAAAATGTTATTACTCGCGATATAATTTCCCCTTCCTTTCTTTATTTATTTATATTTATTTTATTTTGTTTCTTTTTTGTTTTAAAAATTCCATACATATATGTGGAAGCACTACACTCGGAGATTGAAAACTCGGAACTGAGGGAATGTGGTGATACGTTTGTGGCACTGGAACTTAACTGGATTCTTTGCAACTATATAACGACACTGGTGCATCGAGAGACATCGATAGAACACCACGAGGTCCGGGTGCCACGCCTGATGCGCTCTATATATTCAACCCTATAAGTGGATTAAAAATATTATCATAAAACTTCTTCTGAAGGGCCTCAATGACCTGCCTATATACATTCAGTTCAAATGAATTTTTTTTCCCCTCTTTTTCTCTTTTCCCGCAACTCAAACTAGGGTTTCCACCGACGAGAGAACAAATTTTTAATAATATCATAATTATAATAATTAATTCACTTATCTCTCTATAAATAAAAATTTCATGTATTATAAATTAGCAAAAATTAGAATTTTTCCTAATTTATAATATCTCTTTCACTTGATTTCAAATTAGTAATATTTTTCTTTCTTTTTAAAAAAAAAAAAAGAAAATTACGTTAAGTAACGCAATAAATTGTAAAATAACCCAGGTCAAGTGGTGAAGATAATCTCAATTATTGAGTCAAAAGGGCAAAATAACCATAAAATTTAGGTCAAAAGGTTAAAAAATGTTGGTATGATAATTAATTAAGGTTAATAAAAAATAAATTTTTAGGTCAATAGTGAAAAATAGTGAATTTTAAGTATTAAGCAATACATGCGAAAATAAACTAAAATTCAGGTCAAAATTAAGAAGAAAAGTAGAAAATACATTTTTTGACACTTACGTCAAGTAGAAAAAATGAGCTAAATTTTAGGTCAACTAAAAAGATTAACAGAAAAATATCATTAAATGTCTTCGTAGAAAATTCAGGTCAAACTGTTCTGTTTGACCTGCAGTCAGTTAATAGAACTTCAAAATTTAGGTCTATAGACAAAAATAAACCTTTTAGGTCAAACATAACTAGTTGTTAAGGAGAATAACTACAAACTTTAGGTCAAAAACTAGAAACCCTAGAAACAAATTTTGTGTCAATGAGCAAATTCAGGTCAAAAAAACTTTTAATTAAAAACTTCAAATATCAGGTCAAACAGCGAATAGAACTTTGTAATGTAGGTCAAAAAAATTTTTGGTCAAATTTTATGTCAAACAGTGAGTATAACATTAAAATCTAGGCCAAATAGGTCAAAAATAAGAGGTTGTCAGCTAGAAAAAAACAAACTTCTGATTAAAAATTTTAGGTCAAATCAAACAGCGAATAGAACTTTAAAATTTAAGTAAAGAGTAAAAAAACCAAAATTTTAGGTCAATTGTAGGTCAACCAGGGCAAAAGTAACAGATTAAAAGACAGATATAAACAAATCTTTAATTAAAACATTTCAGGTCAAATTTCATATCAAACAGCAAATAGAACTTAAAAATGTAGGTCAAGAAGAAAAAAACAAAAATTTTAGGTCAATTGTAGGTCAACTAGGTCAAAAATAACAGGTTAAAAGACAGATATAAATAAACTTCTAATTAAATATTTCAAGCCTAATTTCATGCCAAACCGCGAAAAGAACTTTAAATTGTAGGTCAAGAGGAAAAATCAAAATTTTAGGTCAATGATAGGTCAACTGGATCAAAGAAAACAGGTTAAAAGTTAGATATATATAAACTTCTATTTAATTATTTTAGGTCAAATTTCATGTCAAACATCGAATACAACTTACAAATGTAGGTCATGAGGACAAAGAAACAAAACTTTAGGTCACAGTTAAGTCACCTAGGTCAAGGGTAACAGGTTAACTTCCGGATATAACAAAACTTCTGTCTAAAAAATTTAGGTCAAATTTCATGTAAAATAGCAAATAGAACTTTAAGATTTAGGTCAAGAGGGAAAGCAACCAAAATTTTAGGTCAATGGTAGGTCAACTTGGTCGACAGTAACAGCAGGTTAACAAACGAATATAACTTTTTGTCAATAACCATGTCAAATTTCATGTCTAATAGTAAAAAGAACTTAAAATTTCGGTCAAGAGGAGAAAACAAAGGTTAGAAAAAACTACAGGTTAAACTAAGGTTTAAACTAAAGGTTTTGGTCAACCGTAGGTCAACGGTAACAGATTAGAAGACGAATATAGTCACAAATATTTTATCACAAACTTTAGGTCAAATTTCTTGTCGAATAATTAACTTAAAAATGTAGGTCAAGGTAAGAAAGTAACCTAAATGGTTTGGGTCAACGGTAGGTCAACTAGGTCGGCAGTAAGAGTTTAACAGACGAATATAACTTTTGATCAAAAACATCAGGTCAAAATTCAGGTCGAATATTGAATAGAACTTTAAAATTTAGGTCAAGAGGAAAAAAGAATTTTAGAATTTTAGGTCGAAGGGTATGCATTAACAGATAAATGTAAGTTTAGGTCCAAAATTCAGACGTCAAGCAGCAAATGGAAAAAACTAATTCTTCAAAAGAGCAAACTGAACCTTAAATTTTTTAGGTCATGTACAGCGTCTAGTTTAACGATCAAACATAACCTTGAAATTTAAATTAAAATTACATAGGAATTAATATTTACATTTCAAAATTAATGAAAAATGGAAAATTTATTTTCAAAGCGAATATTAATTGAAAATTTTCAGGTCAAGTGTCGAACCTAACCTCTAATAAATCGGTAATTATTTGTTCATTTATTTAAAATTCCATTTCTCTTGGTCCTTATAAAGAAACTTTAGGTCGGTAAAAAATTTAAGAAAAAATCATGAACAGAACTGAGATTAAAGCGAACAATAAGAGAGAAAGTTAAATACAAAATGAAAGTAATCAAAGTAAACCACAGAAAACTAAAAAATTGTATCAAAAAAAGAAATAAACCCTGTTAAATTGATCAAGAGAGGGAAAATTTGTTGACGAAGCCAGAAAGGGCAAAATGGAACTGGAAACGGAAGCCCCGACACTGGCGGATTTTATAGTAATAGTTAATAGTCTATAGTCGTATGTAAGTATATATAGAATTCTGTATAGCGATAGAATTAAATTTACAATAGGTTAAGTTGATTTTGTATTTAGATTACACTTTACATGTGTATCTCGAGTCCCGAACTTCATACGCAACGAAACTAAATAATCTCACAATTTTCATTTCATTACTTTAATAATATTATTCTTGTTCGAAAATTACATTTAATTAATTTTCAAATTATTACTATAATTATGTATTTAATGCCATAAGTAGTGCAATAGATTTAAACTCTCTTAATTAATTCAAAATATAGTCATTTACCAATTAAACATTAATAAAATAATAATTAATAAATAATTATTATTAAACAATAGGTAATTAACTATTAATTCATTATAAATAATAGGTAATTAATCATATATAATTAATAGGCAGTTAATTAATAATAAGAGGCAATTAACTAGAAAATAATAATATATTAAGTAATTAATTATTGAGGTTCTTTTAGTATAATCCACAGCAGCGCCACTTTTGGCGGGAAATTTAAAATTAATATTAATATGTAATTCATTAATAATAGCTAATTAATTATTTATTAATAATAGGTAATTGATTACTAATTATTAATAAGAAATTAATTTTTAATTGACAAGAAAACATTATTTATTAATATATATTATTAATAGGTATATTATTAGGTAATAATAATATATTATTAATAATAATAATAAACTAATAATAATATTAATATAAATTAATGTTATTATTAATAATATTATGAATAATTATTAATACACTAATAAAAGATGTCTCCATACATTTTTTCGTTCAATAAACAAAAATGTTTTTAATTAAATTGATTTATTAATTAAACAAGTAATTTATTCTTGATTTATAATAATAAATAACAAAAGAAAATCAATATTATGAGAGAGAGTAATTATTTAAATGAATGCGTGAATAGCTCTTGGAAACAAAAACACTTAATAATATCGTAAACAATAGACGGTTTTTGAAACAATAATAAATTAAAATTAATAATTCAAACTTTATTCTATCATCAACACGTATATAAAAAAGTTTTTGTATTAAAAGATTATAAAAAGTAAAGCCATGTTTTAACGCATCATTATTATAGTATCAAACAAAAAATGTATATCAAAACTATATAAAATTTTCAACTAATCATAAAATATAAAAACAAAATAGTTATATTTTACTGTAAATATTTTTATAATAACTATAAATTAAATCCTAAATGAAAAATTTTTTTTAGAGAAAAAAAATCCCTTTCATTGTTTAATATAAATCACACCTTTTTTCCAAAAAGAAAAAAAAAATTCGAAATAAATGACATATTCAGTGACATATAAATTTTTAACAAGATTCTCGGTTTCTTTTTTCTATTTTTATCCGCGAAAACCACTTTGACCATTTTTAATCAAAACTTTTTATCTTTTATAACTATCGATTTTCGATTTTTCCCAAAACTTTTAATATTATTGATTTTGTATATATAAAAACATTATTGAATTTTACTTTTTCTCATTTTCTCCTTCAATTCTTTTATTCGCGTTTCTTACTGTCCTTCAGAAAATTTCTAATATAATTATTTTTCAACTTTTTATTTTTCGAAATGGTGCAAAAATTATATTATACTAGCAACTTCTTACTTATACTTTCTAAAATAAAATTAGCAACTTTAAAAATAATAGAATTGAAAAATTTTTAATTCAAATTTTTGTTGAAAACACTAAAAAAAATTGAATTTTGGAGAAATTACAAATAATTGCAGAAATTCAGTTATTTTTAAAAGTAACGGGTAGTTTCATGCAATTTAAACTAATTTGGATTTTTCTGATGAATCTGATTTTAAAAGCAAAAAGACGGTCACTAATTTAAAAAAGTTAAATTTTTAACCTATTTATATTTAGAGTGTACATTTTACATTAAATACTGTATAATGTAATATATTTATATATTATATTCTCTTGACGTCAGTATATATATATATCTTAGAACAAGAGGCACGTCCGTATAAAACGAAATTCCCCAGAGACACCTTCTCAATCCAAGGCAACTTCACCCAAACTACTGAAAAGCTTCTTCTAAACACGTCAATTTGAATCGATAGCAATTTTTCTAATTGCCTATTACAACTTCATTTTCTGTATATTTATAATCAATTTTCTTTTCCATTTTGATTTTTAGTTACCAATTTTTTGTTGATTTTTGAATATAATATAATATAATATAATATAATATAATATAATATAATATAATATAATATAATATAATATAATATAATATAATATAATATAATATAATATAATATAATATAATATAATATAATATAATATAATATAATATAATATAATATAATATAATATAATATAATATAATATAATATAATATAATATAATATAATATAATATAATATAATATATACTTTTTATAAGCCCTTACCTACCCTTAGGCTCGAGGCCTAAAAATAAACACCTTTACCTAATTATTGCACTGAATTAGCGATTTAATGCCTCGAAGAATATTCGTCGTTTCGTAAACATTTTTCACAAAATTTTCTATTCGCACGATATGTTCCAGTGACATTATTCATATTAAACCCGACCCACTTAACCGGATACAGTTTTCTAATTTATAAAATCAATTCGCGCCATGATAAAAATACTCAAAATTATATGCATTTTCTTTTATTTATTCATATTTTCATTTACTATCCCTCGTTTACAATTCATTGCTCTTTATATTTACCCTTAATTTCTTTATTTTTCAGTAAATTAACAAGAATTTGCTTTTACAATTAATATTTTATATTTAGCAATATAAATATAAAAATAAATAAAAAAAATTTTTTTAAATTATAATTTTAGATTTCAATAAACCTAAATTTGTAAAAGACAAAAATATAAATACTTTTTTTTTAAATTACTTCTCCATCGAGTAATAAAAATTCTAAAGTTATATGTGCAAGAAATATCAAGATAGAAATCAAGAAACAAAAAAATTATATAAAAATAAAAATGAGCCCTACAATATAAAATAATAAAATACATTTTTTCGTATATACAATATATAAAAATAATATTTCTAATGTCATATAATATAAAATTTTCAAATATTACCCCAAACTCGCAGTTTCCTTCATTTTTATTATTCCTCTTTAAATTTATTGTATGCACATATTTTACTTTTGCTCCGCGAATTGTTTACATTTACTGGAAAAATACGTAAAAACGAAAGAAACCGTAAAATGAAATAAATTTCCATAGGAAAATGTCGGATAATAAAGAGAATAAGAAAACTTGGTTAAAAAAGTTTTTCGCCTCTTTTTTTACAATTCTTTTTTTTTGATTCATTTTCTTTTTATATCTATATATAAATGTAAGGAAGAGAGAGAGAGAGAGAGAGAGAGAGAGAAAATCAAAAAAGAAGTTATGCGCAAAAGTTACAGAAGTGAAATTTACTTTTTTTAAAAACAAAGAAGAAAAAATATTTTTTTACCCTCTCTTGTGTGAAAATCACATTCATCTAAATCCCCCCTGCTTATATAGGTTAAAGAAAGAGAGTTTTTTTAAAAGAAAATGAAAATTTAATAAAAGAATTAAATTTAAAGTGCGGTATTACTTTACTTTTAGTATATATAATTATGTATTGCACAAGAGTGAAATCGTCGCACAACTTTTTGAAAAATTCCAATTCAGGGGTAAAGTCGGAAAATCCGCAGTTTTTCCAAGGACAAAAGTAAGAGAGTAAGAAAAAAAGAAACAGAGAGAAAGAGATTGCTTATATTGAGTTTTTCAACGATTTAGAAAAAAAACTTTATCCGTGAATCACACTTTTGTATTATAACCGGAAAGTCGCTTCGAAAAGTCTGTTTCTGACACAGAATTTATACAACACTTGAGTTTTTCTCCTTCAAAAAAAAAAGGAAAATATTGATCTCAAACTTTTTTCAATTTTTAAATTTGTTATTTCCATTTTTCGTAAATTTTTATATTTTATTTACTTTTTGCAATAAAAATATTTATTTATATAATAATAAGATTTATTTAACTATCTTTAACACTTTATAGCTAAAGGTGAAAAAAGAAATTGTTACATTTACTTTTGAAAGTTAAAAGCATTTTTAATTTTAATGTAAAACATTTGCATTTGGTCTTTTCTGAAATCATATTTTTTTTTTAAATTATAATTATTTTATAAATTTAATAATGGAATTTTAAATTAGATGCAAATAAATTTATCTTCCTTTTATTATATTCGAACCAAATAAAAATTTTATTTTTAATTTTTAATTTTAGTATAAGAAATGAATTTTATTTATTAAAAATTATTATTAATTATTATTAATAAATAATAAAATTCATTTTTTTAATAAATAGTAAAATTCACTTTTTAATAAACAATGAAATTAATTTTTTTAATAAATAGTAAAATATAATTTTTAATAAATATTAAAATTTACTTTCTAAAAAATAATAAAATTCATATTCTAATAAAAAATAAAATATATTTTTTAATCAGCAGTAAAAAGATTTATTTTTCTATCAAAATTTTTTCTGTTTCAGTCTTTTTTTTTTAATAACAAAAAGAAACGAAGAAAAAAAATATATATTCTTTTTTACATTCTATTTGTTCACCGCAGGAAATTGTACTTTTTTAGGGTCTATTTTTTAATGTTGGAATATTTTACTTCTTTATATCCTGCTCTTGTGTTTCACTATATATATAGTTTTACGCAGACATTGTGTTTTACACACAATATTTAAATTTTTTTATCTAGTTTTTCTAACGCGTTATTTTAAATTTGACATTTTTCCTTTTCTAACTTTCATGTAGTTTTTAATATTTTTCGAAATTTTCATTTTAGTCACGATATGTAAATGTTTTTAATTTTTTTATATTTCATTCTTGTGTATAAAATATTTTTATTTTTACTTTTTACTTTCAAACGTTGTATTTTAATTCTTTTACTCAAGTTTTCATTTTACTATTACATTTTAGTTTTAATTTCTCTATTTTATTCTTAATTTTCTACTTTAATTTTAATTCTTGTATATTATATTCTTAAAGCTTTTTATTAGCTTTATTTTTTAATTTACTTTGTATTTAAATTTCAAAATTTTTATTTCTAATTTTCTCCTTCACTTTTAATTTTTTAATTATATTTGAAAAGTTTTCTATATACTTTATAGTTTTAATTCTTTAAACTAAAAGTAAAAGTTCCTTATTTTATTTGAAATTTTTATGTTATACAAGTTTAAAGTTTTTTATACTCTATTTTCAAGTTTATACCAAATTTCGACAATTTGGAAGTTTATTTCAAAATTTAGAAAAAACTTCCCTACTTCAAATTTTTGACATTCATTTCAAATTTCCATTTTCATATTCTTATATTCTTCAAAAACTTCAAAAACTTTTACATTTAATTTTGTTAGAATTTCAAGAAAATTTTATATAATTTTTCATTTGTGTGCAATTATTATTCATTAAAATTCAAATTACTTTTTGAAATTATTTTAATTTCATTCACTATAGCACCCTCAGAAGTCGCACATATATTGCAATCTTTTTATTCTCTTTTATTCAAAATTATTTTCTTTACGAAAAATTTTTCACATTTTACAGAACACAATATTAAAAATGCTCACCTCATACTTAGTTATATATGATTTTTTGCATTTTCACACTTCTCCTTTTCATGAAAAAATTTTTCCTCCAATTTAAATTATTCTCTTTACGGATAAAATTTAATTTTCCATATTTTCGATTTTCTCTTCGGTTTCTTTTTTCTTTACTTTCTTCCTCTTTCAAATTTACATATTACTTTTTTTATTTCGACATATTTTCTGTGTATTTACATAATTCAATTTTTAAAACTAAAAAGTGTATTCACATAATTAATATTTTAATTATAATAAATATAATTTAATACACTGAAAAAAAATTTATTTAATTCAAAAAATTTTTTTTCAATGATATTACATTTATTAAAATTAAAGATTAAGATTTTTAAGATTAAATTCAAGTTTATATTATATAACATTATATCAAGTAGATTGTGTTAGATATAATGTTATATTATAAAATTCTATAATTTTATAAGAATATTATTTAAATTTATGAAATCCTACAATTGCAAAATAGTAGAAAAAGATAGAAAAAATATATTCTAAAACATAAAATATAATATTTTGATTAAATATTTTCAAATTGTTTCATCGCAATATCAAATTTCCATTTTTTCAATTTCTTCCTCGAAAAGAAATGTCAAAAAAAGTATCAAAAGTATATAAAAGTAAAAGATGGCTTTGTAAATTTTCGAAAAGTTCACCAATTGTTTTTCCACCAAAGTCGAAGAAAAAGGTGGATGGGAGGAGGGGGGGGGGGGTTGGTTTGCAAAAATGGGTCGTGTCGTGTCGATTTATATCCTCCCGTCACGACGTCGGAAATCCCTCATTTGAGTTGGAAAACTTTCGGGGGGAAAAAGTCACACGGATATATGATAAAAGATAAAAAGAACTTGATGGACGAAAAAAAAAAATTGTCGCGGAGAAAGAGGAAAGAAAAGATGATGAAAAGGGTTGCTGCTTCGCGGGGGGAGTGAAACTAAAAAAGAAAAATGAAAAACCTCCAGGGAATATAGATAAAAAGTATAAGAAAATAAAAACCCCTTCACTCCCATTATATTGCACTCACACTTATCCTTCGATTTTTGTTTCCTCAAATCACAACCGTTTTCATTATATTATAAATAGTATCATAAAACAAAATTTTAATTTAAAAAAAAAAATTTTTTTTTAACCGATTTTTTTTTTAAAACAGCACAAATTTTTTATTTTGCACGGGGGGTAACAGGGGGACAAGTGCCCCAATTGGGGGGTGGGGGACAAAACACGCACACGTGCTAGTACCCCAAGAATGTCACTACACCCATAGAGAAAGAGGACCAGAGAGGCGGCGAGGGTGTTTTAACTGGCGCGCAGTCCTCGCGTATTCTGACTATTACATCCCCTCTCTACCACACCCACGGATTAAAAACCGAAATCCCACCCTTTACTCCTGACGTGAAAACCGCATGCGCCCTGGATGCTGACTCTGGACCACCACCGCCACCCCCACTACCGCCAATACGAATCAACATTCCAAAAAAGAATGAAGAATAAGGAGAAAGAATATTCTCCGTTTTCGTTTACTGAAGAGTGGATAAGGGGGTAAGGGGGGGGGGGGGTGGGGCTCACACTCACACTTGTCACTTCAAAAAACCTAGATATTAAATGCAGAGGAGGATGATTGTCAATTTTCACCGAGGGGCTAATGATAAAGTCAGATTTTCTCCTTTTTTTCTCCCGCAAAGAAATCATACATTTTTATTCTCAACGTCAATTGAGATAAAAAATGTCAGGTGAGGAAACAATGTGTATATATATATTATAATATTAATATAAATATTATAAAGTATAAATATAATATTAATATAAATATTATAAAGTATAAATGTTACAATATTAATGTAAAAATTATAAAGTATATAATATTTTATAAAAATTAAAATATTTACAAAAAAGAGAAATATTAATTAGGAAGAAAGTTGGAATGATATGGAAAGGAAAATATACTTTTTAAAATTGCGCGCCAAAAGTGGCGCTGCTGTGGCTTATACTAAAAAAGAGCTAAAGAAAGGCTTACAACAATCGCTGAGGCCCTATTGAGTCCTACTAATTTTAAATAATTCCAATTTTCTACAATTATCAGAATATTTATTATGATTTCCATCAAAATTTATTATTTATAATAAAAAGTTTTTTAAAACTCAAGTATATTCACGAAATCTTATTTGTCATAATAGACATTTGACATAAATTTCATATGACATAAAATTTATTACTTATAAATAACATTTAATATGAAATTTATTTGTCAAAAAGTTCATTAGACATCAAATTAATATGACGTAAATGTCACTTGAAGTGAAATTCATTTGACATAAATTTCATTTGCCATAAAACTCATTTACACTAATTCCCATTTGACGAAGATGTCACTTAACATAAATTTCATTTAACATAAAAATCACTTGACCAACATAAAGTGTATTTAACATAAACTTCATTCGTCATAAAATTCATTTGACATAAATTTTATTTGACTTTGATTCCATTTGACATAATATTTATTTGACATAAATGTCATTAAACATAATTCTCATTTTTGACATAAAATTCTCTATTACATAAATTTCATTTGGTATTTATATTACTTGACATAAATTTCATTTGACATAAAAAATATTGGCACGAATTTTAAAAGTAGCCAATCAGATATTATCAAGAAAATTGTGATTGAATAATTTTAAAATTCAAACCTATATTTTTATGCCAAATGAAATCTGTGTCAAGTAACATTTATATCAAATGAAAATTAAAATGACTTTTACGTGAAATGAAATTTATGTCAAATGTGTGTTATACAAAATTAAATGGGACGCATGAATATTCCACAACTGACAAGCAACCAAACAGTCATTTAACAGAAAAATATTTAACATAATTAACATGTAACAAAATTGATATGAAACAGAATTGACATGGAACAAAATAAAGATTCAACATAATTGACGTTTAACAGAAATGACATGTAACAGAATTGTCATGTAACATAATTGACATCTAACATAATTGCAATGCAACAGAATTGATATTTAACACAATTTCTATGCAACATATTGACATTTAACATAATTGTCATGCAACAGAATTGACATTTAACACAATTGTAATGCAACTGAATTGACATTTAACACAATTGTCATGCAACAGAATTAACATTTAACACAATTGTCATGCAACAGAATTAACATTTAACATAATTGTCATAAATTGTAATGAATTAATAATTTTAGAATTCGCGCTAAATAAATTATGTTAAATGCGTCAATTCTGTTACATGTCAATTTTGTTGCATGACAATTGTGTTAAATGTCAATTCTGTTGCATGTCAATCATATTAAATGCAAATTCTGTTGCATGACATTTATGTTAAATGTCAATTCTGTTACATGATAATTGTGATAAATGTCAATTCTGTTGCATGACAATTATGTTAAATGTCAATTCTGTTACATGCCAATTCTGTTGTATCTTAATTCTGTTACATATGTCAATTCTGTTGATTGTCAATTTTATTGCATATCAATTTTGTTGCATGTCAATTATGTTAAATGTCAATTATGTTAAATATTTTCCTGTTAGATGACTTTTTGGTTGTTTGTCAGTTGTGGAATATTTATGCGTCCCAATTAAATTTATGTCAAATGAACTTTACGTCAAGTGACATTTAGGTCAAATAAATTTTATGCCAAATGAATTTTTTGTCAAATGAAATTTATGTTATATAAAACTTACGTCAACTTAATTTCATGTCTAATAAAATTTTTTGAAGTCATTTTCATATTAAGGTGTTAGGCCAACCTGACCGAATGAAATAATAATAAGACATTCAGGAAGAAATATTTTTTTAGAAAAACTATAAGGATTGTAACTTTCAAGTTTTAATTGAATTAAATTACATATATTCAGCTTTAAAAATATATATATCTTCAAAAAAATAAAATATAGTGGAGATACAGGGTTTTCCGTGAGGCACTTGTCGCTTAACATTCCTTATAATTGGTGGACATGATGGGGTCCAAGTTTTAATTTTAAAATTCCCATTATATACGTAAAGTATATTATTATAATCATCATTGAAGACACTTGCAGCAAAAAATGTTGTAATTTCGACTATTTTAGCATAGCTCGATGTAACTTTTGGTTGTAAATTATTCCTAAAACTTCATACTTTAAAATGAAGCAAAAAAAATCGATGTTTAAAAAATTTCAGGGTGGTCTAACCCCTTAAATAAAACTTATGTCGAGTGTTTTTTATGTCAAATGGAAATTATGTTATAATGTATTTTATGTAACATGAAATTTGTATTAAGGGGACTTTCTGATGCAGAATTAGTAAAAAAACGCACATTTTTAAACTCTTATTGTAAAACAGTGAAATGGAAAAATATCAGAAATAAAGTATTCTAAAAAGAGGAATCATCTTCAAGCGAATGTCCGGAAGGTTCGCTAACCCGTACGAAAGAGGCATGGATTGAATTTTTCCACTATATTCTCAAACAATGTCTACAAGACTACATACATATATATATACATATACACTTGAAATGAAATCGAGACATCCTACCAGAAAGCAAGGACCTTTTGACGACCGGTTATTGAACCCATTATGTCACTGACACTTTTCTTTTAATACAGAAGAATCGAAGAGGAATATTTACAATTGTATCTATACTCCATGTATACAAACACAAGGACTACACAAAAAATACATCTATATATATTTTTTTACATCTGTGTGTACATATAAAAGTACCGTGTATTTGTATAGTATATTAAATCCCCTCAGGAATCATGCGCACTTCATTTCTCAATCTACAAAACACCCTTCAAATCTTTCTCTCGCTGTCATCGCCGAACGACTAACTCTATATACAACTCTTAAATTCCCCAACCCCCCCAAAAAAAACCTCTTTCTTCCATGTCACCCTTCTTGAGAAGTGAACTGTTTCTTTTCAGCCCTCTCGAAAAGTCCGATCCTTCTCTCTCCTCTCTTATATTCTACAGCAGCATTTATATAATTCAAGAATTCACCCTTAATGCACACTTTCTACTTATCTATACGATTGCTATAGGATTACCGCTAGAAAAAACAGGTTTGATAAGATATTTGAAAAATAACGAGGATATATATTATGGTTATTCTCGTATCGAAATGAATTTACAACCATTGAGATAAAATAGTGATAATTGCAAATGCAATTCATTTTACCTAAAGTTCTTGCGGCATATTTTTGAGAAAAATCTCATACTTCGTTTTAATGACTTCTAATATCCGTACAATTCATTTTTGACAATTATTTTCAAAATCTTTTTCAATTTAACTTGAAATTTTTAACTTGACGTGCATCACTAAGCGAGTTTTTCAAATTTTCAGGACAATTTGACATGAATATAAAAGTCGCCAAAAAAAAAAATTTTAAAAAGCTCTTACACTCGATTAAACTTTATAGTATTAATGTAAAGCTCTTTTAAGCGACATTTATAATGCAAGTAGTAGTAACTGACAACTTTGAGAAATCGAAGACGCTTCTTTGAGAATAATGGAGACTTGGAGAACAATCGCAAATCTATTCAATCACCTATTCAAATCTTCCACAGTTTCATTTGAAATTTTCAAACAAATGCGATAAAAGATGCTACTTTATTCAAAAATCACTATTCTTGTAATCAATCAAGTGACATGGAAAATTTTATTTTGAAATTTACTTTAATTTTTTCTTTCTTAAATTATAATTTCATCAACATACTTACATATAGTACTATAAAGATTTTCTCATAATTAAACTTTACTAACCAAAACTTTGAAACTTCATTATTTTATCAATCCAGTTTTTCTAAGGATATCAAATTGTAAATGTAACGAAATAGTCTAAACCATTAATAATAAGTTTCATTACCTTCCTTAATTAATATGAACAATTTTTATATCGTAAATTGTAAGAAAAGTAAAACGTTTAAGTAAACGAAGAAAAATGTGTGCTGTTAATATATATAAAAGAAAAGATTGAAATCGACAAAAGAAAATTAATTAGATAATTAAATTAAAATATTGATATAGTTTATTAAGAGGGTTAGAGAGAAGTGAAAAGAGGGGGGAATGAAAAGAATGAACTAGTGAGAAGGGGATGAAAATGGAGCACGATGATGATGGAGATAAGAATGAAGTGTCGGACGCGAGTACATGCGACCTCGGTTCATTGATTCGGTGGCTTTATAGTGATTGTAAATCCGCTGCATGTCACGCTCCTGACTCCTGGCTCAGCGCAGATGCTATCACTCGTCTTACAGCATCTGTACGAATCGATTTTAGCAAACTTACTCCAGGGCATTTACACCTTGTAACATTACCACTAACATTGTAAAGGAAATTGCTATTTTGTCATGTCCTAAACAACACGCATACTAAACATCTTATAAACTCAAGAGCGAGAAAAAGTATATAGAAGCTAAAAATTAAAATTTTTTAAATGCATTCTTTTGGGAGTGAAGATGAGCCTCTACTGACAAAACCATTAAAGAAAACCATTAAACTTTAAAGCTTTAACCCACACTTTCTAAACTATCATTAAACCGCACTCATGGGTGTTTGAGACCTAAGGGTTTTAAAGTATGTGTGATCTGTAAGCTGGAATTGGATATTATCTTTCAGCAAATTATCTCAAGTAGTTCAGTTCATCCATTTTGAAGATAAATAAGTTTCATGGTCTTAATAATTAAAAATTTCGAATTCGAAAAACACACAGAAAATATATCATTCTTAATTTAAAAACATACCGTCATTTTTAATATAATTATGCGTAAACATTTATCTGTATACTCTTGAAATATAACACTTTCATCAAAATTAGTTTCACTGGGTATAATTTTTTAGATAAGACATTACAATATTATAAATATATATATATATATATATATATTTATAATATTTCAATGTGTTATCTAAAATTAGGGATATTGCACTAAACAATTTATTTGATTCAAATAACCGATTACTTGTCTAAATTATCAAATGAATATTTACTTGAATCAAATAACTAATAGTCAACTACATATTGTATTTGAATCAATATAATTTCAGCATTTGAAGCAAATACAATTTAATTGACTCAAATAAAAATCATTTAATTCAAGTATAAATATTTAATTGATAATATAGCCGCAAGTAAATCGGTTATTTGAATTAAATACATTTTTTTTCAGTGTTAAATGCAAAAAGTTTCAAATTGTAAATTCATTTTTTAAAATTATGTACATTTTTTTATAAATATTAAATAAAAGAATAAATTTTTCAAATGCAAAGCATAAAAACCATTTTGGGGTCGCTGATTACGAATCTAAGTCAGATTTTCAAAATTTTCAAAATTCAAAATGGCGGATCCAATATGGCTGACAATTTTTTCAAAATTTCTCAAATTTGCACAAAATTTGTTACTAAGGGGTTTTCAGGGTCGCTGATTACGAATCTAAAGTCAGATTTTCATAACTTTTTAAATTCAAAATGGCGGACATTATTTCCAAAATTTTGCAAATTTGCATAAAATTTGTTACTCAGGGGTTTTCAGGATCGCTGATTACGAATCTGAAGTCAAATTTTTGAAATTCAAAATGGCAACCCTAAAAAACCCCGAGTAACAATTTTCAAGCGAATAAATGAGCAATTTTGAAAAAAAAATGTCCACCCACTTGAATGTTGAAAACTTTGAAAATCTGACTTTAGATTCGTAATCAGCGACTCCAAAAACCCCTGAGTAAGAAGTTTTAAGCAAATTTGAGAAAAATTAAATTTTGCTGTTTTTTTTAACAATATTCTACCTATTGTTTATAATAATTATAGTAGTACTATGTAATTTCACATTTCTTATATTTAGTAGTTACGTTTGTGATTAAAAAAGCTATATTTAATTATTCGTGAAACAAAAGAAGAGAACACAAATTTTTAGTAAAAAAATTATAAAATTAATTATTGTAATTTTCAATTTTTTCTAAACAGAAAATTCTATATGTTTTGCATAAAATAATAAATAATTTTTTTAAAACTTTATATTGTTAAAAAATATAAAATATCCCTCATGAAACAAAATACTAATATTGTTTATAAATTCAATAATATTGATGTAACATACAAACAACAAATAACATTTACTTTATTAATTAATTTAATTATTAATAATTATTTTTTAATTTAATTTTTTTTAAATATTCAAAAACCTATTTTTCAAATTTAAATAATTCGGTTTTACAATATTTCTGAACAAAATAGCATCTAGCGGTGATAGTATGAATTGCGTACATAAAAGTTTGTTTTCTTCTCACAGGATAACTCATGTGGCTCGAAAAATTTTTAGTTCGTATTTATTCGTGTTACCATTCTTTAAGTTTATAATTAACTAATTTATAATTAATTAATTTATAGTTAACTACCAATCCTAGAGCAATGGCTATTTTTGCAAACAGCGTTTTGCAAACAAATGTAATTAATGATTAAAACAAAGCATTTAAATTTAAATTTTTCGAGCTTTAAATTTTAATATTATAAATAAAAGAAAAGAAAAAAATACATAAAAAATTTAAAAAAATTAATAATTAAGAATTAAAAAAAGACTTTCCAGTTCACGTTTACCTCCACGTGGTGAAAATTTGGTAACATTAAAAATATTTTAAACATTTTAATGGCTAAAGAACGTGGTTAATAAATTTATCTGACCGATGAGTTTCTATTTGAAAATTCGTCCGCCATATTGGATATTCCATTTTTAATTTTGAAAATTGGATATTAGATTCATAATCAGCGACCCCAAAAAACCCCGAGTAACAAGTTTCAAGCGAATTAATGAGTTTTTAGAAAAATTGTCCACCATATTGGATCCGCCATTTTGAATTTTGAAAATTGGACTTCAGATTCGTGATCAGTGATCCCTAAAACCTCCGACTTACAAGTTTCAACCTAATCTAAACACTTTTAACAATTTCGTATTTTCGGGTGAAATTTTGCAAAAAATTTGAACTTCAGACTCAATTTTTGAGCCGCCACTTTAATTTTTAATTTTTCTATAGTCCTATCTTATAGCTTATATATTTTTGTCACGTTATTTCTAAAATTTGGAATTATTTTTCTGCTATTTCGTAGTAGAAAAAATTGAAAATTAAACAAAAATTTGAAAAAATCATGTTAAATACCCATCTCTGCTGCACGGGACACAAGTGAATAAGACCTAAGATTCTAAGAACAACCTTAGGTCTTCTTCACAGGATTCATATGATGCGCAGTTGGCAGCATTGGCTGTCAATTTTCTGTTTTCATTCTCACAGCTGATTATTTACATATTAAAAATTTTCTAAATATTTTTTAAATGTTAAATAATGTCATCGGCACATTTATCAAGTGGCAGATGGAATGTGGGATTAATACAGGAGGAAGCACGAAAACAATTATTGTGCCTTCTTGAAAGATGCGAAGGGACAAAGGTGAGATAACCTCACTTTTGATTTTTCCACAAATATAATATAATACATTTTTCGGAAAATTATTGTATTTCATGTAAATTTACAATAATTTTCCTAAAGAAAAAATGTACCAATAACATGAGTATTTATACCTCATGAGTATTTATTCTTAGTCAGTATACTGACTATAATAAATATATTTGAGGAGCAAGTTTTCAAAAGCTGATAAATCCATTTTTCAAAAAAATTGAGATAAACATATATTTAATATTTTAAGGACCTCACAAATCGACTTGTCACTGTTAAATTTAAAAAAAAATTTATTAACAACGAATTTTCAATTGAAAATTTTTTTGACATAACCAAGATGACTTATAATTTTTATGTTTTTTCTTAGAAAACATTACCAAAACCTATAAATCACTTAATTATCATATGATAATGTTTAATTAAAAACAGAACGTCTTAAATATAAAAACATTGTTATACGAATAAATTAAAACCTCATTTATCCTTTTTTTTCTTGTTATTAGTAAACAGAAACTTAGAGAAAACTCATTTTCTTTTCCAAATATTCGAGTAAAAAAATAATAATTATTTGGTTGCTTTATTTCATTTTCCGACGAATTTTTTTATATCTAACTATTACAAATAGTTTATTTTTAACTATCTCAAGAAAGTGATTTAAGGGGAGACCCCACCTTTATTTTGACCCCTTTAAAATAAAATTATTAAACGAGGTAATATTTTTTTTCTTGCATCATTTTTAACCTGAAAACATATAAGATGGTCAAAAATATTTAATTTTTGAAGAGGTTAGAATTTTTTTCTTTTGACCTATTGCATATTATTGCAAATCCATGCGAGAAGTTGTTTAGAATGGTAAAATATGCATGGAAAAAAAGGTTCGTTAAAAAATATTAAAAACTGTAAGAGAAGATCAATTTTTAATATTCAAATCTTTACCTTTTGCCGAAATTTCAAAAGCTTTAAATCTTTAATTTTTTTCCAAATTGTGTATACTTACGTAATTTGATGCTATTATTCAAAAAACATTGTTAAAATTGACAATTAGCTCATTTTCGTGGTAAAAAACATAAAAACCATGATAGTCCGAAGCTTTTATGGTAACTTTATATATACCGAAATAAATGCAAAAAGCCATGATTTTTATAGTTTTTACCATGAAAATGAGCTAATCATCAATTTTAACTATGTTTTTTCGACTCAGAGCATCAAATTGGAAAAAAAAGGTTCAGGACTTCCGAAATTTCGGCAAAATTTAAAGATTTGAATATTAAAAATCGATCTTCTCTTACAGTTTTTAATATTTTTTAACGAAAATTTTTTTCCATGCATATTTTACCATTCTAAACAACTTCTCGTATGGATTTGCAATAATATGCAATAGGTCAAAAGAAAAAAATTCTTACCTCTTCAAAAATTAAAATTAAATATTTTTGACCATCTTATATGTTTTCAGGTTAAAAATGATGCAAGAAAAAAAATATTACCTCGTTTAATAATTTTATTTTAAAGGGGTCAAAATAAATGTGGGATCTCCCCTTAAATCTTCCATAAAATTACTATAAAAATAATTTTATGGAAGATTTAAATTATTTTTTTAACATAGTTAAGAATATAGTCGAAATCTCCTTTTAAAGAATCTTTATCTAAATGTCTTCATTTGTCTTATTAATAATTTCGTAATTATTTAGGCAATCGTATGGGACAAATCACTCGCTGGACCAATTGGTCTTGTGGCAAAATACAGTTTACTGCAAGAGCACGATGTAATTAAAATGTATCCATTGGGCGGAGGTCCATTGCCTCAAATAAACGTTGCAAATATAATTTTCATCACCAGACCGCAACTCGATTTAATGGATTTAATTGCGGAAATCGTTCACGGGTTTGTTGTAAAATAATTAGTAAAAAAAATAAAAATTAACAATAATTATATTACTATTATTTCTAATTTAAAAATAATTTTTTCAGAGAAGAGGGAAGTAAACCACGAAAGGAATTTCACATTTTCTTCGTGCCACGACAAAGTTTACTGTGTAAACAAAAATTAAAAAATCGTGGCGTTTATGGAAGTTTCACATTAATCGAGGAATTTTCATGCGATTTATTTCCATTTGATAATGATCTTGTTTCAATGGAATTAAATAATGCATTTCGTGAATTTTTTCTTGAAAATGATCCCACATGTCTTTATCAAGTGGCACGTGCAATTCAAAGTTTACAGAAAATTTATGGTAAAATATCAAAAGTCACGGGACGAGGACCAGCGGCAAATAAAGTTTGGGAATTATTGCAACGTTTAAATCGTGAAGAGGAGGACATTAAACAAAATAATTCTCAAACATCAATTATTGAACATTTATTAATATTCGATCGTTCCACCGATTTATTAACGCCTCTAGTCACACAATTAACTTACGAGGGACTCATCGATGAAATATTCGGCATTAGTAACAGTGAGGACGTTTTTTACCGTCAAGTTTTTTTTTTAATTCAATGGAAAATTCTAAACCTTCTTCGTCTTTTAATTTATTTTTAAATTCAATTTTTTCAATTGAATTTAGAAATAAAAGTTTACAAATTCAATTTTTCAATTGAATTCAGAAATAAATTAATTAAAAAATTTGTTATTTAAATTATTGTTTTAAAATAGAAAATTTAAATATTTGTTATTTTAATATTTAAACTTAAATATTTATTATTTTAATATTTAGATTCAAATATTCATTATTTAAATATTTAAATTTAACTGTTTATTATTGAAATATTTAAATTCAACTATTTAAATTATAAACAAAAACTAAAATATTTCTTTTGTTTTTAATTTAAAATATTTACGTTTCATTTAAAATAATTATCTTTATAAATAACTAAAATTAAATCTTCTATAAAATTCGGTATTGAATTTTTAAAAAAATTCGTTTTTCAAATAATTAAAATTCATGTGAGTTTTCAATTTCCATTGAATTTACTTTAAAATTTTATAAATTCTAATTCATAAATTAATTTTATTTCAGCAACTGTTCAATTGCCAGCGGAAAAATTCCACGATTCAGACGAATCGCCAACCGTAATGACTCTTGATAAGAAAGAACAAATTATTTTAAATTCAGGGGAAGAAATTTTTGCTGAAATCAGGTATTCTTTATTTTTAATTATATTTTCAAAAGAACATTTTTTAAACCGGTTCAAAATTTCCTGATTTCGCACTCAATAATTAATTTTAAAAAAATATCGAAAAAGAAATTTCCAAATACCTAATTAGAATTTAAAATAAATATTTTTAATTTTTACGGGACTAAATTATTTTTAATTATATTCAAAACATTTTGACTAAAATTTTTCAAAATACTAATTTTTCTTCATTATTTCTAAATTAAACTATTCACAATAATTTTCGTTCAATAAATATAATATTTATTCTTATTCATTTTTCCACAGGAAATAACATTTTTAAAAATTTTATTGTAAAATCTTTTTGAAATTTAACTATTTCTTCAAATTTATAATATAACGCTTTTAATATTCAATAATTATAAACTAAAATTTTAACTGCAATTCATTTTTAAATCAATTCTTATTAGAAAGTTCTACAAGAATTCAATTATTCAAATACAAAAATAATTAATTAATAGAATAATTAATTATTTCTTAAAATTTAATACTTATAAAGAATTTTATTAAAATTTTTGAAAATAATAAAATTCATTACTTTCAAAGAATTTTAATAAGAATTTTGAAAATAATTACATTTTTCGAGAAATTTATTTAAAATTGTATTAAAAATAATAAAAATCATCTAAAGGATTTTATTATTTATGAAAATAATTTAATTCTTGCAACGAATTTTATTAAATTTTTTTAAAATAATTAAATCTATGAAAAATTTTGTTGTTTGCAAAATTAATTCAATTTTTTTGAAGAATTTTATGAATATTCAAAAGCATAATTTAATTAAAATTGTTCATATTATTTACGAAAATAATTTAATTCTTATAAACAAATATTATCCAAATGTAAAAAAATAATTCATTTATTTTAAACTATTTTATTAAAATATTTTAAATAATTGAATTTTTTTAAGAATTTTATAAAAATTTGAAAAAATAATTCAATTATTTCGAATAATAATTTAATTAATTAAAAGCTACTTATTATTATTACTATATATTATATACTATATATTATTATACTTATTATTATTACTTAATTATTAATTTATAAAATTGTATTAGAAATATTTGATTTCTTTCGAAAAATTTTCTTGATAATTGTATTTCAAATAATTGAATTTTCGCGAAGAATTTTATTAAATATTTTAAAAATAATTGCATTCTTTTGAGAATTTTTATTAAAGTAGTAGATCTAGTAAATTAGTTGAATTTCATTATTTGTGGAAATAATTTAATCCTTGCGAAAAAATTTTCAAAAATTTGTCAAAATAATTGAATTGTTTCAAAAGAATTTTAAATAACAAAAATTTTGAATTGTTTCTAAAAAGAATTTTATTAAAATTTTTGAGATTAATTTTTGCATTTCAATTTCTAGTGTAAATTTTCAAAAAAAAAAAAGAAAAAAAAGTAGCTTTTAGTGTCACAAATTTAAAAAAGTATCCAAATAGTAGCTAATCGTAAAAAAGGTAGTAAACAGTAGGTTTTAGTAGATAAGTGCGAAGCCTGAATTTCTTTCTGTAACTTTTTCTAAATTTCAAATTAAAAATTAAAAACTTAATATTAAAAATTACTAATTGTATGCATTGGAAATGTTTTAGGGATAAAAATTTCAATGGCGTCGGACCAGTTTTGAGTCGAAAAGCAAAAGTAATATCGTCGCAGTTTGACGAGAGACACGGGGACAAAAGTGTTCAGGAAATAAAACAATTTGTCGCGAGATTACCGCACATGTTGGCCACGAAGCAATCGCTAACAAAACGTAATTTAAATTTATTTACATTCGTTTGCAATTTAGTTAAATAGTTTGCATTTTCTTCAAATAGTTTTAAATTTTCTTCAAATACTTTTCCTTCGAAAAATCACAAATAATTCCCAATTAATAATCATTTCAGACACGACAATCGCCGAGATGATTAAAGAAGTAACCGATTCAAGTCAATTTCTCGAATCACTTCAAATAGAACAGGAATTATTAAATTGCATCGACACAGATAAGCCGAATTCATTTATTGAAGATATGATTGCCCAACAGGAACCACTATTAAAAGTTTTACGTTTACTTTGCATTCAGTCGTTGACAAATTCAGGATTAAAGGCAAAGCTTCTCGATTACTATAAGCGGGAGATAATTCAAACCTACGGCTATCAACATCTTCCGACATTGTTGAATTTAGAGAAAGCGGGATTATTGAAAGTTCAACAATCGTCACGACAATATTCGGTTCTCAGGAAGACATTGAAATTAACAGTCGAGGACGAAAGTGAAATTACACCCAAAGATATAAGTTACGTGCATTCAATTTATGCACCATTGAGTATAAGACTTGCTGAACAATTGGTTCAAGGTGGATGGGAAGGAATAACGGATATTTTGGGATTATTGCCGGGACCAACTTGTGGTAGTGGTTCATTAAATTTGAATCCAATTGGCAAGACTGAACGAAGTTAGTTTTTCATTGTTTACTATTCAATTTTTCTTTCTATCGAATAAAAAGGGATAAAAATTTAATGTCTTGTTTAATTTAAAAAAAAAATCAGACAAAAAAAAGAAAAGTTTCTTTTTTCTGTCTGATTTTTTTTTTAAATTAAACAAGACATTAAATTTTTCCTTTAACCCTTTTTTCAGGGAATTCATTAACCAGTGAAAATTCAAATTCGGAACCACCAAAACTTGTACTTGTATTTTTTATTGGTGGCTGTACGTACGCGGAAATTTCAGCGTTACGTTTTCTATCTCAACAGGAAGAGTGTATGTATTTTTCAAATTTTACAGATTTTTAAAAAATTCTTCTATTCTTCTATTTAATGTAGATTCAATATTTTTAAGAAATTTCGTTAAATTCTATTAGCATCATTTTAAATTTATTTAAATTTATTTAAATTAATAAATAAAATAAAATAATCCTTTAAAATTTGTTTTTCTGAATTTAAACTTGATAAAAAAGATTATAAATGATTCTCAAAAAAATTTAATATTTAAATATTTTGATAGAAAATAAACATTTGTTTTTTTTACAGTAAACGTGGAATTTGTCGTCGGGACGACGAAATTAATCAATGGAAATACATTTCTAACGTCTTTAATTGAAGATCTTCAAGTGACCTGAATCTTTTGTTACATATTAGAATTTTAATTGTTATTTTATTTATAGAATTTTAAACAATAAACATTAATTTTTTTTCTTTGTAAAACTCTTGAATTTTGTCATTATTCTTCTCTAAATAATTTTGAAATCATAATTTTTCATTTTTTTAGAGTTTAAGAAAATAATTTAGAACATTTAATAAAAATTCATTAAAAATGTAATAATTATTAAAAATATTGTTATTATTTTAAAATATTATTATTTTTGAAGCATTGAATTAAAAAATTTAATTAATCTTGTATTGAAAATAATTTAATTCGTATAAAGCATTTTATTAATCTTTTAGAAAATAATTGAATTCATTCGAAGAATTTCACTAAAATTTTAAATAATAATTGAGGACTCGGATCGAAGAACCGACGCTTGTAAACGCACAGAACATTGCGAAGCGTCGGTTCTTCGATCCGAGCCCTCAATTGAATCACATTTCGAGAAATTTGAAAATTTTGATTGAAAATAATTGAATTCCTGAGAACAGTTTTGTTATTTTTAAAAATAATTGAATTTCAGGAAAAATTTTATTTATAATTTTTAAAATAATTGAATTTCTGTAATTAATTTTTATTTTTTTTTTAAATAATTGAATTCTTGTCAAGAATATTATATTAAAATTATTGGCAATAATTGAATTCTAGTGAAGAATATTATCAAAATTTTAGAAAATAATTAAATTCTTTCGAAGAATTTAACAAAAATTTAAAAAAACAATTCAATCTTTTCTGAGAAATTTAAAAATTTTATTGAAAAGAATTGAATTTCTGCGAAAACTTTGGTTATTTTTAAAAATAATTGAATTTCCGGAAAAATTTTATAAATATTTTTGAAAATAATTGAATTTCAGATGAGCATTTTGTTATTTATAAAGATAAATGAATTCTTGACAAGAATTTTATTAAACTCTTTGAGAATAATTGAATTTAATAATAAAAAAAATTTTTGAAAATAATTGAATTTTGTAATTAATTTTTTTTTTGAAAATAATTGAATTCTTGTCAAGAAAGTTATATTAAAAGTTACGAAAAAAATTGAATTTTTGTGTGAAGAATGTTATCCAAATTTTAGAAAATAATAAAATTCTTTCGAAGAATTTCACTAAAAATTTTTAAAAAATAATTGAATCTTTTTGAGAAATTTGGAAATTTTTTTTGAAAATAATTGATCTTCAGCGAACAGTTTTGATATTTTTAAAAATAATTGAATTTCTAGAAAAATGTTATTAATATTTATTTGAAAATAGTTGAAATGTTGTAAAGAATTTTTTTAAAACGTTTGAAAATCAAAATATAATAATTAGTTATAAATTTTTTTTTAATTATTATAAATGTGGTTATTATTATTCAATTTACAAAAATAATAGTTAAAAATAAAATATTAAAATTAATTTTAAAAATAAATAAATTAAAATTTTGCTAATAGATATTTATTGAAATAATTAAAAGCTTTTAATTATTAAATAATGTAAAATTATTGTTAATAATTTATATCTAAAAACAATTTTTATGTTTAATAATTAAAAATATTTTATAATTATAATATAAAGCATTTTATTAAATTTTTAGAAAATAATTAAATTCTTTCGAAGAATTTCACTAAAAATTTTAAATAAAAATTGAATCATTTCGAGAAATTTGATTTCTCGAAATAATTTAAATATAAATTAAAATTATTATTATTACTTTAAATAATATACAAAAAATAATTCTCTTTATTATTTTAATTCTCTAAAGAATTAAAAATTTCCCGCGAAGAGTGCTGCCATCTCGACGAGAGTAAAACTTTAAAAATGGCGATTCTCATTCTGTAACTACGTGACGCGTTGTGTGTTGTGTTTTATACAAATTTTTGTAAACTTTCATTTTTTTACTACAATAGTTTAGTAAAAAAAAGAAAATAATTTTTTCAATTTCAATTTGTTAATTGTCGGTTTTTTTCGTAAAGAAAATCGTGGCAAAATGTCAATTGGCGTGCCAATAAAAGTACTTCACGAAGCCGAGGGACACATTGTCACCTGTGAGACAAACACCGGCGAAGTTTATCGTGGTAAATTAATTGAAGCCGAGGACAATATGAATTGTCAAATGCAAAATATCACCGTTACCTATCGTGACGGACGTACGGCACAACTTGAAAATGTTTACATTCGCGGATCAAAAATGCGATTTCTGATACTGCCTGACATGTTAAAGAATGCTCCGATGTTCAAGAGACCTGGTGGAAAGGGCTCGGGAACAGCGGGACGGGGAAAATCGGCTATTTTACGAGCTCAAGGTTAGTGACGAATTTTATTTTCAATAATAATTCTTTTAATTCCATTGTTATCAATGCGCTTTGTAAGAGATTATTTTGAGGTTATGTTCGTATTATTTGCGGCGCGAGAGAATTTCGTTTTAGCGGGTTCTACGATTCACAACGTTTTTTCCGTTTTTTCGATAAATTTTTGTTTTTTTTTTCTTTTTAAATTAAATTAAGTGGAAGTCGTAATTAAACTAAAAAATTTTTAATTGAATTTCAAAACAATTTCTAATAAATTTTGTTTTTTGAATGAAAAAACCTTTTTTGGGAGAAAAAAAATGTCTTTTGGAAGTTGCAATTTTTTGATATCGATAATTTTATAAAAAATTGTTTTTTTTTCTCACAGCGAGAGGAAGAGGTCGGGGTCAAAGTCAAAGAGGCAGGGGAACCGGAACTGCTCCTTGGTTGAATCAACAAAATCAAACTGGAGCTCCACAACCCGGACGGGGAAGAGGATAATAAATTTTTAGCATTAATCAATTATCGAATTTTTTTTTTTAAATCCACCTTAATTTACTGATTTTCTTTTCTCCTTATTTACGAAACTTTTGAAAATGTCGAGAGAATTTTTGTTCATTGTGCGCAAATTAAAAAAATAGTCTCAATTTTTTTTTTCTTTGAAAGTATTATAAATTTCCATTACTTTGTAAAGTATTTAAAAAAAAAAATTTCGTTTTTTTTCTACACTTCACCGGAAGATGAACGAGAAAAAAACTACTTTTTTAAGCCAAAGTAATAAACGTACATTTATAAAAAAAAATTATAATTTACTTATTTATTCGAAAAAAATTTTGTTTAATTTTCCTTTTTTTAAAAAATTGCAAATTGAAAGAATTTCCCAAAAAAAAATTTTTATAACTGAAAATTCTTCGAATTCTTTTTTTTTAGACTAATATTTAGCAAAATTTTACGATTTTTTCACGAAATATACTTTTTTTTTTAAAAATATTATTGCGGGATTCAGACAAAAAAGTTTTAAAATTTTTTTCGATTTTTTCCAACAGTCGAAAAATGTTATAACCTTAAAATTAACTGAAATTAATTTTTTTTTGTTGGTTATATGAATTAATTAATAAGAATGATAAGAATTTATTTCGCAATTAAATTATGTATAAACATTTTTTGGAAAAAATTCTCGTATGGTAATGAAACGAACTTCGTTTCATCGCCGCTAGATGGCCAGGGCATATTTCACGTCAAAAATTTTGCAACAAAATTTTCGACATTTTTGACGAATATTTGGGAAAATATTAATTATCAGGGCAAAATTATTCATAATTAGCTAAAGATGTTGTTAGGAAATGTTAATAATTACCGGATGTCTGTGAAAAAAAAGTTTTGTCAATGGGACGCCGTTCATTTGTCATGGTCATTTACGCAAGCAAATATATTCATATTTCCACAATTTCTCATCGTACTATTAATAAATTTACATTATTCAGGTATAATAAAACTTATTTACTGCAAAACATTTAGAATCAATACTAAGATTTACGAAATATGAAAGGATTTCTTCTCTCTGATGTTCAACGCGTCCTTCCACTTGAGACGACGCCATTTTGTTAATGTAGGCAGAGCGCGGCAGTACCAACCTTAGAGAACAAAAAATCACCGTCAGACCTCCGAAGTCCGACACTTTTGCAGAGCGACCCTTCTCTGTGTCGGGATATTGCGCATGCGCGCGGCAATTTTAAATCTTGATTTAATTATTATATTTAATGAAATAATTATAAATAGCTAAATATCTATTTATTATAATTATAAATATATTTGATAATTTATTTATCATTATTATATTTAATGAAATAAATATCGGAAATAGCTAAATATCTATTTATTATTTATAATTATTTGATAATCAATATGTATTATAAATCGCACCAAAAAAGGGAATTATTGCCTTTAACAAAGAAATGAAATGAATCTTTCGATACATAATTTACCTATTTAATTAAAATTATTTTTTTTCTCTCGATGTTATCACCAAAGAAACACTTAATTCTTGATAGTTGACAAATTTTCCGCTCAAAAGGCGCAGGTGTGAAACGACCGGTGCGTCTGGGTCTCGCGTATAAACACTAAGTTTGTTTGGATTTTAATTATCCTATTTCTGACGATTAAAGTGAAATAATAATTAAATGCCCGTCTCTATTTATTTTATTGTAATTGTGAAAAAATTCTTCTCACCAAAAATAGCCACTATTTCAACTCCAAGGAACATAAAAGTCGAGCGCGCGAATAACCTAACCTAGAAAGGAGAATATTCTCTATAATACTAATAACTCACTTTTGGTGCTTATTTTTTCTTTTTTCTTCTGCAAAAAAAAATTACATGTTTTCCGTGAATATAAAATAAAACATGAATACACCACAGTCAAATAAAAAGAAAGGTCGCAATAAGAATAAAATACCTCCCACACCTGGAAGTGCGGAAGTTGCAATAACACAAGAATCCAGCAAATTTGTTTTGGTAAGTTCGTATTATTTTTGTTTTTACTGTCAACAATAGAATCGTTTTCTTAAAAAAAAAACTCAAAAATTACTGTAATATTTAATTTTTCTTCTGCAAAGTTTAATCTACATTATTAATTGTTGTATTCTGGTAATCTGTTTGTAGTTTGAAGTTAATTGCTGTTTGGTTTTTTGTTTCCTAGCTTTATAATTTTTCTTTTTAAATGTTTTCAATTTTAAAATAATGTACTGAAAATCATTGAATTCTTACAAAGTTTTATTTATTTATTAAAAAATTTAAAAATAATTGAAATCATTTCAAGAATATTATTAACATTTTTTTCAATAATTGAATTCTTTCGAGAAAATTTAATTCAAATTGTATTGAAAATAATTTAATTCTTGGCAAGATTTTTATTAAAGTTCTTTAAAATAATTGAATTGTTTTGAAAATTTTTGTTTAAATAATAATAAATAATAATATAATAATAATAAAATCTTGTTCAATTTTCTTGAAAATAATGGAGTTTTTTAAAATATTTTTTACTGAAAATTTTAAAAGTAATTGAATTTTATGAACATTTTCTTTTAACTCTTTAAAATAATCGTGTTTATTATTAATTGTCATTAATAAATTTTCTATTAAATTATATTAAAATTTTTCATGGCAAATTAAATTTTTTAAAACAATTATATTGAAGTTTTTGTAAATAATTACATTTTTTTTTAAGAATTTCATTAAATTTCGTAAAAATAATGAAATTTATTGAAATAATTTTAATTGAAATTTACAAAGAATTTTATTAAAAACTTTTGAGAACAATTGAATTGTTTAGAAAAGAACCTGTTAGAGAAATTTTATTAAAATTGTATTAAAAATTTTGAAAATAATGATTTTTTTAAAAGAATTTCATGAAAATATTTTTGAAAATAATTGAATTTATATTAAAATTCTTGAAAATAATTGAATTTAAATAATATTTTTAAAAATAATTGTATTCTTTCAAAAAATTTTATTAAAATTGTATTGAAAATAATTGAATTTCTACGAAACATTTTATTATTTATGAAAATAATTGAATTTCTTTGAAGAATTTTATTGTATTTATGTTAATATTTTAATTCTTGCGAAGAATTTTCTTATTTATAAAAATAATTTGAATTCTTGCGGAGAATTTTACAATTTATAAAAATAATTCAATTGCTTCAAAGAATTTTATCTGAATTTATGAAAATAATTGAACTCTTTGAAGAAATTTTATTAAAAATTTTGAAAATAATGATTTTTTTAAAAGAATTTCATTTGATTTGAATTTATATTAAAATTCTTGAAGATAATAAATTGAATTTAAATAATATTTTTAAAAATAATTGTATTCTTTCGAGAAATTTTATTATAATTGTATTGAAAATAATTGAATTGCTCTAAAAAATATTCTTATTTATAAGAATAATGAAATTCTTGCGAAAAATGTTATTAAAATTTTTGAATAATAATAAACATGAATATTTAATATTATTTACTTATTGTGAGAATAACTTATCAATTTTAATTGAATTTTCAAATTTTTCTATTTTTAAATAGTTGAATTTGGGAGACGATGTAAACAAACCATTGCGTTTGAATTTCACCGATAAAATAACAGTCATTTCACAAGAGGAATTTGAGCTTGAGGACAAAAATTTACCGAAAGGTGCTCCAGTTCCTGAGAATCAGGACGATAAGGCAATTCTCAGTAGTTTGCCTGTTGCTGTTGTTAAGGAATTAAGTGGTTATGAAAATCACATTGGCGAAGCTGAACCATTACCAAATAATTATGTCAGATTTATGGAACGTAGCGGAGAGGATCTCGATGGTAATTTAATTCTTTAATTAATCAAAATGCAATCAAGTCTCCAGAAAATGTTTAAAAGTTGTTTTCCTACTAATTTTTTTTTATTTATAATTTTTAAACATTTTTTTTTTATTTTACGTTGGAATAATTATTTTAAATTTACAATTAGCAGCAAGAAAAGTAATTATTTGACAATATTATCATTTCAATATTATTAAATTAATCAAATTTACTTAATTAATTAAAATTCATAACTTAACACTATTGAACATAATTTTGTAATTGAATTTTCTAATTTCATTTGGAAACTTAATAATATTTATCAGAAAATTTATTTACATAATGAAGAAAAATTCAGATTAAATTTTACTAACTCCAAAAGTATATTTAACTAACTTTAAACGAAATTTACTATACGGATATTATAAAATTTACTCTGGAATTAACGATTTTTAATAGCAAAATTTACTAATAAATATCTATTTCTATAATAGTCAAATAATCAATTACTAAAATAAATGTTTCTTTTTGCTTTTGAATTGAATTTAAATAAATGTATTAGATTCAAGTTCATTTAAATCTTTTCTAAGAGCAAAAACTAATGCTTTTTAATTTATAAACCAAGAAAAGTTTTATAATTTAAAAAAAAAATGTTTCTTAATTGTATAAACTGAAAAATATTTCCTAAGTTATGAACTGCAATTATTTCCAGAAACTTGATCAATTTTGTAAAAATCACACTGGACGAGAGTCTAAAATATTTTTAGTTCTAAAAGTTCTGGATCTTCAGTTTGTTTTTTATTTCATTGACTAGTTTTTTTTTGTTAAAGGAAATAGTTAATAAATCCCAGGCAAAAATTTAGTAGTTTTAGGTACGATTAGAGGAGATTACATATTTTCGAAAATTCAAAAACATACAAAAAATAATAACATTAAAATGTTTTAGAATAATTTTTAACATTTTGGAGAATAATAATTATATTCAAAATTTGTAATTAAAATTCTTCAAAAAATTAATTAGTTTTTTTTTTTGTAAATTATAAAAAACTGTTTTTTATAAATTCAATTATTTTCGAAAAATTACATTACAATATTTATAAAAAACTAATTTTTAGAATTGTTTTATTTTTTATTCTATTTTTAGAATTTTTTAAGATTCAATTACCTTCGAACAAATTAAATTAAAATTTTTTTAAATTTACTTTTTTAGACTTTAAAATTTCGAAGAAATCATTTATAATTAAAATTCTTAAAAAATTTGTTTTTTATAGGTATTTTTTAAACTCAATTATTTTTCAAAGATTTAATCAAATCACAATTATTTTTCAAAGATTTTACCAAATTTCAACTATATTTCATAAATTTTATCGAAATTTCAATTATTTTTCAAAGATTTCATCAAATTTCAATTATTTTTCAAAGATTTACCAAATTTCAATTATTTTTTAAAGAATTTTATATATTTTTATATATTTATATTTATTGTATTTTCCCTGCTACAATCATGCAGGGTTCGAGGATCCTTTTTACACTCATTTCTTAACCTAACTTAACCTATTACATCGTCGATATATTTTTATATATTTTTTCGTTTTGAGAGATTAGAATTCGAAAAATGTAAAAAAAAAAATATTTCTGTCTGTCTGTCTGTATGCAAAACTTTGTTCGCGCATTTTTTATTTTTTGCAAAATGAATGCAAAACTATCCTTAGCTAACTTTTTCAGATAAATACCTACAACCCATTTCTACAATAAAATTTAAAAAAAAGACGTATTTTGAAATTTTTTTTCGTTTTTTTAGATCAACTTTTTTCTAAAAAAAATAGTGATTCTTAATTTTTAAGCAAGCTTTTCAGGAAAAGTTATTAAAGTTTTTTATTTAATGACCAGTACGTAAAGTAAGAAATTTTCTACATTAGACAAAAATATTGTTTCAATATTCAGTTTTTAAAATCAACAAAGTTATGCACGAGTTAACAAAAAAATGTTCTTTTGAATTTAATGAATCACTGCTCCTCAAACGGTTAAATATTGATTAATTCTTGCATCAAGTTGGTATTGATATTTTCTGATTCATTAATTAATTTGTATTTTTGGTAATTCTAATTTTAATTTTATCATAAAAATAGAAAAAATTAGGAATTTTAAATCTAATATTTAAAACAACAATAAATTCTTACATCTTCTATACTAATATTTAAAAGTTCAAATATTTTTATACCTATATCGAAATTAAAATATTGATACCTATAATTATCATTTTTATTTTACTTCTCTCCAGTTAATGTTCTATAGTAACATTGGCAACATTAAATAAGTAAAGTATTTTTGAAGAGCCCAAAAATAATGAAGCTAAATGCCATAAAACAGAAGAAAAAATGTTGAATTTTAAGAAATTCGGTTTTTTGAATTTTTGATAATTTTAAATTTTTTACCAAAGGGTGGAGACTATTAAATAAGTAAAGTATTTTTGAAGAGCCCAAAAATAATGAAGCTAAATGCCATAAAACAGAAGAAAAAATGTTGAATTTTAAGAAATGCGGTTTTTTGAATTTTTGATAATTTTTGATAATTTTAGATTTTTTATCAAAGGGTGGAGACTATTAAATAAGTAAAGTATTTTTAAAGAGCCCAAAAATAATGAAGCTTTATGAAGTAAATGAGAAGAAAAAATCTTGAATTTTAAGAAATTCGGTTTTTCGAATTTTTGATAAATTTTGATAATTTTAAATTTTTTACCAAAGGGTTGAGGCTATTAAATAAGTAAAGTGTTTTTGAAAAGCCCAAAAATAATAAAGCCAAATGCCATAAAACAGAAGAAAAAATGTTGAATTTTAAGAAATTCGGTTTTTTGAATTTTTGGTAATTTTTAATAATTTTAAATTTTTTACCAAAGGGTGGAGACTATTAAATAAATAAAGTGTTTTTGAAGAGCCCAAAAATAATGAAGCTAAATGCCATAAAACAGAAGAAAAAATGTTGAATTTTAAGAAATTCGGTTTTTCGAATTTTTGATAATTTTAAATTTTTTATCAAAGGGTGGAGATTATTAAATAAGTAAAGTATTTTTGAAGAGCCCAAAAATAATGAAGCTAAATGCCATAAAACAGAAGAAAAAATGTTGAATTTTAAGAAATTCGGATTTTCGAATATTTCATAATTTTTAATAATTTTTGATTTTTTACGATTTTTTATGATTTGAATTTTAAGAAATTCGGTTTTGCGAATTTTTAATAATTTTTTATTTTTTGTTTAAAAGAAACCCTTTTGTACAAGAGTACTTAATATATATATATGTATGATAATAATAGATCATAAAATAGATATTTAATACTAAGCTTCTTTAAATTAGTAGGTTAGGCTACATTTACAATAATAATTTATCAATAAATAAATAATAAATAAATTAATATAATATATCAATATAATAATTTTAGGAGATAATAATGATGATTGATAATTTTAGGAGAAGTGGAGTATGACTTGGACGAGGAGGATTCCGCTTGGCTATCGATAGTTAACGAACGTCGTCTAGCCTCAGGTCTAACACCACCAATGGAAGCGGATACATTCGAACTTCTCATGGATCGCCTCGAGAAGGAGTCGTACTTTCAGCAGCAGACAAACGGCGGCGGTGGAATAGCCGCCGACGAAGACGCCGTCTGTTGCATTTGCATGGACGGCGAATGTCAAAATAGTAATGCAATACTTTTTTGCGACATGTGTAATCTGGCAGTGCATCAGGATTGCTATGGAGTTCCTTACATTCCCGAGGGTCAATGGCTGTGCCGAAGATGTCTTCAGAGTCCGTCGCGTGCCGTCGATTGTGTTCTCTGTCCAAATAGAGGCGGCGCCTTTAAGCAAACAGATCGTCCCGCAACGTGGGCACACGTTGTCTGCGCCCTCTGGATACCGGAGGTGCGCTTTGCAAATACCGTTTTCCTCGAGCCAATTGACAGTATTGAGAGTATTCCAGCGGCACGATGGCGATTAACGTGCTGCGTGTGTAAACGTCGCGGTGTTGGCGCCTGTATTCAGTGTCACAAGAGCAGTTGCTACGCGGCATTTCACGTGACGTGCGCTCAACAAGCGGGTCTGTGCATGAGAATGCGAACCGTTCAGCCAACAAGTGGCGAGCCAATGTTGGTGCAAAAAACCGCATTCTGCGAGACACATGCACCGCCCGATTATCAACCGTCCACGAGTCCCGCTGACGCGAGGCGGCGCGCCATCGCCAACAAGAAGAGCTCCTCGGCGCCTGTTATTTCAATTCCCACTATTCCGCCTGAACGGATTCGAGAAATCGCGAGGTAATCTATTTCAATATTGAAAAAACTTGGACTTTTTTCTAATCCATGGTGTCTACTGACTGAGAAAAACCGGGAATAAGCCAGGAATTTTATGCCAAACCGGGAATTTTTTCACCAAATTAAAAAAAAGTTTTATTATTTTAATTTGTTTTTAAAAAATCGCTTTTTATTTCAATTTTTATAGATATTTATACTGTTCTCAGGCATCACAATTGGTCCCCTTTTGTCCCCTTATTTCAATTTTATCCCAGGCTTCACAGTCTATCACCTATTTCCCTAAAAGTCCCCTTTTTTAATTTTGGCCCCTAAACGTACCCTATTTTCAAAATTTCCCCTAAATTTCCCCTATTTTTTCCTTTTGTCTTTTAATGATGCATTTACACCAAATTTAGCAAAGTGTCGTTGAAACTTTAAATTGAAAACTTTTGTTTTGAAAGTTTCCAATCTTGAAATTTATGATCGATGAAATTTATACAATTTGTAAGATTAGAATTTTGGTGAAGTCAAGTCTCAATTTTGTTTAGAAGTTGGTTGTTTTTTTAATATTATTTAATTATTACTAAAGTTTTAATGCAATTATCTTGATAAATAACAAAATTCTTTACAGAAATTCAATAATTTTTAGGAATTTCAATAAAATTCTTCGAAAAAATTCAATTATTTTAAAAATTTTTACGAATATCTGGTCAAGAATTCAATTATCTTTTCAAATAGCAAAATTTTTCGCCAAAAATTCAATTATTTTCAAAAATTTATAAAAATCTTTGCAAAAGTTCAATTACTTTCAAAAGTTTTTTGCAATTCAATAATTTTCAATATTTACTATTTTCATAAAATCTATCAACAGATTTAATTATAGAAACAATTTTTTGATACAATTCTACGAAAAGATTCAATTATTTTCATAAATAATAAAATTTCATTTACGAATTTAATTATTTTCATCGCAGAATTTCAAATATTTTTAATACAATTTTAAATAAATTCCTTGAAAAATGCAATTATTATTGAAATTTTTTTTTAAAACTTGAGGAAAGAATTCAATTTTAAGAAACATTCAATTATTCAGTAAAACAAAAAAATTCGTTGCAATAATTCAAATAGTTTCATAAATAACATTTAATTCGTCGCAGAAAATCAATTATTTTCAAAATTTTTATAGTAATTTTGCAAATGAATTCAATTAGCTTGATAAACAACAAAATCGCATAAATTCTTCCCATAAAATCATTTATTCTAAGGAATTTTAATAAAATTCTTTTCCAAAATTCAATTATTTTGATAAATATCAAAATTTATGACAAGAATTCAATCTTTTGAAAAGTAATAAAATACTTTACAGAAATTGAATTATTTTCAAAATTTTTAAAAAATTCTCGTCAAGAATTAAATTATCTTTATAAATAGATAGGCAAAATTCTTCTCATGAATTAAATTATTGTCAAAAATTTTTCAAAAATTGATCTGAAAATTTCAATTATTATAATTGAATATTAAAAGCATTATAGCGTGAATTTTTAGAAATAATTGAATTTTGAAAAGGTTTCATATTAAAATCTTTAAAAATTTTAATTTTTTCATACTTTTAACTAAAAATTCTGTAGAAGAATTAATTTTTTTTGAAAAAATTTATTTCAATTTTACTTGAAATTATTTTTTTTTAAGTTTTTATTTTCTAATGTGTAATATATAGGATTTAATTGTAGAATTTCCGAATAATTGAAACTTCGTAAAATTGAATATTTTAAACAAATGGATTTGAAAATTGTCAAAGAAATTTTTCAAAAATTATTAAAAATACTTGATTTAAAGGAGAATTTTAGTTAAAATTTCTTGAAAATAATATTTAATCTGAAATGATAAAAATCATTTTGAAGAATATTGTACTTCTTCAAAATTATTTTTATCATTTCAATTAAATTATTATTTTTAAGAATTTTTTACTAAAATTCTTCTTTAAATCAATTAATTTTCAAAAAAGTACTTTGATAATTTTCTAATCCACTTATTTACAATATTCAATTTTACGAATTTCAATTATTCATAAATTCTTCAAATGAATATTATATTAGAAAATAAAAACTTCAAATAATAAAAAAAAAAAAAAAAAATTCAATTAAACTTTTTCAAAAAAATTAATTTCAAAATTCAATTATTTCTAAAAATTCACGCTATATTGCTTTTAATATTCAATTACAATCTAAAATTTTAGCTGAAATTTATTTTTAAATCAATTTTTATTAGAAAATTCTACTAGAATTCAATTATTTAAATACGAAGAAATAATTTATTGAATAATTGAATGTTTCTTAAAATTTAATTCTCATAAAGGATTTTATCAACAAATTTTTAAATAATTAAATTTCTTTGGACGAATTTTAATAAAATTTTTAAGAATAATTAAATTTTTCGAGGAATTCAATTAAAATTGTATTAAAATAATTTTTTACGAAGAAATTTTTAACAAATTTTTAAATAATTGAATTCCTGTAAAATTTTTATTATTTTATAAAAATAATTGAATGATTGCGAAGAAATTTATAGAAAATTTGTAAATAATTGAATTCCTGTGAAATTTCTATTACTGTATGAAAATAATTGAATTTCAGGGAAGAATTTTTTTATTTCTGAAGATAATTGAAATTTTGACGAGAATTTTTTTTAAATTTTTGAACATATAGTTGAATTTCTGCGAAGAATTTTATTATTTTTTGAAAGTAATTGAATTTCAGAGAAAAATTTTATTATTTCTGAAGATAATTAAAATTTTGACGAAAATTCTTTTTAATTTTTTAACATAGTTTAATTTCTGAGAAGAATTTTATTGCTTTTGTAAATAATTGAATTTCTGCAATCATTTGTAATTTCTCTAAAATTCTCCAAATTATATTGTACAATTTACAAGGACAAAAAGTCCTTTTTCAATTTTAATAAAAAAATTCTTAATATTAATTTTTTAAAAATATTTTTAAAAATATTTTTTTGAAAGACAATAGTTTTACAATTATATACAATTTAAAAATGTCCAAAAAATTTCGTGTTTTTAAATACTTTCTCTGGTTTGAGCCCTGGTAATTTAATTTGTTAAAAAATAAATATAGTTTTAAAAATCTGGAAAACTTCTGTTTTTTAAGCCGGAAAAGTCAGGGAATTTCAAAATGAGTAAAAAGCGTGGCAACCCTGATTTAATCAATTTCTTTTTTCCAGTCTTGCCGAGGGTCTTCCGAAGAGAAGTCAATTAATCCAGCGACTAATTGCCTACTGGACTCTAAAGAGACAATTCAGAAATGGCGTTCCACTGTTGCGACGACTGCAAAGTACTCATCCGCACTCGCGACCACCACCACTCGGTGGTTCAATGTCACCCGCACCCGATGGCGAATTACGTGACGAAATGTATCGACAACTGAAATACTGGCAATGCCTCCGACAGGATTTGGAACGAGCGCGATTACTTTGCGAATTGGTTCGGAAGCGGGAGAAATTAAAAAAGGAACTATTCAAAGTGTAAGTAACGCTCCTTACTAACAGCAGAGATTTCTTTGCTTAAAAGACGCTTGAGGTCTAAGAAAAATTCTTTTTTTTTTGTTTCAGAAAAGAGAAGTGCCTATGGTTCGAGCTACGCCCACTGGAAAGTGTCCTAAAAATGCTCCTCGAAGCAATGAAAGCAAGAGATGCGAACGACGTATTCGGTCAGCCGGTGAATACAATAGAAGTACCCGATTATTTGGATATTGTATCAAGGCCAATGGATCTATCGACAATGGAGGGAAAAATCGATAAACAAGAATACGACACATTGAGTGCATTTGAATCTGATTTTATGCTCATGGCGAATAATTGTCTCGCCTATAATCGTAAGGATACAATGTTTTATCGTGCCGGCGTGAAAATGAAGGAACAAGGAATTATTCTATTTGAACAAGCGCGTAAAGATTATCCCGAATTGGACATTATACCCGAGCCAATTGTTGTGGAACAAGTAAATCAAAAATCACGTAAACGTGAACGTAATAGTCGTTCACGTGTTGAATCGGAATCGCAGACAAATGACAAGGAAGTAACAAGTGGTGGAAGTGGTGGTGGTAGTGGTGTTAATCGTCGAACTGCCGTTTTATTCACGCGTAAAGCAAGAGCACGTGCCAATCGGGGAACAGTCACGAATCAGGAGAGCGATCAGAAAAAAGCAACTGATAGCTTTCGAGTCTATAGGTACTAAAAACAAGACACCTTCTCATTTTTTTGATGAGAATGTAAAAAAACGAAAATCCTAAAAATACTTTTAAAAAATATACTGTAAATAGAATTCTTTTTTTAAAGAATATTTTAGGAGACTTCGACTACATTTTTAACTATATCAAGTTTTATCCTTCGATAAAATTATTTTTATAGTAATCAATGGTCAAAAAATATTCTGACCTTTTTGGATTTTTATTTTTCCTTAAAAATTCATAGACAAAAAATATTTTTAAAAAATTCATCCATAATTTTGCAGAAAATGTTTTTGTATACACAAAAAAATTACCGAATGAAAAAAATTATTTTTATTATTATTGAAGCATTTTTTTGAAAACTGTTTTTAAGTTGTTTTTTTAAAAAACCGATTATTTAATTTTTTGTATATGACAATTTACTTGTTCATTTTTTCTAACTAATTTCAAATCATAATTTTTTAAAATAAAAAAAAATTTTTTTTAATTAAAAAGTAATACAAAAAATTATAATTTGAATTTAGTGAGAAAAAAAGCAAATGAATTTTCATATAAATATAAAAAATAATTTTTATTATTTTCCAAGCATTTTTTTTTTAAGAAAAAACATTTTCATAACGCGGTGCAAAAAAGGGTACTTTTTTGCACCTTGTTATGAAAAATATCGTTCGTAACTAGTGCTAGCAGTTGTTACGAAATATACTATTTTTTTAGGTTGAAAATGCTAAAAAAGCATTGTTATTCAATTTTTTAATATGAAAATTCACTTGTTCATTTTTCTAACTAATTTCAAATCATGTTATGTATTTTATACTTTTTATTTTTAAAAAATTATCATTTGAAATTAGTCAGAAAAATAAGTAAATGAATTTTCATATAAAAAAATGAGTAACAATGGTTTTTTTACCATTTTTAACCTAAAAACAAGTTTAAAAAAAAAATGCTTCAAAAATACTAAAAATCATTTTTTTCATTCGGCAATTTATTTGTGAATAGAAAAAAACATACTTTCTAGAAAATTACATATAGATTTTAAAATACTATCAATTTTTAAGAAAAAATAAAAATCCAAATATGATGAGAATATTTTATGAAGATTTGATTTTCTCTCTGAAAAATTACTATAAAAATAATTTTATAGAAAATTTAAATCATTTTCTTTGATATAGTTAAAAATGTAGTCGAAGTTTCCCCTTAATTCTTTTTTTTTGTAATTTTTTACAATTTTTTAAAAATTATTTTACGTATTTAGGGGAAAATCTAAATGAAAAAATTGTTTCGAATTTCGAAAAAATGGATTTTTTTTTTAGATAATTGAATTGTATTTCAATTGACTTTAATTATTGATTTTCAAAATGATAAATTTTCTTTGAATTTCTTTCAAGAGGGAATTGTGAGAGAAAAAAGATTGTATTTAGAAATAAATAAAATAAATAATTCAAATTTTAGAAGAATTGCTTTAATTTTTTTAACTTTAATTTTTTTTTGGGGTAATTTATGAATTTTTTGGTCTTGGGGAAAGGATTTGTGGTTTTTTTTTTAAGTTTTTTTTGTGTTTAGCTGTTACTCTTAAAGTTGTTAATTTAGATTTAATAATTAAAATTAACGTTCGATAATAAAAGTATTTTTAATCTTTCTGCGAAATAAAATGTAGCGAATGTTCAATTCTCATCTTTCGCAGTAATTAGAATTTTATTATTATTTATTTATTTCATATATGGGCAATATGATAATGAATAATTAGATTAATAATTATAATAATTGTAATTATAATTTTTCATTTTGAATTAGATTGAATTATAAATTTTCAATAATTCGCAATTTGAACAAATTTCCATAAAAATTGTAAATCAGAATAATATTTACAAAGGAAAAATTATGGTTTATTAAATGAAAATGTGACGAGTTTCTTTTAATTTTTAACAGTTAATTTATAATCACAAACGCAATGGGAAATTTTATGAAAAAGTTAAAAAAAAACAGTAATAAAAAGAAAGGTGTTTTCTTTAAATAATACTTAATTATATTTTATATTCCCGGGAAGAGGAAATTTTGAAAAATTCATTTTTCACAAGTTTTTAATTTTTAGAATAAGATTATTTTTCTTTATTTTCGTTTATATTTTGTAGGATTTTTTTTTGAATTTTTTAAAATCATTTTCTTTCTTTTAACTATTTTTCATTTTTTAATAATTTTCTTTCTTTTAATTATTTTTTATTTTTTAATAATTTTTTTCTTTTAACTATTTTTTCTTTTTTAATAACTTTCTTTCTTTATATTTTTATTTTTTAATTATTTTTCTTAAAACTATTTTCTTATTTTTTTTTTAACTATTTTCTTTTTTTTTAAAACTATTTTTTTTATTTCTTAACAATTTTTCTATTTTTTTTTAACTATTTTCTTTATTTTTTAAAATAATTTTCTTATTTTTTCAATATTTTTCTTTTAAATTTCTTTTGCTTCCTCGTGAAGAAACTTTGGTATTTATTTATTAATCTAGCTTTTTTTTTGTTTTCTTGATAATTTTTTTTTTAAATTAATTTAATTCTCTCTTTAAGGAGCGGAATGATGGACAGTGACATTGGAGAGGGCGAGAGTCAATCGTCGAGTTGCAGTAGTTGTTCATCGAGTCGTTCAACAACACCGGGAATTGACAATGCTGATGGGACGGAGAAAATTGAAACCAAATCGACAATTAAGGATGAGGAGAAAATGAAAATTTCGTCACTCAGCGGTCTCGAGGCATTGCAACTTGTTTGGGCGAAATGTCGTGGTTATCCTTGGTATCCAGCGTTAATAATTGATCCAAGTACACCGCGTGGAACAATTCACAAGGGAGTTCCAATTCCCGCGCCTCCAGACGATGTTCTTGCTTTGAAGGATAATTACAAGGATCCCGTGTTTCTCGTCTTATTCTTCGACACCAAGCGAACGTGGTTTGTATTTCTTTTTCAATTTATTATCAGGGTTTATTTTTAAATATAAATTTTAAAATAATTTCATAATCAAAATTTTTAAAATTTACTTATTAAGTACAAAATTAATTATTATTGTTTATATTTTCAAAAATTTTAATATAATTCTTCGCAAGAAATCAATTATATTAACATTCCTTGGAAGAATTCAATTATTTTTATAAATAGAAAAATTTTTTGTCAAAAATTCAATTATTTTCAATAAAATTTTAAAAGAATTTCACGAAAAAATTCAATTATTTTCTAAAATTTTTAATAAATCCTTCTAAACAATTCAATTATTTTTTTAAATAGTAAAATCTTTGCAAAAATTCAATTATTTTCAATAAAATTTCACGAAAGAATTTAATTTTTTTTTCTTAATTCGCTATAAAACTTTTCAAAAGAATTCAATTATTTTTTAAAATTTTTAATAAATCCTTCATAACAATTCAATTATTTTTATCAATAGTAAAATTCTTTGCAGGGATTCAATTATTTTCAAAACAATGTAAATAAAATTACACTAATGAATTTAATTATTTTCAAAAATTTCCATAAAATTCAATTTCAACAAGAATTTAAAATTCTCTAAAAATAATTCAATTATTCATAAAATATTTTTAACAAATTCTATATGAAAAGTAAATTATGTTCAATGTAATTTTTAAATATATTCGTCAAAAAAATTGAAAGAATTCAATTATTTTCAAAAAATAATAAAATTCTTGTGATGAATACAATTATTTTGAATATATGTTTAATTTTAATAAAATTCTTTACAGAAATTCAATTATTTTCGAAACAACTTTAATTGAATTTCTCGAAAGAATTTAATTATTTTCAAAGTTTTTCTATAAAGTTCTTAAAAATAATTCAATTTTTCCTAAAGTTTTAATAAATTCTTCGATCATTTCAATTATTTTTTTAAATAGTAGAATTGAAGAAATTCAATTCTTTTCAAAACAATTTTAATAGAATCCGTCAAAAGCATTTAATTATTTTCAAATATTCACTTAAAATTCATTTATTTCCTAAAATTTTAATAAATATTCTTCGAAACAATTCAATTATTTTTATAAATAGTAAAATTCTTCGCAAAAATTAAATTATTTTTATAAAAAATAATATTCTCGTCAGGAATTCAATTATTTTCAATACAATTTTAATAAAATTCTCCTTCATAAAATTCAATTATTGCTTTTAAAATTTTTAATTAAAATTATTAAAAAAACTCCATTATTTTTAAAAAATTCAAAGAAGTTGTTCAAAAGAAATTAATTATGATTTTTCAAAATTCAATAAAATACATCGCAAGAATTCAATTATTTTCATGAATAATAAAACTTATCATAGAATTTCAATTATTTTTAATACAATGTTTTTTTAACCGAATTCCCCGAAAAACGAAATTATTCTTGCAATTTTGATTAAAATTCATCGAAAAATTTCAAATTATTAAAAATTTGTTGATAAAATTCTTCACGAGAAGTCAATTTAAATTTTTTTATTTTTGTATTTAAATAATTAAATTCTCGTAGAATTTTCTAATAAAAATTGATTTTAAAATGAATTTCAGTTAAAATTTTATAGATAATAATAATTGAATATTAAAATAGCATTGTAACTTGAATTTTTAGAAATAATTGTATTTTTAAAAAGTTTAATTGAATTTTTTTTTTGAAATTATTTCTAGATTCTATTTTCTAAATATTTAATTAAAGAATTTCGGAATAATCAAAATTTCTTAAAATTGAATTGTAAACAAAATTGATTTGAAAAATCTCTAGAAACTTTTGCAAAAATTATTAAAAAATAATTGATATAATTGTTCATTTATTTCTTTCGAAGAATTTTAATAAAATTTTTGAAATTAATTACATTTTTCGAAGAATTTACTTAAAATTGTATTAAAAATAATTGAAATCCTGTAACGGATTTTATTACATTTCTTTGAAAAAATTGAAATGCTGTGAAGAATTTTATTATTTATGAAAATAATTCAATTCTTGTAACGAATTTTATTAAATTTTTTTTAAATAATTGAATTCTTTTGAGAAATTTTATTAAAATAGTAGATTTTAAAAAGATTTAAATTTCAACCAAGAATTTTATTATTTTTGAAATGTAACTGAATTCTTTAAAAAAATATTTGAAAATAATTACATTTTTCGAGGAATTCATTTAAAATTGTATTAAAAATAATTTAAATCCTAGGAAAAATTTTAGTTTTTGATAATAATTGAATTCTTACAACGAATTTTATTACATTTTTTTAAATAGCTGAATTACTTATAAAAATTATTAATTTCTTGCGAAGGATTTTATTAATTTTTTTTTTTTTTTGAAAAATTTTATTGAAGTTTAAATTATTATTAAACATGAAGGTATTAAGAACAACGAATTTTATTAAATTTTTTTAAATGATTGAATTGATGTGAAAAATTGTATTACTTATAAAAAAGTATTAAATTCTTTCGAAGGATTTTATTAAAATTTTCGTAAATAATTCAATTTTTTTTTAATTTGAAAAATTTGATTGAAGTTTAAATTATTATTAAAGTTATTGAATTTCAAAAGGTTTAAATTTGTTATTTTTCTTTTTTTATATAGTTTGTATTTTCGTTTTTTTTTATTTTAAAATTTTGTAAGTATATTGTACTTTTTTTTTATTTTCTTTTTGTTTTTTTTTTTTGCGATGAAAAAAGTTTTTCAAATTGTAACAGTAAAATATTTTTTGCAGGCAATGGCTACCGGGCGAAAAATTAGAGAAATTGGGAGTGTCGCAGGAATTGGACGAGGCAAAATTAATTGAATCGAGAAAGCCAACGGATAGAAAAGCAGTGAAGAAGGCCTATCAAGAGGCACTGCACTATCGAAAGCAAACACATAATACGGCATTGAATGTCGCAACAACGAGCTAAGAATTTATAATTTTCAAAAGAATTTACTTTTTTATATATATATTATATTAATTTAATAATTTAATTATTCCACTGATTTTACAAAAAAAACTTATTTTTCTCTAAGAGAACGAAACAAAAATTATTTATTTCATTTGTGAGAAAATCGTTGTTCTTACAATATTTGTTCTTAGAATTTGTAGATTAGTTTAAATCTAGTTTTTTTTTTAGTATTTTTCAACTAGAAACCATTTTTCTTTTTTTACACTTTTGATTCCATTTCTGCGAAATAAAGACTTTAGGAAAAGAAAAAGTTTTTTCTTTACTTTCGCACAATTTGTGGCTTGTAATTCAATTTACTGGCTTCTGCGAGTTCATTAGCGTACAAATCCAAGCGTTGTGTCATCTAAAAAGGTAAAAATTTTTTTTTGCAAATTTTTAATTAATTTAAAATTTTGAAAAACTTTGTTCAGTTAATTTTTTTTTTAAATTTTTCAGAAAGTTACGAGTGAATCTTTAAAGAAGATTTCGATAACTATTTGGAAACATTCCCAAACAGGGGGAAGAAAATTATTCAAGAACAAAAACTTACTCTCAAGCCCCATTTGTCCTTCATTTGACGGCAAAGATTGAGATCAATTTGAGTGATTAGAATTCCATCTCGATTGCGATTTAAACCCGGAGTTCGTGTACCATCGGGAGCGGTTGCATAACTTGAACCATAAAAGTGACCGAAATCTTTATGCGCTGGCTTTCCATCGGCCGATGTGAATTCATTTGGAAATATTTCCGTTCCAACGCGATTCACAGCAAAGGTGTAATAATTATTCGCTATCGCCGCATTTCTTGCTTCAATTGGCCAAAGTGGTTCCGATAGTTCGCCAACAGTCGCACTTGGATTAAATACAATCTAAAAAATTCATTTCAATTTCTTTTTATTATAAAAAATATTTTCCATTAAGCAGGGCTCGAACTATAGGTCCGTAAATTTAATTCAAGTCCGTAAAATTCAGTTTTTTTTTAAAAAAAAGGTCCGTAAAGTTCGTAATTTGATTGAGAAAAGACAAAAAGTTCGTAAATTTTACGATATAATTTGGAGAATTTTAGAGAAATTACAAATGATTGCAGAAATTCAATTATTTTCAAAAAATAATAAAATTCTTCGCAGAAATTCAACTATGTTCAAAAATTAAAAAAAAATTCTCGTAAAAATTTCAATTATCTTCAGAAATAATAAAATTCTTCTCTGAAATTCAATTATTTTCAAAAATTTTAATAAAATTCTTGGCAAACATTTAATTATTTTCATAAAATAATAAAATTTTTACAGAGATTGAATTATTTTCGTAAATAATAAAATTCTTTTTAGGAATTCAATTATTTTCATAAATAATAAAACTTAATGCAGAATTTGAATTATTTTTAATACAACAATTTTAATCGAATTCCTCGATTCTAGTAGAATTTTCTAATAAAAATTGATTTAAAAATGAATTTCAGTTAAAATTTTAGATTTTAATTGAATATTAAAAACATTATAGCGTGAATTTTTATAAATAATTGAATTTTAAAAACGTTTCAAATTAAAATCTTTGAGAATATAAATTTTTCTTATTTTTAACTAAAAATTCTGAAAAATCAATTTTTTTGAAAAAGTTTAATTGCGAATTTTTTTTTGAAATTATTTTAAGTTTTTATTTTCTAATATATATTTAATTAAAGAATTTCCAAGTAATTGAAATTTTGTAAAATTAAATAGTAAACAAATCAATTTGAATATTCTTTAAGGTCTTTTTCAAAAATTACTAAAAACAATGGATTTATAGAAGAATTTTGCTTAAAAATAACTAAAAAAAACATATAATTTTGGAGAAGTTACAAATTATTGCAGAAATTTAATTATTTTCAAGAGTAATAAATTTCTTTGCAATAATTCAATTATTTTCGTAAATAGTAAAATTCTTTTTAGGAATTCAATTATTTTCGCAAATAATAAAACTGATCGCAGAATTTCAATTATTTTTAATACATTTTTAAACAAATTTCTTGAAAAATATAATTATTTTTAAAAATTTTGTTATACATTGTCGAAAGAATTCACTTATATAAAAATTTATTTAATTAAAATTCTTTATGAGAATTCAATTTTAAAAAACATTCAATTATTCAATCAATTATTTTTTTTGTAAACAAATAATTGAATTCCAGTGGAATTTTCCTAATAAAAATTGATTTAAACAATGAATTTACTTAAAAATAATTATTAAATTAAAGTATTATTTATTAAAGTATTATTTAAAAAGTATTATTATTAAAGTATTATTTAAAGTATTAAAAATAATTGAAATTCTGCATCGAATTTTATTACTTGGTTTTTAAATGAAGAATTTTATTATTTAAATGAAAATAATTGAATTCTTGTAACGAATTTTATTATTTAAATGAAAATAATTGAATTCTTGTAACGAATTTTATTACATTTTTTGTAAATAATTGAAATCTTTTGAGAAATTTTATTAAAATAGTAGATTTTGTAAAGATTTGAATTTCAACCAAGAATTTTATTATTTGTGAAATGTAAACTGAATTCTTGCAAAAAATGTTTGAAAATAATTACATTTCTCGAGGAATTCATTTAAAATTGTATTAAAAATAATTTAAAACCTTAGGAAAAATTTTATTATTTATGATAATAATTGAATTGTGACAACGAATTTTATTAAATTTTTTTAAATAATTGAATTGATGTGAAAAATTCGAGCCCTGCATTAAGAAATAAAAATTAATGAATGATTGAAATGAATTAAGAAGTTGAATAAAAAATCTGGAAAAAGGAAAAGTAAAAGCAAAATTTTGAGAATATTTACTTCAGCGCCATTTATTCCGAACATCATCCAATTTTGAGGATGATGACGACCGTAGCAAATATTGATGGCAATTCGACCGAAGCAAGTTTCAAAAACTGGATGTCCAGTATTTCCCTCGGCATAATATGTCGATTCGTTAAAATCGCCAATTCTTGGAATATGATTTTTTCTATGCTTTCCAATAACTCTTCCATCGTTGCCAATGACAACGCATGTATTCCAAATTGTTTCGCCATGCTCAAAATCACGTTCTAAAATCGGTGAAATTATAATCATTCCATATTTGGCGGCAATTTTTGACAATAATGTCGTTGTTGGTCCTGTCTCCGCGTCCTCAGCAAATTCACACCAGGGATATTTTTCTCTCGTGCAAAATGCAAATGGCATTGCTTGAAAAATATCGAAATTTTTACTTTTATTTTCTATTCTATTCAAAATTTTTAATTATTTCAAAAGTTTAAAACTACTATTTACCCTCTTCTTTTTTCCACTTTTAAAATTTCCTTTTGAATTATTATTCTAAATTTAAATCAGTTTGTCTAAATGTTCAAATTATATTTTTTAAAAGAAACAGAAAATTTGAAAATTGGTTAAAAATCAAAAAGTTTAAGTAAAAAGAGTTTTTAAGTTTAAAAAAATTATTAATTTAGGTTTATTGAGAAATATTTACGCCAGGCCTCTTGAAGACAAACAATATTGACTTTGCAGGCAGCTGCATGCTCCAGATATCCAGTAATTTTTTTATGAATCGCGTCCCTTTGTTGATGAATTGAAACAGTTGTTGGTTGAACAATGGAATTTTGAATGACGGCAACGCGAACCAAGCGGGACGATCGTAACTCCTCCTCAATTGTATTGCCTAATTTCCATCCTTGGACTTCACATTTTAAATTTTCCGAAATCTTCGGCAACTCTAATTTTCTTTAAAAACAAAATAGCATCAAATTTAAAGAAAAACAGCAAAGTAAATATAAGAAAATATAATTATATTTTATTATATTGTCCTATTAAATTTAATTAGAATTATAATTAATTAGTTATATATATTATAATTGATTTAATAAAATTAATTAATTATAATTTTATTAGAAAATAAAATTAGATAAAATTAAAATTAATTAAATTATTTTTTAAATATTCGTTATATTTTATGTTTGAAAAATTTATTTTTCTTTAATTTATCTTTAAAAGGGCGTTTTTCAATTTTTTCCACTGTTCGATAAAGTAAATTGTACGATGAACTTGGGTTACGGAATAATAAGATAAAAATGTGTTTAAATAGAGATAAAAAGTACTTTTTTTAAATTTGAAATTTTTTTTTTGTTATTATTTATATAAAAAATATAATTTCTTACTGAATTGTTTCAGAACCGTATAAAATTCGTCTTGCCTCACATAGTTCTGGTTCAGGTAAATGTTTCTCTAAAATCTCGTCGAGTGTACGATGATACATTTTGAAAATTTATTTTTTTTTCCAACTCGAAGGTAAGCGTTCCAATGAATTACTGAATTTCTGAACTTTACTCGACTGAAAATATTTAACTCTGATGGAATGCGCACGTCACTTATCTTTAAATATTTACAGTCTACAGCGCAGCGCTTCCTATTAATTTCTCTTGTATTTTTTTTTTTTTTGAATTTTTCTTCATAATGGAAAATTTGAATTTTTATGCGGAATTTTAATTTTTCGGTAATTTTTAAGTAACTAGAAGTTTATTTAAAAAAAACCCGGTGACTTTAATTTGAATTTGAATTTTCCCGCGGTTAGATGCGGGTCATGCGCATTTTGACTTTTGTACCAATGACGTAACAGTCGTACATAACCTAAAAAAAAGGGACAATATAGTTTCCAAGTCTCTTTTATAAAATCGAAAAACAAATTTAAAGAGTTAGATTTGTTTATTATTCGAAACTAAAGGTAAGTATTTTTCTTCTACTTACTGAACTATCATTTTATACAAATGTCAAGTCTTTATGGTTTAATGTCAATATGTTTTGTTTGTTTAAATTTTACTCTTGTGCTCAAGATTTACAATACCTCGGGAATTTTTTATTTTTAATTGACATTCTTGAATTTTTCTTTTAAACATATGCAATGAATAGCAAAATTTCTAAAGAATTTGAAGCCTATGATACAAATTTTGTAAATATAACATAAAATATTAAATTTTAATCAAATATTGAAAAATATCCATTTTACCAGTGAAGGAATGTTGACCAGTAAAAGAACAGTTGTATTTTCCAGTGAAAGAACATATCAAATTTATATTAATACAGTGTCTAAAAATAACAAAACTTATATGAAAAACGTTACAAATATTTTGAAACAATTTTGCAACTTACTATTATTCATATTTTCCTGATTACACAGCCAGAAATATTATTTAATTGCGCCTGAAACTTGTAACCTTTTTTCTGTTTATGCTTCATTCATTTGTCATGTTCATAACCCATCAAAACATTAAAAAATTATTTTCAGAAATAACTTGCATATTGAATCTATTTTTTTATCATAAACTATATTTTGAAGAAATAAGGAACTAAAAATATTTTTTTATAGTGCTAAAAGTTATAATTTGTGAAATATCGTAATCGTGGCACACTTCAAAAATTTTGAGTCTTATTAATTTCAAAAATTAAAACTTTGGTAATTATCTGAATTTACATTTGCAGTCAGGTCTGGATTAAAAAAAGCGAATAGAAATATTTTTTTATTCTATCTGAAAAATATAAATTATTTCTGTACAGGTTTATATTTTTAGATTATTCTCATTCTGAAAAGGCCCGCAGGGTTGTTGGGCGAAAGTTAATGCACTTTTAGTAAAAATCTTTTAAATAAAAAATTGGATTATACAAAACAAAAATTATTAACATCACATACTGTTATTAATTATCATTATTATTTAAAGATCAAAAAAAAAAAAAAAAAATGGAGGAGATAGACCATAAGGGGCCCCATAGCCCAACTGGAGTCAGTAAAGCCATGGGTATCCAAGGTCGTGTAGCCGATGAAAGAGAAAGATGTATTGGAATGACAGCCGATGAACGTGCATGGCGTGCACAATGGCTTAAAGATCAAGTTCTCGAACACGATGAGCCAAAAATCCCCGATGGTTACTATCAGGCTCGATACAATCCAATAAGAAGATTTTATCGGTTCCCAATGCAGAAAGTGGAAGAATTTCTCACACCAAAACTTGTAAATAATTTCTATTTAATATTTCTATTTTCATTTTAAAAAATATAACAGAAAATAACTTTCCATTTTCAATTGAAATATAATTTTCCTCTCAATTTTCCAGGGTCTTGAAATGGCAGAAACTATTCGTCATTGCACCGCTAAAACCGCATTGGGAATAGCAATCTGTTACTTAGGGTTTTATTACTTCAAATATAATGCCGGGGTAAGTTGAGTTCAATAAAATCATTTGAAACAAAAAAAAAAAATCAAAATGCATTTCTTAAAGGTAAGCTTTTGGAGGATTATTCATATTTAATTATTACTAACTATCCGATTTTTTTAAAGCGAAAATCGGTTTTTTGTCTTCCTATTACTATTGTATTTAATATATTAATTTTTTCGTAAATTATTACAGACTTGGGAATCAAAAGGTGGCTGGCATGTAAGTAGATCGAGACCAACACTGTTTCTTGATGATCCAAATTGGCCAAATCATGAGGATAGACTTTATGCGAATGAATATTGTGATCAGGGTTTCAAAAAGTCACCTATATAAATTATTAGAATATACTTCCACTGCTTTAGTTATTTATAAAATAAAATTATGTATTCAATGAACTGTGTCTGATTTTTTCACTTAAACAGATAATACGACAGAATGTAAATATTGAGAAGGAAAAATAAATAAGACTATACTGTAAGGTATAGGGATGAGAAGGTTTAAGAATGACTGGAAAAAAAGAGAAGCAGAAAAGTTTTGCTATCTGGACCATTGGTTTTAATGCAGTAGAATGTAGACCTAATAATTATGGAAAGTGACATAATTATACTGCATCGACGGGTATAGGGATGAGAAGGTTTAAGAATGACTGGAAAAAAGAAAAACAAATATATTGTTAGTTTTATAATTACAGGGCTCGAACTAGGTCCGTAAATTTTAGAGAAATTACAAATGATTGCAGAAATTCAATTTTTTTCAAAAGTAATAAATAATATTTAAATATTAAAATTTTAGTTAAAAATATTCTTGAAAATAATAATTGAATTGATGATGATTTTATCACTCGGTTCGTATTTTTAAATACTTTCACTGGTTCGAGCCATGGAATTATTATTTTTTTAAATGAAATGAGTTTCACTTGGAGTGACGGGTACTTTAACCCCTTACCAACCCTTAATCTATAAATTTAAATATTTGGTATTATTCCAGTATATGGTAACCATGGTAACTGTCCCTGACAATATTTCATAGGATAATGTAGGATCCTATCCTTCGATAAATTTTAAAACACAGTCGAATTGAAGACAAATTAAAAAATAATGTTTGTAATAAATTAAGACCTTAGATTAAATTTTACAAGTTAAACCATTGTGATTAATATATCCTAGAGATTCTAGAACCTTTATTTTAAATTTAACTCCAAAGGTACATGGAGGGGTAGGTCAGGGTTTAAAGTAGTTACTACCACCACTGCCAGATAGCACTCACTGTGAAAGTAGTTTGTCTAAATACCCTCAAGAAATAAGAAAAAAAAACCCATTCAGTGAACCCACCGATCGTTGCCGGATATTGTTATACGTTTTGATTCCCTCAGATTTCCTCGATGTTTTTCACCGGTTCTGCATCACAGGAACCTAAACAACATTGGGTTTAGGGAAAATGCACCTAAAAGGACATTTAATAATTCTCGGCAAAATGTGCAGGTGCCTAGATGTAGGGAGTAATAAAAAGTGATAAAAATATGGGCTCACAAAAAATCAGATCAGGTTACTCCGAAAAGTAGTCGCGCGTAAAAATGACGTTTTGTCGTGTTTCGTTCTTGTATTTATTTACCGGTCAGATCCACCGTGGAATTACCTCCTCGTGTTGATACATTGTGGATCACTTTTTTCTTTCTCTCTTTCTTTTTTTTCGTTGTGATAAAAAGGCAAATAAAAACCGGTTGAATTATTCGGTTAATGTGAGAGTGAATATTTATTGATATGTTTGTATTTTGATATATGATATGGGAGTTCCTGAACGGGGTGTTTTGACGGCGATCGTGGGTATAACTGCGTTCGCCGTTTATTTTAATAGCCTCGGCTGTGGTTTTGTGTTTGACGACATCTCAGCAATTAAGGATAATCGAGATTTAAGACCTCATACGCCCTTAAAAAATGTCTTTTTTAATGACTTTTGGGGCACGCCGATGCATAAGGTAAATTTATTTTGTTTTTGCATAAATTCATAAAATTTGCTTCAAAATAAAATAAAAAAAATTCTTTGGCGCCATGACAAATATCAACCCTTGCGCTTGCGGCCATAGCATCAAATGCCTATTTGACATCCGCGTATTGATCCGCGCGTATTGTCGTTCCCGGTTCCTCTTTTGATTCGTCTACTTTGTTCTGATTCATTTCCTTTTCATCTCTCTCACGGGGGTTCTTAACCTTTTTTTCATTGAGGAACAAAAATCTCTGAATGTCCTCCTATGAATAGAATTCTATTTCCTTTCCTCTGATTTCCAAATGATATTTTATAGATGCCTGTAAAATATGTAAAATGCATTTTTTAAATTACATTCACTTGGAACTATTTTTGATAGTATGCAAAAAAATTCCAATAACCTTTTGCAATAGAATTACTTCTTTGAAATATTTAATTAAAATTTTTCTCTTATTTTTAAATACAGGAACAGTCTCACAAATCATACAGGCCACTTTGTGTTCTTACATTCCGTTGGAATTACCTGATCCATCAACTTGATCCTATGGGCTATCATCTGTTGAATGTATTCCTGCATATTGGAGTATGCATATTATATTTTAGGTTTGTATTTGAAAATTTTATTTAGCAACAGAATTGAAATAACTTATTAAAGCTTTCTAACATATTGTTTCAATATTCTCTAAATATTAATCATTAAATTAATTTTTCAGGACATGCTTGATGTTTGTATCAGATTTAGCAAGTTTTATATCGGCTGTGTTGTTTGCAGTTCATCCTATACACACAGAGGCTGTAAGTGAAAAAGACGAACTAAAATGATTAATTCTATAGAGAATTGATGTCTGAAGATGGATATAGGGATGAGGAGGTTTAAGAATGACTGGAAAAAAATTAAACAGACGAATTCTGTTTTCTTGGACAATGGTTTCAATACAATAAAAATAGACCTAGTGTTTAATTATAGACAGAAAGTAAATTAAAAAAAAATTAGGTTGCACCATTGAGTATAAGGATGAGAAGGTTTAAGAATGATTGGAAAAAAATAAGCAGACGAGTTCTGTTTAGTGAAACATTGGTTTCAATACAATAGACGGTAGACCTAATATTTAATTACAGACAGAAAGTAAATTAAAAAAAAATTTGGTTGTTTTTTTGTTATGGGGATGAGAAGATTTAAGAATGACTGGAAAAAAAGATAAGCAGACGAGTTCTGTTTTCTGGGACATTGGTTTTAATACAGCAGAAGAAAGACCTAATATTCAGCTATAGAATTCAGTTATAGTTATAGTAAATTGAAAAGAAATTAGGCTACACCGTAGGGTATAGGGTTGAGAAGGTTTAAGAATGACTGGAAAAAATAAACAGAAGAGTTTTGCTATCTGGAATATTGGTTTCTGTTTCACTACAACAGAAAGTAGACCTAGTGTTTAATTATAGACAAAAACTAAATTGAAAAAAAATTTTGTTGAACTGTCAGGTATAGCGATGAGAAGATTTAAGAATGACTAGAAAAGAACAAAAGCAGTCAAGTTCTATTATTTGGGACATTGGTTTCAATACAGTAGAATATTGACCAAATATTCAATTGTAGACAAAGTAAATTGAAAAGAAATTAGGTTACACCGTTGGGTATAGGGATGAGAAGGTTTAAGAATGATTGGAAAAAATGTAAGCAGAAGAGTTTTGCTATCTGTGTTAATGGTTTCAATACAACAGAAGATAGACCTAGTATTGCAGGCAGAAAGTAAATTGATAAAGGAACAGAATTAGTTATATAGGGATGAGACGAATCCGGAATAAAATTCTCTATTTTATTAATATGAAAAATAAAATCTAACAAAAATTGAATATTTAATAATTAATAGTACTCAAATTTAAATTTATGTACTTCAATAATTTAATTCATAAGATAAAAATGATTTAACAGGTTACGGGTGTTGTTGGGAGAGCAGAAACTTTATCATCACTATTTTATCTCGCTGCTCTCATAACTTACACAAAATGTTGCAAGAGTAAACGATCCACCGGTGAGATTACTTTTTTACCTGAAAGAAATATTAAAATTATTCCCTATTATGGTGGTTTATATAAACAAATATAATTTCAGGTTGGCAATCCCTGCTATTATCGATGTTTTTCGTTTTCATTGCAATGTTGTGCAAGGAACAAGGAATAACCGCAACCGCAGTGTGTGTTCTCTATGAGATTTTTGTCGCACAAAGGGTAATTAAAAATGAACTGTAAATTGTAGTATTACCTGTTTCTTTAGTTGTTAATTCCCTAATACTTTCTTTTAGGTGAGAGCTTTGGATATTATTTTAGCAATTAAGTCAACGCTTGATGGTAAAAAAATTTCTCCAACATGGTCGAATGAGGGCACAAAACGTCTAATGGCTTTGACCGTTGTTACGTTTAGCCTCCTTATTTTAAGACTAAATGTTATGGGTTCGAAATTACCAATATTTACCAGGTAAATACAATAGTTTCAAAAATTTATATTTGATGTAAGAGTAATTTATCAATTATTAATATATTAATTAATTAATTTTTTAGATTTGACAATCCAGCATCAGTGGCTTTGACGCCATCGAGACAATTAACGTACAATTATTTAGCAGCCGTGAATTTACGATTGCTATTTCTTCCATACGATCTATGTTGTGATTGGACTATGGGGACCATTCCCTTAGTAGAAAATATAATGGATCCTCGAATTTTGATGATTATTGGAGCACATGGAATTGTGATTGGTCTCACGATTTTTGCAATTCTAACTCGAAATCGTCAGACTTCGATTGTCATTATAATGGTTCGGAATAAATTATAATTTATTTGATGTTAAAAAGTAGAGAGTTGAAATTTTATCTATTTATTTATTTATTTCAGAGTCTAGCTATGATGATTCTTCCATTTTTACCAGCGTCAAATCTGTTCTTCCCGGTTGGCTTTGTAATTGCTGAACGTGTGCTCTACGCACCGTCAATGGGCTTTTGCATGCTAGTCGGCTATGGCTGGAGTGTTCTACGCGAACGTAAGAGTAAACGTTTGTCGACACTTTTTATATGGACAATATTATTGACACATTCGATGAAAACTTTTGCTAGAAATTACGATTGGTTGGATGAATATTCGATATTCATGTCCGGACTGAGAATGAATGATCGTAATGCAAAATTGTTTAATAATGTCGGACATGCACTGGAGAATCAGGGACGATTTAAGGAGGCACTTGATTATTTTAATATGGCCGTTCGTGTTCAGGGTGATGATATCGGAGCGCATATTAACGTTGGACGTACATACAATCATTTGAAAATGTTCAAGGAGGCTGAGGATGCGTACCTTAAGGTTTGTCTTCTATATTTCGTATTTGAATTTTTTTTTTCAAACAGTAGAGATTTTTTTCCCTATTTCTCAAATAATAGAAGAAGCAAAATAAAACTGTAGTTTCATTTTTATTTTCTTTTAGGCAAAGTCACTTTTACCAAAAGCGAAACCAGGAGAATCGTATCAGGCGCGTATTGCACCGAATCACTTGAATGTTTTCGTCAATCTGGCGAATCTTATAGCGAAAAATGCCACAAGACTTGAGGAGGCTGATCTGCTTTATAGACAGGCGATTAGCATGCGTGCGGATTATACACAAGCGTACATTAATCGCGGAGACGTTTTGATAAAGATGAATCGGACAAAAGAGGCGCAAGAGGTTTACGAACGAGCCCTCTTCTATGACAGTAATAATCCTGATATTTATTACAATGTACGTATTTCAGTAATTAAAAAACCATATTTTAATTTGATTATTAACTTTTCTAATCATTATTATTATTCCTAAAAAACGACATTAATGTAAATTATCGATTATTCCAGTTGGGAGTTGTTTTTCTAGAGCAGGGAAAAGCTTCCCAAGCACTCGCCTATTTGGACAAGGCATTGGAATTCGATCCTGAACATGAGCAAGCTCTGTTGAATTCAGCAATTTTATTGCAAGAATTAGGACGCGCTGAATTGCGTAAAGTTGCTAGAGAACGTCTTCTAAAATTATTGAGAAAAGACTCGAATAACGAGAGAGTTCACTTTAATTTAGGAATGTTGGCAATGGATGATCATGATATTGAGAGTGCGGAAAGATGGTTTCGTAATGCAGTTGCATTGAAGGAGGATTTTAGATCTGCTCTCTTCAATTTAGCTCTATTACTTGCTGATGAACAGCGACCCCTCGAGGCAGCTCCATTCCTCAATCAACTGGTCAGATTTCATCCCGATCACATCAAAGGTCTCATTCTTCTCGGGGATATTTATATTAATAATATCAAAGATCTGGACGCAGCTGAAAATGTAAGTTACCTTATACTAATAAGAAATAATCTTAAAAATAGTAGTAATTTATTTTTACGAGTGAAAGAATAAAATATCTAAACGTAAATCGTAAGCTTTTAAATCAGAGAGAAAAGGACAGAAGATATTTCTATCCTTTTCTCTCTCAAGTAAAAGTTTACGATTTATGATTAATATATTTCGTTGTGCGTTGGCAATTGATACAGGTAACTGCTTATATGCTCGTCCTTCCTACAATTATGTTATTAGTTCGTGACAAATCTATTTATAATAATATTAGTCATGTAGGTCATGAATTAGTAATATTGTAATATAGAAATTCAACGGTTTTCAAAAAAAGGTGTGCAGACCGGAAGAACGGCATTACTGCAGTTACCTGTATTTCAATGATGTCATGGTTGGGTACGCATTAATCGAAAAATCTGCAAGGATGGGAAGGTAGCTTACTTCATGTTAATATGAGAGAGCATCGAGTATGCTACCTTCCCAACCCTGCATTTTCTATTCAATCAGAACAAAGGACAAGTAAATACAGAAAAAAGAGATAATTTAAGGTATAGGAATGAGAGGTATCAGGTATAGGGATGAGAAAGTTTAAGAATGATTGGAAAAAAAGGAGATGAGTTCTGTTAATTGTCAGATTAGTTTCAATATAACCGAAGATAGGTTATTGATATAGAAAATTTAAAAGAGATAGGCGAAAGGGATTATTAATATTAGATTAAGGTATAAGGATGAGAAGGTTTAAGAATGACTGGAAAAAAAAGAAAAAGTGTACGAGTTCTACTTCCTGGAGGAAAACAACAGAAGAAGGTTGAATATAAAAAAAGGAATGGAAGCAGTGGTAGGTAAGTTTTGAGGTTAGGAATGAGAAGATTTAAGAATGACTGAAAATGGAAAGAAATCTACGACTTCTACTACCTGGAGCATTCGTCTTAAACTAACAGAAGAAGATTGAATATAAAAAGAAGAATGAAAGCATTATTAGGTGAGTTTTAAGGTTAGGAATGAGAAGGTTTAAGAATGATTGGAAATATAAAAAGAAGAATGAAAGCAGTGGTAGGTAAGTTTTGAGGTTAGGAATGAGAAGGTTTAAGAATGACTGTAAAAGAAGAGTAGAGATATTTCGTGGACACTTAGGTTATGAAGTATCCGAACATCTGTTTTATTTTTCCTCATAAAAAATATTTATCTTACATATTTTAATTGCATCACAAAGAATAATTTCGATTAAAATCCATAAAATTTCAGTGTTATCGAAGAATTCTTCAACTCGATCCATCCAATATTCAGGGTCTCCACAATCTCTGTGTGGTAATGGTGGAACGCGGTAAATTGGGACTAGCCGCTCAATGTTTAGAACGTGCGGCAATAATTGCCCCACAACAGGACTACGTACATCGGCATTTGGCAATTGTTAAATCACGAATTGATCGTCTACCACCAGAGCAACGTGAAAATCAAAAACCCGAAGAATCCTTTTGGGAAGGTATCACATTCGATGAGAATGTCGAGGATCCACCTGTTGAGCCATTCCTCGAGAAAAGTGATTCCGTCTTTATGAGCCGTTCAAATATTCATCATCGTAATTCCGAGACAACAAATAAACGTGGCGTTAAGAATATAAAAAATCAATCAACAAAATCATCGCAAAGACACAATGACGAGACAAAAAATGAAAGTACCGAACGAATGACTAAATCCCCAAATTCCAATCCTGGAGTTTTAAATGATATTTTAAATAATAATGATCTCAAAAAATTGGATATTACACGAGTGCATGGTAATAAAGCGAATGAGCAATTCAATCACACTGCAACAAATTCTCATTCACAAAAGAAAGTCAGTGCATTTTCTTAGTTTAATAAAAAAAAAAAAAGAAAGAAAAAATAAACAAAGAAAATTAACCCGCCGAATGTAATGTATAATGTTAATTAAATGTATCTATCGCGTCGAGGGTTATGATATACTTATTTATAATAGCTCCCATGTGTGAATACTAAATGAAATACAGAGTATTGTTTTATATGCTGTATAAAATAGGACGTTTTATAAAATATGTTTAAAACAAATTTATTTTGGCTATTTTTATTCTTTCCCCCACGAATATTTCCGTACTTTCTTTTTTTATTTAATTTACGACTACAATTTTCTATGCTTATAATTTGCATTTTCATTGATTTGAAGGGTTCATTGACCTCAATGAGATAATCATCTGTCTATTTCGTATAAAATCTACAGCAATCAATATATTATGTATTTAAATAAAAGCGAGGGTTGTATTACGTAATATAAGATTTTCACATAAAAAAAGTACTAAAAAAGTTTTACTATAGTTTTATTGTTTAGAATAATTTGCCGATTATAATTTTTTATGTTAATTGCCGTCTACCACGAAAGTTCTTGTCTTTATCTTTTTTCTCATATTCATTCTTATAAATTTTCATTCATAAAAATACCCTTTTTAGATTGTATATTTCATTGTTTCATTTTAATTCGAATTTCTGAAATTTTATATATATATATATAGGTAATATTTTTTTTTTTTAAATTGTTCCGTTTATAAATAAATAATTAAATTCTGGTAAAAATTATAATCTAATTTACGCATAAAGTCCAAATTATCCCTTAAAAAGTCAAATCACCCTGGTATTGAGCAATATGTTTAAAATTATTTTAAATAATTTAGGTAAACGTGTAGCATTTTAATTTACAAGTGTATTCTGTGGTATATTTTACCCCATTTAGTATATTTCAACCAAGTGGGGTAATCTATTTTATATGAGTCATATTGCCCATTTCAAATGGAATTTTATGGGTCATATTACCCCAATGGAGTTAAACAATGAAAATAATAACAATAAAAATAGTAGTAATAATTAAATAACAATAATAATAGTGGTAATAATTAAATAACAATAATAAAAAAATAATAATAATAATATTAATAATAATAATAGTAGTAATAATTAAATAATAATAATAAATATAATTTAAATAATATGCAAATAAGTTTACGTGTAACATTTTACCCCATGAGGAAGTCGTTTTACCCCATATTTTTGTGTCATATTACCCCACTTGCTTAAAATAGTTTCTTACAACAAATATGAAAAGAAAACAAAAGTGCATCGCATATATGTTTACATGCAAAAACGTCAAACTGAATTAATTTCAAAAATATTGGGACAAATATTTACGTCACGAGTGTAAATTAATTACAGTGCTTGAAGGACAAGATAAAATTGGATGCATTGTATACTAAAAATATCCAACCCTGATTATTATTATCATTATTATTTTATATTTAATTAAAATTATAAAAAAATTAGTAATAATTTAAACAAAAATAATAATTTGTTACTGTTTTTGCTATTTTATTATTATTATTATTATTTTTATAATTTTTATTATGTTTTCATTCATTAAACGATTTTTTATGAATTTTTATTTATTTATATATAATTATATTTTTTTTTCTTTTTTCTAATATACAATAATTTTTCGAAAAGTGCAAAAAAATGAAAATGAAAATTGATGATAAAGAGTTCCGGGATGGATGATAAATGAATATATATATATATATACATATATATACAGTTTAAAATTATATCCTTGGTTTTGTGGGGTAGATGATATCTTTTGAAATATATATATATATATATATATATATATATATATATATATATATTATTAGCGCGAAGGTATATCCCACACAGCACCGAAACTTTCCTAAAAATTTATTAAAGATTTACTTGCAAACTTCGAAGTATTTACTTGAAAAGTTTAGTGAAAATTTTGTAAAGATTTAAATGTCCCACTTCAATAAATGTTTAGCGTGAAACTTTCCTGAAAATTTAAAAAAAAATTTCGCCTACTGTATATAGGCGAAAATTTAATTTAAATTTTCAGGAAAGTTTTAAGTTACATTTTCGCTTATAAGAAAGAAGTCGAAAATTTAATTTAAATGTTCAGGAAAGTTTTAAGTTAAATTTTTAGGAAAATTTGACTATAAACATTTATTTAAGTGGGACATTTGAATCTTTACACAATTTCCACTAAACTTTGCAAGTAAATTTTTCGAAGTTTGCAAGTAAATCTTTAATAAATTTTCAGGAAAGTTTTGGTGCTGTGTGGGTATATAATAATGAATATCGTACGGTCGACTGGACTTATAACCATCCCTCCTTTTTTTTGTTCTTAGTATATAACATTAGCCATGCAACACTTTTAAATCGACTTGACATTAACTTGAGTAAAATGTTTAATGAACACGTCTTAGCTGCTCAACATTAACCCCCATCTTCTTCAGGTTTAAAAGGGCGAAGACCAACTATTCCTTCGGCACAAGTCCTTCGTTCATTCAACGGTTATAATCTCAGTTACGCAACAGTAAGTCGATATATTATAGATTACACACACTAATTTCATTTTCATTTTTTTTCATTAAGTACTTTCTTTTCTATAATAGATCACGTTTGTTTAATTTTTTATTTTGACATACAGAACTAAAAAATTTGTTATAAAGAAAAATTCTTTGATTCGAATATAATCCATTACTTGTCAATGATCAAATGTTTACTACTTGAATCATATAAATATTTACCTGGATCAAATAAATGTTTACCTGGATCAAATAAATGTTTACTTGAAACAAATAAATGTTTACTTGAATCAGATAAATATTTACTTCAACTAAATAAATGTTTATACTTAAAGCAATAAATATTTACTTGAATTAAATGCAAATTTACTTGAATCTGATAAATATTTACTTGAATCAACTAAATACTCACTTGAATGAAATAAATGTTTACTTGAATCAGATAAATATTTACTTCAATTAAATAAATGTTTATATTTAAAGCAATAAATATTTACTTGAATTAAATACAAATTTACTTGAACCTGATAAATATTTACTTGAATCAAATAAATATTTACTTCAATTAAATAACTATGTTTATACTTAAAGCAGTAAATATTTAATTGAATTAAATACATATTTATACTTGAGAAATTTAAATCTCGATAAAACAAATTTTTTTGGCAATTTTTCGTTGTTGTAAATTTAAGCGCATAATTTAAAATCAAAATAATTTTCTTTTCAGCACAACAAAATAAGAAGACAAAAAGCTGGATTTCTTTATCCCATAGTTTGTCTTCCGATTTCTAGGTAAATAATACATTATATATTTATTGTAATTTTCCCAAAAAAATTATTTAATAAAATAATTTGCATTTCAATATTTAAAATATAAAATTTATAAAAATTATCAGAATTTAATAATTAAAATAATTTATCCCGGTTTATTTAAAAAAAAATTAATAAAATAAGTAAATATTACAATTTAAAATAAATAAATATTCTATTTCTTTAAGATTTAATTTTTAGTAAATACTAATCTTATTGTTTAAATAAAAAAAATTTACATTTAAATAATTTTGAAAACATTAATGAAGAATGAAAATAATTATTTTATCGACACGTTCAACTTTTGTGTTGAAAGTTTTTCATCGATAAATGCACAGATGTCGTGAGTGCTTCGTTTAATAATGGAAACAGTTTTTTTAAAATAAATTCTTAACATTTAACTTAAAATAAAGACTTACAGGGTGAAATATTTATCGATTTATTGATCAATATTTTATACCTGCAAGGCAATTGATTTACATGCATATATTTACGTTTATGTTTATTTGTGAAGTATATATATATATAGTAATTAAATATTGATTTTTTTCTTGTAGTAATTTTTTTGCACTTTACAAAAAAGGAAAAGACTTGCAATTTTACAAAAGTATGTCATGGGAAAAAATATAAATTTTTTAAACTTCGAGAAAAAAAGAACTTTTACTTTGAATCAGAATTTAAAATTTAAAATTATATAATATATTATGTTATTTTATATATTATATTATATTATTATATATATTATATATTATATAATATATTATATTACCTTTTTAATTGTATTATTTTATATCATATTATTTTTTCTGTTTTCAACTTTTAATTTAATAACTTTATAATAATAATAATTATGTATCTTATAATTAAAATTTTATATCATAAATTATTTAAGGGGTCGTTCACAAACTATGTCACAAAAAATTATTACATACCTATTATTATTAAAAAATTAAAATTGTTATTATTAACAAATAATTAAAATTTTTTTAATTTTCTTAAGGGCATTTGAATTATTATGATGTCACAGTTTGGGCAGAGCATGTGTTCTAAAACAGTGACGTCATAATTGCTTCAAAACCCCTTAAGAAATTTATATACAGAGAAATTTTCTTCATAAATATACAATGACATTTTATAACAAAATTTATGTAAAATTTGTCAGAAAGCAATTGAGTATTGACATAAAAAAGAAAATTTTTTTTTTTATTTTTTACCTTGTCAGAAAATGTTTTTGAATTATAAGACGAAAATTTTTGTCATCCTCTAGAGTGAACGAGTAATTTATATATTACAACCCCTTAATATGCACTTACAATTTTTTTTATTGAATTGTCACTTGAAAAAAGAGGTTTTAACCCTACTATATCTATATATACAGTTAAATTAAACAATCATTCATTCAAAATTCTATAATTATATATGCTATGTATAATACATTTTAGAAAATTCGTTTAATATATTTTTTGTATTGATTTTATTTTGCCTTTCAATCAACAAAATTAAATAAATTATCAATTAATATGTTCATTATTATATTATTATTATTATTATTATTATTTTTTTTTTTTTTTTTTTTTTTTTTTTACAAAACAAGTTTAGGAGAGGAAAAAATGATTTTATTATTATTATTATTATTATTATTGTATTATAATAAAATATAACAAATGCAAGTAACAATAATAAGATTTTTTTTAATAATTACATAGTGGCATTGAACATAAATTATTAATTTATTATTAGAATCAGATTTGTTGAGAAAAAAGTGTCATTTGTTATAAAATGTCAAAGTTGAATTATAATTTATAAACTTGTTGTTGCCTGCCTGATAAATTTTAATTATTGATAAATTTCATTGACTATTGATTCATCTTCATTAGACATCAAATATATATATAAACAAATTTTATAAACAAAATTCAATAAACAAATCACTTGTAATTGTTTAAGGAAATGAACATTTCGAGGATTTAATTATATACAAAAGAATAAGAGGGGAAAGAATTTTCACAAAAATTAAATAAAAAAAATTAATATAGTAATTACAAATTTGTTACATCAATTATATATTATTTATAAATTTGTTAAATTGATCATAAATTAATGTAGTTGATTAAACAAATTTCATAGTTAATACGCAAAAAGTAATTTTTTTTTTTAATTTAAAGAACATTTTGAAGAGATAATAAAAAAAATTTAGAAAAATTTTACAAATGGAATATTTTTGCGCCTCGTGTCAATATTAAATGATAAAATTTACAATTTTCTCTTATACAGAGAGAGAGAGAGAGAGAGAGAGAGAGAGAGAGAGAGAGAGAGAGAGAGAGAGAGAGAGAGAGAGAAAAACTCCGTCGCAAAAAATTTATATCGTTATAACGAGAGATGATGATGAGTGCGAGCTCGTAAAAAATGAAATCATCTCCTTTCTCATGAGAGATTATTTAATACACAATTCCTCTATTAGCAATTATTATATTTATTCGTACAAGAGGGAAATTTTCTCTTTTCATGATTTCAGTTTTTCTATAAATGTGCATCGCTCAGTGTTTGGCCGGTCTTCGGCCTTTACACAAAGGCTCAGGCCTCGAGACTTCGAGTCTCGATGCTGCGGATGCTGGACCCATTTCTTTTTTTTTAATTAGTAACAAATTTTTTTTTCTTTGCTCTTATAATTGTTTTTTTCTTCATAAAAAGATATTCGTCAAAAAATATTTAAAAAAAAAAAAAAAAAAAAAAATTTACTACGTTATAATAAATAATAAATTTAATAATAAATAATTATATAATATGAATTTTAATAATAATCATTCTATTATTATTAATATTCATATTATATTATTATCAGTATTTATATTATATTATACATAATATTATATATTTTTTATTATTAATTCAGATTATTAAATTTGCTCGGAAAATTTCCCAAAAAAAGAGGATAATTTTTTTAAATTGCTTTTCATTATAAAAAAAATTATTCGTCGAAAAAACAGAGAGACAGTTGAGAAAAAATTATTTTTTGACAACTTGGAAGATCAGTATAAATGTGTACCAGAAGAGAAAAAATTTTTTTCAAAAGTCTTGAAGAATATCTGATGAAAAAAAAAGTTTTTAAACACTTTTTTGGGACGATTGAAGAAACAATCGGTCCACGGCATCCAAATTGTTATACACTTGCCTTTTAAAGTTTTTAAAAATAAAATATTTTTTTTTGTTGAAAAATTTTTTTTTTGAATTTTTTTTTAAAATTGTTTATAATATTACGTGCGTGGCTGTGATATTTCAAAGTGATAATTAGCTACTAATTTTTTGGTCAATTTGCTACGTTAATCTGTGTGAAAGAGGGTGAGTTTTCTTTTTTTTTATAAAAAAAAAAATGATTCACTAGTTTGTCTTTTTTTCAATTTTGAAATATTAAGATAAATAATTGTAAACAAATTTATTAAAATTGTTTTCTTTTTTAAATTGAAATTTTGAAAATTTATTATATTTTATAATATTTCAAACTTTTATTATTATTTTTAATAAAAAAAATTTTATTTTTATTTCAAATTTTCAAAATTTTTTTTACTTCAAAATTTCAAATTGATTTAAAAATAATAGTGAATAAGAAGTTGTTTTTTCAATAAACAACGATTGGTAAATTTCAAAAATAGAATAATTTTTTTCGTAATGTAAATTAAATCCAACTTTTCTTTTAGAGAGTTGGAACAACATTTTCATATATAGAGACAAGGAACATTTTTTTGGAAATTCTTCAAAAACTGCACCACAAAAGTACAAAACTGGTGAGAGATAAATATTTAAAAATCGTTTAAAAAAGAATTAATAAAAATTTTTTTTTTATACTTTTTGAAGTATTTTTTTATTTCTTAAATAATTTAAAATAGTTTTTCTAAACAATTAAGCAATTATTTAATTATATTTCTTCTATAATTTCGTCGTACAATTAAAAATAAATTTGTTTTTCAATATTAAAAATAATATACTTCTAATATTTTTAATACTTTTGATTTATATTTTTAATATTTTTGATATTTTTAATTTTGAAAAAATTTTTTTTCATAAAAACATTTTATTTTAAGGATATTTGAACCATTATGGCGTCACAGCTTTAAAATACATGCTTTGCACAAACTGTGACGTCATAATGGTTCAAATTGCCCTTAAAAAAGGAAATATCAGCGAATAGAAATTAATTTTTTTTTAAATTAATGGAGAATAAAAAAATATTCAAGTAAAAAATATTATAAAATTCTATATAGAATTTTCTGACATTCTTATTAAAAATTTAAAAAGGAAATGATAGAATTATAGAGAAAGTAAATTAATCATTTTGCTCAATAAATTGCCATAGATTTGCTTTTTAATAATTAAAATCTATATACATAATAATGAGAAAACTGGAACATCGACAAAAAAAAAATTCTAATCATCTTTGTACCACTTAAGAGCTGCCACAAGATCGATATTAATATTACAAATATAATGCAAAGTGCTTTATATTGAATAAAAGAAAAAAAAGTATACTGAATCAGAGATATCTCTTAAAAATTACAATAGAAACTTTATAAATGACAATCAATCAATGTCAATAACAAAAAATTTATTTCTCTTTCAAAGCGGTTTTTCCTTATTTTTGATTTTTAATAGTTTTTTTATTTACTCAAAAAATCTTCTATTAGAAAAATTTCAATTTTGTGTGTTTTAAAAGACACTACTAAAACAATAATTGAAAGAATTTTTTCATCCTCCGTGAATCTAGAAAGAAAAAAATATTTATTTGACCTTTCGCAATAACAGCTTTGGTATTTTAACTGGAGGATGTAATTTAACAATTATTGTTTCAAAAAAAAAACTAATTCACTTCCTCGTTGAATTTTACGTTCTTGAGAAACGAAAAAAATTCTGTTATTAAAAGAAAAATTTAGGTCAATGTTAATTGGCAAAAGTAGTTCATTTACTGTCAACATTACAAATTTATTAAATTTGTTTTATTTATTTTTTAAAAAGTTAAATTTAATAATTTAAGAAAAATTTATATTTTATTTGTTTAAATTAATAATATAATTATACAATATTAATATAATTATTATTAATTATATTATTAATATTAATTAATTAATATTATTAATATTAATATGATATTATAATATTATATATTAATAATAATATAATTTTTATTATGAAATAAGAAAATTTAATTCTATTAGCGTGAATGAGAAAAGAAAGAAACATCACTATGGAAAATAGTGAAAAAACTGCGCGCGCAACAGTCGAGGGGTGGGGATAAAACAACGTGATTGGTTAAGCAAGGGATAGAAAAGAAAACAAGTATATCACTCTCCTTTCCTACCCCATGAATTTTGTTCATAAACGATGTTGAGGAATTCCATTTATATTTGGAACTTAATTCTAATTCGGTATCGATAATAAAAAATTAAAATAGTTTATTTAAAAAATAAAATAAATTTATTTCACTTTTATGATACTTTTTTTTTTAATTAACCATAATAATATAAATATACTTATTTTTAAATAATAACATTTTTTGTATTTTCTTCTTCATTTTTTTTTACATTTTTACATTTGCCGCCTAAATTATAGAATATCTTTAATTTTCTCAACAGTATTCAGAGTACTCATAATGTGTACAACCTTGTCTGCAACATGGATGTATGCTATCAATAAGGAATTCTTTGTATTTTAAGTAATTATCAGTTCCACCGCAAATAATTTCTAGCATATCTAATATATTCCTCCCACAAATTTTAGCAATCGTCCGATATCCAAAGGATATTGTGAATGAAGAAGTCAAAATTATGGCAAAAAATGCAAATGCAAAAATTGTTTTTGTTCTTTGGTAACTCATCTGAAAAAACGAAAAAAATTAATACAGATACATTCAAAATTTTGTTCGGTAATAAAATTTTCAATTTCTCTTAGATTAATTTAAAAAAAAAAGTAAGAAAAATAAATAAATTTAATTTTTATTAATTGTGTTCTTTATTTACTTTTGTTTTCAAATATAAAAATTTTATTGAATTAGCGACAGTAAAGTTAGAGACGAGCGTCATTATTTGTTATTATTGGAAAAAGAGATGGTAAAAACGGCGCGCAGAATAGTTCTCGGAATCGCTATCCCTACTCTACTAAGTGTTGCGCGCGCAAGTCTTCTTCAAGACCGAATAACGCTACTCACTCTTTTTAACATTTATACCCCTCTAATAATGAATACTTTACACAATATAAAATTTATAAATAATTAATTTTTATAAATAATATCTATACATAAAAAAGACTATTTCAATTTATAAAATTATATAATATTTGAAAAAAATACTATGATCAACAACATAAAATTATTTTTATTTTCACATTATTTTAGACTAATTAATAGATTCAACTATTATGATATTCTATATATTGTTTGTTAAATTCTAATTAAATAATATAATTTAATAATACTTTCTATATGAAGTTTGTAATCTTTTAAAAAAATTTTTAAATTAATAAAACTTACCTTTTGATATAATAAAATGTGTAAAATTAGTTGATTATACTTTTTTCATGTAACTAAATTCTCTATTGATTGCTATTTTGTCTTTGGATCAAAAAAATGGTTCGTCGTTTATTAAATACACCAACATGAATGCATTTATTTATTTAATTGATAAGTTAAGAATAGTACCTAATTTATATATTAATAATATATAATGCGCAACATGAATAAATTTTTGCGCAATGTATAAACAGATTGTAAACACTAAAATTAGTTTAAAATTGAATTTTAATTTCTAATTAGATTTACATTAATGAAATACAATGAAAAAAATTATGAAATTGAATATTTATTTTATTCTTATAGATATTTGTTAAACATTCTAAAGTTCTTTTACTAATGTATTTGAATTGTTAGCGATAGTTTTCTACATTATTCTTTAAATTTAAAAATAAAATTTCTTACAATATTGTAATATTGTAAGAAACTTTTTTTTTAAATTTATATAATTTTTCAATTATTACTTATTATTAATTACTGCTTCTTATTAATGCAAGCAAACTTTTAAATTATTATTATTATTAAATTATTATTATTATTAATATTATTATTATTGTATAAGTATGAATTCCTATATATTATTATTATTATTCACTATCAGCTAAATAATTTACAGGTTTATTGTTCCTATTTATTTTAAAAGTATAGGTTTCTAATTGTTATTTATTAATAATTATTACTTTTTATTAGTGCAAGTAACTATTGAATTAAATTATTAATTTTAATATTCTTTATTTATTTAAATTATTTACATCTTTTTTACTCATTTTAGAATTTAAAAATTGAGTCCTTGAAAAGTTAGCGTCGACTTTGATCGTCAGAAATAAATTTTTTTTTGGCAAAATCGAAAAGAATTAGAATTTTAATTTTTAATTTAACGACATCGTGACGTTTTTTTCGGTTACAATTAAAAAAAAAGAAATTTTCAATAAATTATAAAGGAATATAGTGTATTTTGTACTTGAATGTTTGGGTAGAAAAAAACGCAAATGTGTAAAGAAGGCAAAAAGAGTGGGGATAGCGATTCAAATAACCAATCATCACGCAAAGAGTGGAGGGGCAAATGCGCCAGTGATTGGCTACCCCCACTCTTCGCGCATCGCAATTTTCCCAGAATTATCAAGGCCCTATTCCCAGAAAACTTTATTTTATCTATCACAAAATATTTAGAAAAAAATTCTTCTTCATTGATATCTTTTATGGCCTAATTTTTTTCATGTCTTAATCACAATATGAATTATGAAATTTTTTAAAATTAAAAATATAACATCGAGAGTAAAAATTTTCATCTTCTGAGTAAATTGAAAGCAAACGGAAAACTTAATATCAATGATGCATATTAAACTTGAGGCTAATGTATTTCGAGTGATAAAAGTTTTTATTTATAATTATAAATGGATAAGGAAATGAAAAAGTCGAATAATCCTCTCACTCATTAAGCACTGTTGCCAGGAAAGTGCACTCACATCGCAAGAAAAACCTCGCCAGTGTCCCTTATATCAAAGTAATTAAATTATTCTTTTTTTTAATTATAATTTGATAGTCTCGGATCAAGTGGAGCTTTTTATAAGTTTCTTTTTTATTTATTTTTACAAAAAATATTTTTATTATAGTAATAGTGTTATTGTATATAAAAATAAAGTTTTGTAGAGGGGGGAGGGGGTGGAAAGCAACAATGACCTCCTCCACGGAAAACCAAGACTTCAGTGGAGGGAAATAATGAGGTAGTGTCGAGGGAAACAATGGATCATCAAAAGTGATGATTGGAGCGTCACTATTTTTAGATATCATTCTTCTAAATATAAATATTGCAAAGGAGTAAATTTCTCTCCAATATAGTTCTTACTATTGCTCTAGGCACATATAATATAAAATTTTAATGCGAGGAAAATTTGCATCTGCTTTGTCTCCAAAAGAATGAACTTTTGTTTACATTGAGATTTTATTTGAAAAGTTGCGGATAGTTTTTAAATACAAAATTTAAATATATATTAATTAAAAAAAATTATTTCATAAAAAATTTGCATCTGCTTTGTCTCCAAAAGAATGAACTTTTGTTTACATTGAGATTTTATTTAAAAAGTTGCGGATAGTTTTTAAATACAAAATTTAAATATATTAATTAAAAAAAATTATTTCTTAAAAAATTTGCATCTGCTTTGTCTCCAAAAGAATGAACTTTTGTTTACATTGAGATTTTATTTAAAAAGTTGCTGATAGTTTTTAAATACAAAATTTAAATATATTAATTAAAAAAAATTATTTTTTAAAAAATATGAAATTTTCAGGGTTCGAACCAGTGAAAGTTCTTCTTTAAATCAATAATTTTTAATATTTTTCGAAAAAGTTCTTTGACAATTTTCAAAAATCCATCTGTTTACAATTCAATTTTACGAAATTTTAATTATTCGAAAATTCTTCAATTAAGGGGATTTGAACCTTGATGACGTCACAGTTTGTGCAAAGCATTAGTTTTAAATCTGTGACGTCATCATGGTTCAAATGCCCTTAAATACCTATACCTATATTAGAAAATAACAACTTCAAAAAATTTCAAAAACAATTCAATTAAACCTTTTGAAAAAAATTAATTTCACATAATTGTTAGTTAAAAATATAAAAAATTTAGATTTTCAAAGATTTTAATTTGAAACTTATTTAGAATTCAATTATTTCTAAAAATTCTATGCTATAATGCTTTTAATATTCGATTATTATCTATAAAATTTTAACTAAAATTCATTTTTAAATCAATTTTTATTAAAAAAATTCAACGGAATTCAATTATTTAAGTACAAAAATTAATAACTTATTGAATAATTGAATGTTTCTTTAAATTAAATTCTCATAAAGAATTTTATCAACAAATTTTTAAGAATAATTAAATTTTTCGAGGAATTCGATTAAAATTGTACGTATGTATTAAAAATAATTGGAATTCTGCCAATGAGTTTTATTATTTACGAAAATAATTGAAATTTTCGCAAAAATTTTATCAAAATTTTTTAAAATAATTAAATTGATAGGAAGGACTTTATAAAAATCATTTTAAATAATTGATTTTTTTCGAAAAATTTTTATGAAAATTGTGTTTGAAAAGAATTAAATTCTTGTGAAAATTTGATTATTTATGAAAATAATAGAATTGTTGCAAAAAAAATTTGCAAATCATTGAATTTATGAAAAGATTTTTATCAAAAAATTTGATAATAGTTTAATTTCTTCGAAGAATTTTATTATTTATGTATATAATTGAATTTTTGGGAAAATTTTATTAAAATTTTTGAAAATTCTAATTTAATTCATTTGAAGAATATTTTTGAATTTTTTTTTTTTAAATGGAGTTTCTTTAATAATTTTAATTGAAAATTTTGAAAGAAATTGAATTTTATATGAACAATTATTTCTTTCAAGTTTTTATAAAATAATCGTGTTTCTTAATAATTGAAATTAAACATTTAATTCTTGAATTTTATTTAAATGTTTAGAAAATAATTGAATTCTTTCGAAAAATTTCTTTAATTTATTGAATACAATCGAATTTTTTTAATGATTGTATTGAAAATAATTGAATTCCTGAAAAGAATTTTATTATTTATGGAAAATAATTGAAAATTGTTTTTGTATCGAAAGGATTTATTAACGTTTTAGAAAATAATTGAACTATTTCGAAAAATGTTATTAAAAACTTTTTTATAAATATAATATATTAAATTATTAAAATTTTTGAAAATAATTGAATTTCAGAGAAGAATTTAATTATTTCTAAAGATAATTGGAATTTTAATAAGAATTGAGGGTCCCAATCAAAGAACCGGTTATACGTTTTTGAGACTCAAAATTCTCGACTTCTAAATAAAAAAAGAATTTAAAATTTTAATTTCTTGAAAACATTTTGTATTGGTATAAAGATTACCAAAATGTTTCTTAAAACATTGAGATTAAAAACAGTTTATTTTTTTATTTACAGGGCAATAATTTCGAGCTTAAAAAAATTATAACCGGTTCTTTGATTGGGACCCTCAATTTTAAAAAATTTTTTACCATGATTGAATTTTTGCAAAAAAATTTTATTACTTTTGAAAATAATTGAATTTTTGCAAGTATTTGGAACTTTTCAAAAATTCTCCAAATTATATTGTTAAATTTACAAACTTTTATTGCTTTTTCAATCGAATTGCGGAATTTTTTTTAAAAGCAGGACACCATATAATAATATGTATAAACTTATTTTTAAATTGAACACTAACATTTTTTGGCTTTTTATTTTTTTTTCTACATTTTTACATAAAATATATTATACATTTAATTTTCTCAACAGTAAACAAGGTATTCCAAATGTGTACAACCTTTTTTGCAACATGGATGTTTAACATCTTCAAGCTCGACTTTGTTGTCTAAGTATTTAATACTATAACCGCAAATAATTTGTAGTACATCTAACATATTCATTCCACAAGATTTAGCAGCGTTCGGAAATCCAAAGGATATTTTGAATGAAGAAGTCAAAAATATCGCAAAAAGTGCGAATGCAAAAATTGTTTTTGTTCTTTGGTAACTCATCTAAAAAAAAGCGAAAAAAATTAAAACACACGGTCTAAATTTTTCTTTAATAAAATTTCATCTATTTCTATAAAATAAAATAGTAAACAATTTTATAAATTATACGATAAATAAACAATGTATAAATTTTTTATTATTGTTATTGATGAAAAAATTTAAGTGTAATTCTTTCTCTTAATCATTTTTAACTTTTATGTTTTTTATCTGTTTTGAAAGTTTTTCACGTTTTATGAATTTTATTTATTTTCAATCTCTTTTATAGATTTAATATTTTTTATTAATTATTATTAATTTCTATTTTACATTAATTTTATTAATTATGTTCACTTTGAGCGTTATTTATTTACTTTTTCAAATATAAAATTTTATTGAATTAGCAACAGTAAAGCTAGAGATGAGCATCTTTATTGGAGAAAAGGATGCGCGCGCAGAATATTTCTCGGAATCGCTATCCCCACTCTGCTAACTGTTGCGCGCGCAAGTCCTCTTCAAGGCCGAATAACGCTACTCACTCTTTTTAATATTTACCCCTTTAATAATTAATACTCTATACAATATAAAATTTATAAATAATATTTATACATAACAAAATAATTTCTATTTATAAATTTAAATAATATTTTAATAAAATACTCAACAACATATTATTTTTACATTATTTTTTTAATTCAATAAATTGCTTATAATGATTTCTAATCAGGTTTTTTTTAGAGTTAATCACTTTTCGATATCTACTATTCAATTATTATGAATTATATTCTATATTGTTTTTTAAAATTCTAATTAAATAGTAATTTAATAATAATTTCTATAATATTTGTAATTTTTTAAAATTATTAAAACTCACCTTATTTGATAGTGAAATGTGGAAAATTAGTTCCTTATACTTTTTTCGTATATTTTTCTTAATTTTTTCTTTTGATTACTCTTTTGTCTTTGAACGAAAATATGTTTCGTCGTTTTTTTAAATATACCATCATGAATGCATTTATTTATTTAATTGATAAGTTATGAATAGTAATTTATTGTATAAGGTATATGTACAGAGAACTATAATGCGTAACATGAATACATTTTTTCGCAAACATATGTTTTATAAACAGATCGCAAACACTAAAAGTATTATTATTTGAAATTCGAATTTCTAATTGTATTTATATTAATAAAATACAATAATGGAAAGTAATAAAATTGAATATTTTTTTCATATTTATAGATATTTGTTAAACAGTGGAATGTTTTTTTTTGTTACAAGTGTATTTAAATTGTTTGTGATAGTTTATACTACATTATTCTTTTATATAACATGTATGTAGGAAATTTTTTTTTAATTTATATAATTTTTCAAAATTTTATGAGAACAATTTGCATCTGCTTTTTTGTCTCTACAGGAATGAATTTTGTTCACATTGAGATTTTATTTGAAGAGATGCGAATATAGTTTTATTGTTCATTTTTAAAATGTTTCAGGGTGTTTTAACTCATTAAGCAATAAAGAAATTAAAAATTTGTTATTTTATAGATATTCATTTAGTATATATAGATATTTCTTTTATTGAAGATAGTCTTTGAAATTTACGTTTTTTTTAAAAAAAAGTTTTATATAATACAGTAAATTATGTATATCTTTTTATTTCAAACAATTTCAAATAAATGTTTATCTTTATGGAACAATATTAATTAATTTATCTAATGGAAAATTTTTTGTATGTCTGGAAAGATTTTTCTTGAAATTTTTTTTATATTTGATAAGAAAATATTTCAAAAATTAGATAATTTAAAAAAATTAATCTGATTATGTAAAAATTTGATTAAAAAATAATTAATTTGATATTGTAAATATTAAAAAAAAATTAATAGTTATTTGGTTATAAAATTAATTAATAATTGCATAACAGGCCTAATGAGAGGAGAAGGGGTAAATTAATATGATGACAATGCTTTACTGAATACAAAAAACCATTAGGTTAAGATATGAAAATAAATTCTTAAAATTGTAGAAAATTTTCAATTATAGAAATTATGTAAAAATAAAATTTTTAAAAATTAAATATTGCTTTTTATTTTGTTAATAGATGTCCACGCATCGGTTATACGTTCTAGTGACACTCGTGCTTGCTGCGTCGCTTATAATTCCGCAATTGGTTAAAGCTCAATTGGATCTCTTTCAACATGTTCAGAAACGATCAGGAATGAATAAACATTATTGTGGAAAACATCTTTCGAATGCTTTGCAACTCATGTGCAATGGTCAATATAATTCAATGTTTAAAAAGAGCGGTCAAGGTTTGTTCTACTTTTTTTTCTATTTCTATATTTTTGCTTTGTTCATCATCCCCACACTACACATAAATATGAAAAAATTTATCCCTTTCTACAGTATCATATTTAATTAACAATCAAACAAACAATTAACAGAAAATTTACAAAAGGTCAACTACTTATGTATTTCTGTAAATAAATTGGCCCTATTTCAAATCGATAAAATACCTCTTCCAGAAACGTCAATTAAAGCCTGAACTATGCAAAATATAAGAGGACAACATAATATTAATTTCTTGATAAACTTAAAAGAAAAAGAATTTTTCTTTAATGATATGACGTACATTACTGTCGAAGGTTGAACCAAATTTCAACGGTCTTAAACATTTCAATCAAAATTTACCAGAAGTAGTACTCTATCATTTGAACATTGATTCTCGCAATATGGTTTTGTGGATTTAACACGTTTTAATCATTACCTTAAAAATTACCACGTGACATTTAGTGATCAGCTATGGATGAATAAATACTTTGTCTTTCCGAAAATTGTCCTACGTTGTCCCACTGATTTCAAAGAAAGTCCTATATCAAATTCTATTAAAATTGATTATTAAAAATTGTTTCTAATCCAATAAGAATTTTTGATCAAAATGCTATCAAATCCTATATATCGAAAAATGATCGAAAGTTCTTTCCCATTGTATCCAATATTTTAAAGTAAATTCTATAAAATTCTGTCAAAATTGATTATTAAAAATTGTTTCCAATCGAATAAGATGTTTTGATTAAATCCTATCAAATCATATATATAAAAAAATGATCAAAAGTTCTTTCCTATTGTATCCAATGGTTGAAAGAAAATTCTATCAAATTTTATCAAAATTAATTATTAAAAATTGAATCCAATCCAATAAGATTTTTAATGAAAATTCGATGCTTTTCATATATCTTCATCGTTGTTGTTAAACTCTAAACATTCAAGATGATCCTTTTCTCCTGAATTATCTTCTAAATGATCTGTAATATTATCAACAAGTTGTAGATCATCTTGCAAATCTTCATCATTTAATTCTGTATTTAAATATTCTTCTCCGTAATCGCATTCTTTTCTTTATCTACAAAAGTATAATTATTTATTCAAACTTTTAGAAATTTCTTTTTTTAAAAACGCAATGAAAAATGTATGTTTACCTTCATTTCCTATTATATATTCTGTAATTTTTGAAGATTTTGTGAGACATATAATTTGAAACTTTTACTTTCTCCTGTAATATTTTCTTATTAAATATTTTCAAAATTAATCTTTTAATAACAATTTACTGCGATATGTTTTTTAATTATATTAAAAATTATAAAAATAATGTATTTAAATATATTTTCTAAACTTATTTCAATATACTATATATATAATCCTTTTTTTCATTTAAATTAAAAATGAGAAATTAATCGATAAAATGTTTAATAAAATTTTTGAATTATAATGTTTTATTTGATATTATTTTATAAATGATCTCCGTCCATAAGCGATTTACAAGAATTTAAAATACACACATACAATCAACATACACTAATACTATGTATACACACAGACGTAATAAAATTTGTAATAATAGTAATTAATCATCATAATAGTTATTAGGTTTTTTTTTATCATTAGAGTGAATTTTACTTGATAGGAGTTTTATAGATGTCAACTTACGATGTTTTAAATTTTGACATTATATCGTTGATCAGGCTGCAGGAGTTAATATGTATGTTCATCAGTTGTCCGCTTAATTAACACCTCAAAGATCGTGACACAATCGAGGGGATTGGAGATTACATTTTTCCTTATTTCGTAGAATTTACAAAAACAACACTGCAATAATTGTTTCAATGATGATACGAATATAAATTTTTTTTAAGTTTTCATACTTTTCTCTAACAAGTTTGATATGCAAATGAATGGAATTGACAAAATCTAAGGATCAAGCCCCTCTCTCCACAATTCCCACCTATCTTTATTATCAATCGCGAAGCAGTTGTGCTTAGGCATCAACTATCGTCGATTGTGGAAAAACCGTTAATTTAAATGCCAAAAGTAACCAAGGTTGGGTTGCTTTTTCAAATAACGGCCATTATACTGAACTTAGAAATTTATTAAATTCCTAAAAATTTTACTTATTTAAGAAATAAACGGGACGAGAGACAAGTTATTATCCATAATAACATTAAATTAATAATAAATTATTATTATTATATTAAGGTGATATATTATTATTAATTTTATAATAAAAATAATAATATATATAGGTATCTAACAAAAATATTTTCTTTTTTCTTCCACAGAAATGGAGATAGACGAGACGCCATTTGCCTATGATGAATTGTATCCATTCAGATCCAGACAAAGTGCAAACGCAATGATTGGTAGATTTGGCGGTGGTCGATTTAGAAGATATTCACGCGGTGTCCACGACGAGTGTTGCGCAAAACCATGTAGTCTCGAAGAATTAACCAGCTATTGTGGCCTTTAAGGCAAATTATATGTCATGTTCATTATTAATAATAACAACAATTCTTTCTATATATTAACTTCTTTCACTTCAAAAAAAAACTTCCAATTCGTGTTTCAAGATATGCACGATGATAAATTAATAAACTGCATAACGAGCATTGCCCGTATATTATGATATATATATATAAATAAATAGATCAAAATAAAACAAAGTCAAACTTATATCTATAATCGAGAGTAGGTATAAGACAAAAAGAACTAACTAAATATATTTAATAAACGTGTAGATAATATTAATATTCAATTTCTTTCTATACAACCCCACGAATAGAATAGAACAAATCTCAACCGCCATATTGGATCAACCATTTTGAGTTTTTTAAAATTGTTTAGTTCACATCAGACGATCGGTAATTTTAGAAAGAAAATTTTGTTCTAATCTTTCAAAATATGATTTCTTTTTATTTATTGTTTATTTCTATTTCCACTAAAAGAGTATTTTTATTCGTTATCTTTTATTCTAAAAATGTCTCTGTAGATAATTTTTTTTCTCTTCTAATATCTGTATAAATAAGGAAAAAAAAATATAAGAATTGTCTAACTTTATAAATGCCCTTGAATTAATGATTATAATTACTTATCAACAAAACGATAGAATCGCAAGTGTTCATCGTACTAGTAACGTGTCAAATCATGATACGCGCTCTGCACGAAAGGGACACATTTCATTTTTTACTCTTTTTTTTTTATTTTAACGAATATTCTCATGTAACGTTTATTTACACGTTAATAATCAACTATAAATTTTCTAAAAGAAAACACAATCATCCCGTGACCTTAGTTCCATTATAATATATTAGAATATAATTTTTCAACTTCAGTTTTCAAATTAAAAAAAAAAAATTTTAAATACATTAAATTACAATAGTTCGAAAAATGTAATTTTATTATTATTATTTTAAATTAATGCAACTTTATTTTCAATTGCAATATTAATTAATAACAATGAAAATTATGTGAATTAATAATCCAGACGCCTCGCCAGATGCGCTCAATTAATCATTTTAATTATTCTTTTTATTAATTTAATAATTTATACATACAATTAATATAATTTTGACTTAATTTTTTATTTTATTTATATTTAATATATTCATATAAATTATATTCGCATAAATTATTGTATAATAAATAAAATAATTAAAATAATTAATTATCTGATTTAATATATATAATATATATATTAAATCAGATAATTAATTATATAATTAATTAATTAATTAATTAATTATAATTAATTAATTATATTATAATTAATCATTATAGTTGTATTCGATCGAAAATCATTTTTGCTTTTATGTTTTCAGATTATAAATTAATATAAGAAATGATAAATTATAGTTTAATAATTTATGAAAATTGACATTTAAAATAAGTACATATTAAAGATTGCGTTATCCATTGGGCCATGGTCTCCCTTAATATATGTGTTATACAAATTATCTAATCTAAATTATTACTATTGCTTTTCAAATTATTGGTCTCATTTTCTAATAAGTGTGACAAAATATATGTCACAGCTTAATGTATAAATTTAAAATTATTATTTTTACTTTACTCAATTAATTCCATAATTATTTATATTGAAATATCATTTCACAGTACAATAAAAAACTTTTTTGAATGCACATTACAAATGAAAATAAATACAAATAGATAAAATAAAAATAATAATTTATTTTAAAAAATAATAGTTACATTAAAAAAGGACATAAATTTTGTTAATGTAATTTTTTTTCTCTTTTTTTGTTTGAAATTATATTCTTCATTGCAGAATCACCTTAAATTTAATTTTAAAGACTATGTTTAAAATACTTTTTCTAAGTCAGCAATCATTGTAGAATTACCCTAAATGATCTTAAAAATATTGAAGGTTATGTTCAAAAAACTTTTTGAATCATATTTTTTTCATTTTATTACATTTTATGTTTTTTTAGTGTCAATATGAATTCGCGACGCCTCAATAGATTCTTAACAAGAACAAAGGTCAAACGTGTAGACAAAAGAGTTACATTTTTTTTGCACGAGAAATACAACGCCAATACTCATAATGTTTTAACGAAATTAATTTTCTTGCTAAATAAATTTTTTCCTTCTTAATTTACTTTTGGAAAAAAATTTCTATATTATATTTTTGTGTTTTTTTTCTATGTCGTAGAATATTTTCTATTATAAAAGTAATTTAGTAAAATTAATAATTATTATTTATTAACAATAGTAGTGAAAAGCTAGTAAATTAATGATAATAGTCGCGTAATAATAGTACTGAAAATGTAGTCTGATTTTCTGGGAAATTGGATATGCAATTCTTGGAAAGATAAGGTACCTCTACACTTATTTATTGAAAGTTTAACGGTGCAATGACTGTAAAGCGTGTCTAGAGTGGAAAAAATAAGGGGAATCCCTTCTTCATATTCGCGATCCTCAAAGAAAAAAAATACTGTAAAGGTACTGCCACAGCTCGCTGCTGCCTGCGCAGGCAGCTGATATACAATGAGAGTGAGGGAGAAAAAGCATGAATTTGAATTTTCTTTCTCTCTTACTCTCATTGTATCTCAGCTCCCTGCTCAGGCAGCAGAGAGCTGTGGCAGTACCTTAACACCATTTTTTTTCAAACAAATAATATAAATCACAAGAAAAAAAATTAATTATTTAAATTACAAAACTAAATAATAATTCAATTAGTAAATAAAAATGTCAAATTTGCAAAAGTAGAAAATTAATGTACATGTATTTTTGTAATATATTAAATTTACAACTTTCTTTTTTTTATCTTCTCTATAAGGAAAATTAATTTCTATATATACATCATTAAATTATCATAAATTGCACTACGTCAATAAAATATTAAAAATAAATTATAAAATAATAAATTACACCATTTTTTTTGTTCTATCTAAATAAAATGTTATTAGAAATTCTAATTTAATGTAAAATATAATTTTATTTTCTGATATATATACATAAAGAGAAAAATTTATTTCTTGTGTTTATAATTTATTAGCACTTTAATGTGTAAATTATTTATAATATTTCGAAACTTAAGTAAATAAATTGTTTTTGAACTGGGTATTTAATAAGGCAACGAATTATTTTTTTCAATTCAAAGAAAAAAGAAGAATCACAAGAAGTTGTTATTAGGGACAAAACGAGAGGAAAAGGAAATAAATAAAAAGAATTTTCTAATTTATTATTAAAGGTAAGTTTTCTATTTTCTGTGTAAATTTTAAATCTTCATTTTCTTACATATTAAATTTTTATTATCAAAATTAAAAAATTTTAAAAACTTTTAAACATTTTTTTTTTATTCTAAATGCAAAACAATTTATTATTTGAAACTTTTTCACAAGTAAAATTATATTTAATTACATCTGAAACAGTCAAAAACGAAAAATAATAACAAAATTTATTGAATTTTTGGCACAAAATAACTAGAAAATAATTAATTAATTTTTTAGTCCGTTTTGTTATAAGATAAATTTTATTTTTGATTTCGTTTTCGGATTAAATGTCAAAGAAACTGATTCTTTCTGTAAAGTGAAGTGCGAGTGCAACAGGCACAGAAGAGTGGGGATAGCGGTACAAATAACCAATCACGTAAAAATACCCCCCCCCCCCTCAAATGTTGCGCGCGCACTTTATTTACGAATTCTCCCCAATAGTGATGCAATCACGTCATAATAAATATCTAAATTTGCATTTAAATTCAAAAATTTAATTTTTATTATAACACTAAAAATTATTCAATTTTTTTGTTTGCAGATGGGTTTCCAAAAATTATATTTTGTCCTAACATTTTTGCTTATTGCATTATTTTCGTTTATACAATTAACAGAAACGATTCCGGTAAAAGAGAAAATTTGTGGTAACCAACTTTTAGAGAGAATGAATTTTATTTGTTTCGGAATTGTTGAGAATGACGCAAATGAAGTAAAAGACTATGGTTAGTTTCAAAAAAAAAAATAATCTTAATTTCAAAATTATACATTATTTATTTATTATAAATAATATATTTATTAATATTTATAATTATATTAATTATACAGATACATATTATATTATACATATATGTGACACGCTTACAATAAAGATATCTAAAAAGCTAAAAATTTTAGGTTATGTTTATAATTTTTTTTAGTAGAAATATAGAAAGATAATTAATTACTATTAAAAATTATTGATGTTCAAGTCTTCATTACATCTAAAATTTTCAATAGAAACTGCTTTCAAAATTTATTTAATTAAATGAGAAATTTTTATTAAGATAAATCTAACACAAACATAACCTATAAAAGTACCTTTCTTGGGAGCGCGTCACTAGGTGGCTATAAAAATGTTAAAAAGAATTTCTAATATTAATCAAATTATTTCTTTTCGATTGACTATATTGTAATAATAATAAAAATAATAAGAATAATTTTATTCTTAAATTCTAGAGACAAAAGGACCGAATAGAATTTCAAAGAGACATACAATTGATAGTATAACGAAGTGTTGCCTTGATCGTTGTTCATACGAAGAACTAAAGGATTTTTGTCCCTAAAATACAAATATAGTTAAATTAATTAATTTTTGTCTACCGTTTTTTAATAAATAATTTAGTTAATAATATTATGTATTTAATGAAATTGTTTCCAATTTTTGTAAATTGTGTACAAATAAAATAAAATTGTGTTTATAAATAAAAAATTGAAAAAGATATTATAAGAAAATTAAGGTACCTCTGCACGTTTCTGAAAGTGTAATGCGCAAAGAGTGGGGAAAAGAATCTTGAATGCCTTTTCTTCAGTAATTCTTAGTAGAAAATAAATAAATATTAGTAAATAAATAATCAGAAAAGAAGCAATTAGTAAAAAATAATTAATCATCAGTAGAAAATAACTAATGATTAGTAAATAAATCATTAGAAAAGTAACTAATAAATACATTATTCTTAATTATTTAAAATTTAATGAGTTCGTCTACATCAATAATTATAATAATTTAATTCTTTAAATTATTACAATATTTTTTTAAATATAGAAAACTAGCAGAACAATAAATATATAAAAATTGAATATTTGCCATGAAAAAATTTTATACGTCATACTAATATATCAATAAAAAGCAAATAAATATTTAATTTTACATATAATTTTTTCGATTTCATTCTATTAAAAAATTATAATTAGAAATTCTAATTTATTTTCTAAAATAATCTTTAGTGTTTGCTATATATTTTTTAAAATTTCATTCTATTGAAAAAATATAATTTTAATTTCTAATTCATTTTCTAGAATATACATTTAGTGTTTGCGATATATTATTATAAATTTCAAAAAAATTGATTAACGTTGCGTATATGATAATATTTCTACAGCTGACTTAAAATATAAATTATTAATCCCATAAGTTATCAAATTAGGTAAATAAATTCATTTCCGTCAGAATATTTAATAAAATCACAATCTTCTTATTTCAATCAAAAGAAGAGAAATCAGTTGCACGAAAAAAGTATCTAAACATTTTCTACATTTTGCCTAAAAGGTAATTTTTTGATGAAAATTTTATTTTTTTTAAAATTTAATAAACAAATAATTATTATTACAAGTCTGTAGACAACTACCCAGAATATTAAACAAAATTCTCTCTTTATTTATTTTTTTAAAATAATATCTTATTGTTAATAATTTTATATAGATTATGGAATTTTTTTACTAACTTAAATGTATAAATTTAAATAATAATTTCTAAATAATATTCGAATTTATAAATTAAAAAAAGTACTTTTTAAATAGTATTTAAATTTATAGATTTAAAATTTTGCAAAATATTAATTATTTGTGTAGTAAATGTTAAAAAATAATGAGTTCGGCATTGAACAAGACGTGCGCGCGCAGCAGTTAGCGGAGTGGGGATAGCAATTCGAAGAACTGCTCTGCGCGCGCAGTTTTTATTATCCCCTCTCCAATAGTGACGCCTTGTATAATTTTAAAAATAGTTTTTTTTTATTATATTATCATAGATCATAAATGCAATTTAGAATGTCTATTAATTTTTTTTTCCTTTTTCAGATGAGTTTCCAAAGAAGAAAACTACTTTTTGCTTTTATACTTTTGACTTCATTGTTCACAATATCCTTTGGATATTCAAACAATGAAAGTTTATCCACTGGAGGTCCTAAAGTTCATTAAATACTGTTAAAAAAATGAAATATAAAATAAAAAAATAATTTTTTATTAATTTTTATTTACTTATATTTATTTATTATATATTTATTATTATAATATATTTTATAGATCTATTTATAAAATTAAATAAAGTGGTAAATGAAGATAGATATACAAATAAATGAAAATATGCATATAAGATTAATTAAGACAAAAATTATAAAAGCGAAATAAATTTATGATAATTTTCAAATAAAGTTAATAATAAATACATTATGGATTTTTAATTTTTTTATTATCGATAGTGATGCTTATAACCAATCACGTCGCTTTAGCCCCACTCCTCGAATGTTGCGCGCGCATTTTGCCGTAATTTTCCCCTAATAGTGACGCTACTTATCTCAATCACGCTGCTGTTACGATTACAATATTTATATTTGAAGTAAAACTAAGATTTTGAAATTGAAAAAAAACAAACTTAATATAATTAAATTTAATTAATTGCCCTTTTTAAAAAAAAATTCCAAGATACTTTTAATGTTTGCGATGTTATCATTGCGAAAAAATTTATTCATGTTGCGTATAACATTTTTTTATACACGTGACTTATGTAAATTATTATTTGTAACTTATCAATTAGGTAAATAAATTAATTCTTATTGGGAGTATTTAATAAAATGACAAACTTTTCATTACGATCAGAAACGAAAAAGAATTTCTAAATTTCACTTTTAAGGTAAGATTAAAAAAAATTTTTTTTCATTTAATAAACAATGGATAATAATAATTATATAATAATATTATTATTATAAGTAACTATAAGATACTTATTAGAAAATTAGAGTAACTATTTTAATTACTAATTATTATTTCATTATTATTTTAAATATTACTTGGAAATTATTATAAAAAATTTGAAACAAATAAAAATCATAAAACATGAAAGAGTTTTAAAAGAAAATGTAATTTAGTAATGAAAATAATATTATGTTGTCGACTAGTACTTTTTTCAAATATTATTTAAATTTATAAATTGAAATAGTTTTTTTTATATATCAATATTAGTATAGTTATAAATTTATTAATTATTTATAAATTTTATATTGTGTAAAGTATTCATTATTAGAGGGGTAAATGTTAAAAAGAGTGTGTAGCGTTATTCGGCCTTGAAGAAGTCTTGCGCGCGCAACAGTTAGCAGAGTGGGGATAGCGATTCCGAGAACTATTGTGCGCGCAAAGTTTTTATAATCCCTTTCGCCAATAATGACGCTCATCTCTAGCTTTACTGTTGCTAATTCAATAAAATTTTATATTTTAAACAAAAAGTAAATAAAGAACCCTCGAGGTGAACATAATTAAATTAATCTAAAATATAAATTAAAAAATATTAATAAAAAATATTAAACCAAAAAGAGATTGAAAACAAATAATAATTATATAACGTGAAAGACTTGAAAACAGATAAAAGTTGTAAAAAGTAAAAATGATTAATAGAAAATATTCTCAAACTTTTTCATTAACAACAATAATAAAAAATTTATTATCCATTCTTTATTTATTGTATAATTTAAAAAATTGTTTACTATTATTTTATTGTAGAAGTAAATTAAATTCTACTGTAAAACCATTTAGAGTGTATGTATTAATTTTTTTTCATCTTTCCAGATGAGTATCCAAAGAACAAAACTACTTTTTGCATTTGCACTTTTGATTTGTCTACTCACAATATCCTTTGGATATCCAAATTCTAAATTACTAATTAGAAAAAATAAATTTTGTAATGACGATGTAATAGATGTGCTCAAACTTATTTGCATCTATAGTAATAAATTTTTACAGAATCAAGATCAGCTCAAAAGTGATTCACACAAATGTTGCGTAGATGGTTGTTATTATTCCGAAATCATTGAATACTGTTAAAAAAATAAAATGTAAATACTGCAAAAATAAATATAAATATATAAAAATAATAATATATGAATATTATAAATGTAAAATTTATTGATAGCGATGCTAATAACCAATCACGTAGCGATATCCCCACTCCTTAAATTTTGCGCGCGCAGTACTCCAAAATTTAGTGACGCTTCTCTCGTCTCAAGCGCGCTAAAAAATTTAAATTTATGTTTTAAATTAAAATAAATAAAGTTATTAGTTAATTAATGGAATAGATATTATTAGTTAATTATAATATTAATTACTATGCGAATTATATTATTAAATAATTAATTTTAAATTAATTAAACTAATTGATATTAGTTAATATATTATAATATTAGTTAATTAATGGATAATTAATAATAATAATAGCAATATATAATAATTAATTATATTATAAATTTATTTATACATTCAATTTAATTTTTTTTTTAAATTTTTGTATAATTTACATCCTGGATAATATTTCTCTAGAATATTTTCGAAAGTAAATAATAAACCATCTGAAGAAATACAATGTAATAAAAAAAAATAATGTTGTACCGACCACTCTCTAATTTCAATAAAATTTACATAAATAATTTTTAATATTCAAATTATTTTTCTTTAGAAATTTAAACAATATATATATATATATGTATATATATGAATTAGAAATTCTAATATAATTTAAAATGTTTCTAGAATGTTTGCGATGTTATTATACATTTCGAAAAAATTTATTAACATTGCGTATAATTCTTTTTTTCTCACCTGACTTTTATATATTAGTATTCTTAAGTTATCAAACTAAGTAAATAAATGCAATCTTGTCAGAGTATTTAATCAAATACCGGTTTCCTTTTTCCGATCAAAGACAAAATAACAATTAGAAGAGTAACCAGTTTTACGACAAAAAAAAATTATAAGAGAACTAATTTTCTAAATTTCACATTATAAAGGTACATTTACAATATTAAAACACTTTTCGTATTTAACAAACAATTAATATTAATTATGACAAAAAAAAATAAATAATAATGATTATAATAATAATAATAATAATAATAATAATAATAATAATAATAAAGATTAATTATCAATCTTTTACGTCCGAGCAGTTATTTGTAAGGTAAATAAAAACGAATTCATTCGGACCAAATGTTATTTTATATATTTCTCCAACGTTTCGAAATCTCAACGATTTCCTCTTCAGGGAGTCGAAATAAATCAGTGATATTGTTTTTACATCATCTTTTTCAAATCGTCATAAAAATATAAAAATCGTCATAAAAGCAAAAATAAAATTTGTCAATTATTACGTAAAATCCAAAAACGTTGGAAAACAATAGGAATTTGAGTCAATAATAACAACAACAAAGAAAAAATCCATTCACAAAAATCACAAAAAATAAAATCCATGAATAGACAAAACATTATTATCACACAAGACATTAAAAAATAATAAATAAATAATAATATAAACACACAAGCAAATAAATTAAATTAAACGTGGACAAACAAGTAAAATTAAATAAAATTTAACTTGTGTCAGCTATCAAATCACAACATCAACTCCCTGAAGAGGAAATCGTTGAGATTTCGAAACGTTGGAGAAATATATAAAATAACATTTGGTCTGAATGAATTCGTTTTTATTTACCTTACTAATAATAAAGATATTAATGATAATAATAATATTAATGATAATAATAATAATAGTAATAATAATAATAACAATAAGAATAATAATCATAATATTAAAATTATAGTGATTTTATAATGAAGTATTTCTAATGTATGTAAAATTTCTTATAAGAGGGGAAGGGGGGTTAAAATTTAAAAAAATACTTATACGTAATTTATTGACTGCCCCTGAATTTATGAATATCAGAATTGCGCGCTCATCAGTTAGTAGGAGTGGGGATAGCGTTACCGTCGCGCGCAGTTTTTATATAATCCACAATAATGATGCTTTTTTTTCTTCTTGCCAACGCGGATAAAATTTAAAAAAAACTTTTGATTTGAAATGAAAACTAAACTTTTAAAATGAATATATATATATATATATATATATATATATATATATATATATATATATATATAAATAGTTAGAGTTAGAGCATTGCAATTTTAATTATATAAGGGTATTATCACTCTAAATAAATGTCCGGAGTTATGTGACATTCTGTTCATTTTTGTGGTATCCATATTTAAATTTTGTTTTCACCCTACTTTTGCAAAATTTTTTCGTAAAAGAAAATATCAACTTTTAAGTATATTTTTTGAATTTATTCTCATCGAGATTTTTTTAGGTCCTTATTTGGGTCCCCTGAAGAGATGCCTAAAGGTATTTGCTAAATATCTTTAGTCAGATTTTTTATATCTGTTGTTAAAGCCAAAAACGCACCCTGGGGCTAAATGTTAAATAATAATGGGTGAGGCGAAATGTTAAATGTATTTTTACATGTTGTTAAAAATGTTTTTTACATTTTTCGTTTTTTTGGGTTTATTTGTTTAAAAATTATTTATTTAACATTAGGCAAGTATTCTGTCAAAAAACAAGATCGTTCACGTAAAATAAACCAAAAAAAAATTATTTTTTTTTCAAATTTTAATTTATTAACTTTATAACTGTTCTAAAGCTTTTGTTAAATAAACACAGATCTTTTATTAACTAAATTACTTGTTTACGTATACTTTAACTTATCTACTACTTAACACCTATCAGGAATTTGTTTTAGTTAGGCTAGAAATAGAATGTTTGCCCATGAACATAATTTTGCCCCAGCATGGGGCAAAATGTTAAAAAAAAACAAAATTTTTAAATAATATTAAATTTCAATATTAATTGTAATTTTTCTCCTTTCTTTTGCAGATGAATTTCCAAAGATCACATTTACTTCTAGTATTTGTACTATTCGCAGTATTTTTCACCTCATCATTAACATTATACATTGACAATGGTACTAGATTATGTAACAAGTTTCTTTCAGAATTTCTTTCCCAACTTTGCAGGGATAATAGTACTTATACAGATCAGATAAGTTCCATTGAAAGCAATGATCATAAATGTTGCGTACAAAGTTGTAAAATAAGAGATATTATTCAATACTGTTAAAAATAGTAAAATGTATATAATGTGATACTTTAAATAGAAGTAAGGGAAAAAAACATGAAAATTTAAAAAATTTTAAAATTTATTAAAAAATTTACAAAGGTTTAAAATTTTTAATTTTTAAATTTAAAAAGGTTTAAAAATTAAAATTTTTTTTTTAAATTTGAAAAAGGTTTAAATATTTAAAAAAAATTTCAAATTTGAAACGGTTCAAAATTAAAAATTTTTTTTTAAATTTAAAAGAGTGTACAATTTTAAAGTTTCAAAAAGTTTAAAATAAAAATTTTTTAAAAAATTTTAAAAAAATATGTATATTGTTACTATATTGTCGACGATTAAAGAAAGTATTGTAAAAAGTGAAATAAATGGATTGTATTTATTAAATAAAGTCATATATTGGATAGAATACAGTTATATAATTTTTTATTATCGATTTGCTATTGAAACATTCCGAACGGGGGGAGGGTAGCACTAAAAAGTGTAACATACCCTTCGAGTGAAAATCAAAAATATTGGACAGTGTACAGAAAGGAGGTTTCTAGGCCAAAGGATTATAAAAGAAATTGAATATTTCTTCACACTAACTGGGTCTTTCGGAAGGACATTTGATCACAATATTATATTATATTATATTATAATTATATTATATTATATTATATTATATTATATTATATTATATATATTATATTATATTATATTATATTATATTATATTATATTATATTATATTATATTATATTATATTATATTATATTATATTATATTATATTATATTATATTATATATATTATATTATATTATATTATATTATTATATTATATTATATTATATTATATTATATTATATCGTACTGTATTGTATTATAATATTGTATTATAATGCACTATATGTTTACATATAATTAAAATTTCATATATGCAAAATAGATTTTAAAAAATGATTATTTTCCAATCTAATGGATTCATTGACGTAAATTTTGATCTTCATGATAAAATATAAAAATATATCACATTTATTATCAGTGATCAAAATTTTGGTAATGACTTTTATCTATCAAATAAAATGTGTTATATAATAATATTTACTGACCCTTATAGTTATACTTTATTAAGTATGTCCGGTGTTTTACTTTACTGTATATATACATAATAACATAAAGCTGTATATATAACATTATATAATATTTCATATAAATATATTCTTATATATTTGGAAAAAAATTCTTTCTTTTCCTAAATTTTCATTTATGAATAAATTATTATAAAATTAAATATCAATATTTTAACTTTAGAAATTAACCTTCTTTATATTCCTTATAACATTGTTGAAATTAATTTCAATAATTTTAATATTCATTTCAAGTATTTAATATTATAAATATTTCAAGTTTAATTAACATATTAATATTAACTTCAAATAATAAAAATCAAAGGCTATTTGAAAAATCGTAATGTTTTTTTGAAAGAGGGGTCAATTTGCTACTATCAGCAGAAAAAATGGCGAATACCTTACAGGAGGGAGGCAAAGGAGGGGTTATTATTTTAAAAAAAAACCGTTATTTTGAATTTAAAATAACCCCTATAGGATTAAAATTTTAACAATATAATTTAAATTACTATATATGCGTATTAAAATTTCTAATATTTAAAGTTTTAATTTATATATATTTAAACATTTTTATTAAATTTATTTTCTAATTTATTGAATATTTGTCTTTAAATTTATGTTTATATTTTATTTAAAGCTTTATGTTAAATGTATATATATTTTTGATTTATTTGAAATTATTTCAGAATCATTTTTAATGTATACCCTAAAATTTATTAAAAATTTAATAATATTCATTTATTAAAAATTTGAAAAAGTTTTTTTTAAAATTATTTTTTTAATATTATTTTGATAGTTAATTAATTAATAAATTAATTAAAATTATATAAATAGATTTTTGGGGGGAGGTGGGTTTTAATTTGAAACTATTTAAATGTTTGCTATCTTTTCAAGAAACATGTTTGATATAAAAAGTAAGATAAATGAAATTTAAAGTCTATTAATAAAATGATACGAGTTTTAGTGTATTTACATATATATGTCAATTTTTGATATATATAGTCAACATGTAAAAAAAACGCTTACAATAATAAATATCACATTTATCTATATATAATTTTTTTTAATTTTTGATAAACGTCTACGTGGATTATAAATTTACTTCACTAAGTAATAAAATATGAATCATTTTTTCTCCCCCTTTCAATCAATTTATTTCTTTATAATAATTTTCAGCATTTTTTTTGACCTTTTTAAAAAAAATTTATTTTGAAAAAATAATCATAAAAAAATGGTATAATAAAAATTGATCGAAAGTAAGAACAGAAAAAAATGAAATTATAATAATTGCATTATAACGTCAAAAGAAAAATGTATAAAATGATTACATTTACTTAAAAAGAATATTTATAAAATTAAAAAAAAATTATATATAGTCAAAAATACTGAATTAATTTTACTTTAGAAATATTGAAGATATAAAATAATTTTGACTCTACAAAATTCGATATTTAATCATTTTTTCTTTACAAATGTTATTGTAAAATTTTTTAAAATTTTTACTTTAAAATTTTTATTGTAAAATAATTTTACTTTAGAAATTTTAAAATAAGTTTTACAATCAAACAATTTCATTTAAAATAATTTTATACTGTACAAATTTTACAAATAAAATGATTTTATTGTCAAAAAAAAAATTTAATATTGAACAAGACTAAAAATTTTACAAATATAACAAAAAATTTAAAAAAAAATAATTTAACAAATTTTTTTTTTTTTATATAAATAGAAAGAAGCAAATATTTTTTTTCTTTTTTTTGTGTCTAAACGATACTTACTCCAATTTTACGTAGGGGAATGTAGTCAAGGTTGGCCTACTGTCTAGGTAGGCCACTCGCGTTTTTTTGTCAAGTTCACTAGCGCCACCTACGCGCATTTTTGTCGAAGCTTGTCTTAGTGAAACCTAACTTTTTGTTCAATTACATTTTCGGAAAATCGAAAATTGTGTTTTCTGTAACGTCGGTACAAAAAAAGCTCAAAAAAAGTTTTGTGCATAATGTGAAAAACCATTAATAAAAGATAAAAAACAAATTGAATCGTCAAGGCAAGTATGCAGAAAATTTGTGGGACTCATGGTTGAAAGGAAAACAAAGTAAAAAATCGAATCCCGAAACGTATTTCTTTATGGTTACAACAATTCGGTAATGTTACTTACTGTCAAGGTCGGCCACTATGTGTTTAAAATGCGCAAAGATGAGGACGAGCTACTTCATTTGCAAAAACTGCAATTCTGTATAACTCATAATATAATTGATCATCTTATTAATATTTTTATTTAATTTTATTAATATTTTAGTGCAAAACTTTTTTTTATTTATATTTTTTTTTTTATATTGTTTATTGTTATTATTTTGTTATTTCATTAAGTTACAAACTGTAAACAATAAAGAATCAATTTTCCGTAACTCCAAACATGTTATTTTATTTTTTAACGATTAATGCCCTTTGAATTTTAAACATGGCCGACCTTGACTGTAATGGCCAACCTGGACTACAAATTTTTTTTTTTTTAAATCTTTATAACTTTTTCATTTTTAAACCTGTCAATTTACTTTGTACAGAAAAAATGTTCCTATTAAACAGGACTTTCCAACCATATACTTCAATTGTCCAAATTCATTTTTAAAAAAAAGTTATAAACAAAAGTCAAAAAGGTGGCCGACCTAGACTATGTTCCCCTATAAAATAATAATTTTACTGGTAAAAATTTTATACATAAAATGCGATTTTTCATGACCTATATAAAAAAAATAAGATTCACTTAAAAAAATTTTTTATAAAAAATAATAAAATTTTACTGTAAAATATTTACCGATAAATATTAATTATAAAAGAAAAAAGTTTTACATAGAAAAAATTTTTGCATAATTCACCTTTAAAAAAATTTTAAACAAACATAAAAAATTAGAAAGAATAAAAGCAAAAATTTTTTTTAAATATTAAAATTGTATCCAGTGTAAATAAAATATAGGAAATTAACATTAAATTTTTCATATTTTGCTAATTATTCTTATTTTTTAAATATTTTAATTATATGAAGCAAAATTTCGACTTTATTTTATTACTTATTTTTTATATTTTATTAATTTTTTTTTTGTTTTATATTTTTTAATATTTTCAAGGGGCATGAAGGCGTGTATTTCAATTGTTTTGAAATAATAGTTTCAATTTGACTGCAATGTATTACGAGGTAGATAATATCATTAGTGTCAGTTTTTATGATAGTAAATTATAGACACTAAAGATAAATAGAGTTCAATTTATAGGGGGTACATTTACGATTTAGATCCACTTATAAAATTCCAGAAAAAAAGTATTTACCTACACAGAGTGTATATCAATGTTTTTTTTTTTTTTAATTTTTTGAATAACAATTATAATAACATTTTTTTACTTTTCAAAAATTATTTAATTTTTCAATTTTAATTTAAAAAAATTGAATAACTTTTCAGTTTCAATTTGAAAATCAAATAAAATTAAATATTATGTTTAAATAAATAAATAAAACTTTTCCATTTAAATTAAAGTAAGTAATTAATTTCTTAAATTTATTTTAAGTTATTAGTAAATTATTTAATTTTAATTTAATTAATTGGTTAATTATTCATTTTTAAGTTGAAAGTAATTTTCCATAAGAATTTTAATTAAAAAGATTGAGTGAATTTTTGATTTTAATTCAAGCATAAGTAATTAATTATTCAATTTTAATTTTAAAAAGTTTTAAAAAGTAATATTTTAATTTTTATTCAAAACATTAATACATTTTTCAATTTGAAAAATTAATTATTCTATTTTACTTGAAGTAATTATTAGTTAGTTTTTTAATTTTACATAAAAAATTAAGTAGTTTTTTAATATTATGACTTAAAGATTAATCAATTTTCTAATTTTAATTGAAAAGTTAAAAAAGTTTTTTTTTATTTATTTTGCATATAAATTTTATTTGGTTTTTTATTTTTTTAATTTTTTAAGTGTATTTAAAAATCTATTTAAAATTTTTTTAAACTTTTTTGTTTTTTTTTATTTTATTTAGGATAGAAAATATTTTATTTGTGTAAAACAAATTTTTTGTTTGGTACAAATAAATAATTTAGTACTGTCTGAGATAAATATACTTTTATTTAAAACACAATTATATTTGTATGAAATAAAATATTTTTTGATTGTATTTTCAATTATAATTGTACTTTTCTTAATATTTTTTCTTTTTTAACGTTATTCTTTGTCTTTCTGTTCTTCTTTCTTTCCTCCTTCTTATTCTTCATTTTCTTCCTTGCCAACTTCTTTTCTCCTCATTTTTTTTTTTTTTTTTTTTTTTTTTTTTTTTTAATAGTAAATTAAGTCCGACAGTTACATTCAACAGGACTTTAAATTCAAATTATACAAATAAAAATTGTTAAGCTCTTCAATTGAAAAAAAAAACCCCGGAAATTACATAGAAAAAAATTCAATTTTCAGTTGAACCTGAAAATTTTTCTTATTAAAAAAAATGCCTGCCACACTCTATAGGTGAAAATACTGAAATATTCATTTTTTATTTAATGAAAATGGGAAAAGTTTTTTTTTTAGGGGAAGTGACTGAGGTGAGAAGGGGGAGGAGGAGCACTGTACTTTTTCTTGACTATTTGACCAAAGTAATTGATTCGATGGATTTTGAAAGGTGTATTGAGGTGACGAAACTTTTTTCTGTTTACACATATACATATACATATAAACAAATGAAAATAAAATTTCAATATACGTGTGTAGAGGGAAAAAGAAAAAAAAGTGGGAATTATTGGTTCGTAAGTGCCATGAACAAATATACATGTAAACATGTGACAATAAAATTATGTTGTGGGGCACACATTCGACACATGCTTATATTCTCTAAAGGTATGAGGAAATAAAGGATAAAAAAATGTGTTTGCAAGTGTCAGTATTGATTTGGCTGACATCTCGTCACCACCCTTGGAATTAACCTAGGGGTACATCACCACCCACAGAGCCCCCCCTCCTTCCCCATTTTACCCTTCTTTGGATCTCTTTATTGTCACTTTTTTTGCCCCGAAGAACACATATTCATTTTGGAGTTTAACTAGTAAAGTTCGCGTTGCGCATTCTCCAAATTTTTTGTGCAAAAAAAAAAAGAAAAATTAAAAAAAAATTATAAAATTTTTTTTTAAAGTACCTGCAATTATTTTAATTTGACAAAAAAAATTAATTAAAACCGCGTTTTTTTTAAATAATTGTAAAAAATAATTTATTTGACTAAAATTTCAAAACTAAGTAAGTGGGATAGAAGTTTGGGATTTTCATTTAAATAATGGGATATTTTAGCAAAAAATTCATTTAAATGTCATTTTTCGACGTTATTCAATATTTTTAAAAGAAGAAAAATTAGTGCACTCCGTTTGGAATATTTTTTCCAAAAAAAAAAAAATTTTGAAATTTAAATTTTAAGGAACAATTGAATAATTTAAATTAAAAAAATACACATTTCCGATTATTTATTCTTAACTTTATTACTTCCAAAACTACTTTTTATCTCTCTATTTGCCCTGCAATTTTTATTAATTTTTCTATTAATCATTTTCTTTGTAATTTTTGAATTTTTCCATTTTTCTGTCTTCTATTTTATTAAATTTCTATTTAATTTGTTTATTTAATTGTTTTCATTTTTTTTTTTTGAAATTAGGATTATAATGGGTATATGAAAAAAACAATAAAGATAATGAAAAAAATGAAGCGAGTGAAGAAACGAAAATGTGAACTAGAATTTTTCTATATTAGAAGATTTTTTGTGAATAGTGTAATGTGACATCTTAAAAAAAAAGAAAAAAAAAGTTGTTATCTAATTAAAATAAAAGCGAAAACGTAAAATAAAAGTATTGTGACAAAAATGTAAAATATATTGAAGAAAGGTGGAAATTTTTATTTCTTTGAATACAAAATATAAGAAGAAAAAATTGAAAATGGCGAGGAAAGTGCCTGAGACCATTCGGATTACGTCATGGGTCGTAAGTGGCTTTAATATATTATTTATTAACAAATTTTTCATTTAAATTTTGGTATTTTATTCTGATTCTTTCATTTAGAAGTTTTATATTAATTTCTAAATTACTTCATTATAAAGTTTTGCTAATACTTTCAATTTAAAAAAAAACTTTGCTATTAATGTAGTACTAATGAATTTGATTACAATACACAATTATTGCTTTTGCTGACTATTATTAACAAAAACTTATGGAAATAAATTCACATAAATGCAGAAGAATTTCTTCCTCAATTTTTTAAGACTCTTTAAAAATTTGTTCTCCTAATTTTTCTTCACAGGATCCACCGTATTCAAATTTTGAAGTTTATAGTAATGGATCATTTCGTGGCGAAGGTTACGCTTTTACAATTTTAGAAATGTTAACGTCAAAATTGAATTTTAATTTTACATTTGTTATGCCAAAAGAACAAATTCTCGGAAATCAAGAATCTGGCATCGTGGGAATGTTAGCAAGAAATGTGAGAAAGTCAAAAATTTTGTTTTTAAATACAGTCAAAAAAATTTTTTTTAATGATTTTTATATAATTTTTTAAAGTGATTTTTAAATAATTTTTTTTAATATAAATAAAGGTTTAAAAATTGATTTTCCAATTATTTAGGTATTTAATACTGGAAAAATACTTTATTTATTTATTGTTGGAGAAAAAAACAGAAAAATTTCCAAGAAATCGATATTCTAAAATGGTTTTTTTTTCTCATGACCTATTGTTTATATAAATAATAAGTAACAAACATAATTTTGTATTGATTTTTTTTATGTAATAAAATATTTTTTTCAGCCACGTGTGACATAAAATATTTCTTCTTTTTATTTAGAAAAAAAAATTAAATTATTTATTTTATATTCTTTTGTAATATCAAATTTTATTTTACATGTTTATGCCTTTTATTATAATTAATAAATATAAATTAATTTTTAGGTTTGTTTTTCAGACCTTTTTTAAAATTTATTTGTACTTTATTAATTAATAATAATTTTCCAATAATCCCCCACAATATATTAATATTAAAGTATTTTATGAAGTGTATTTTTTTCTTTTATAAAAACAGGAAGTGGACATGGCAGTTGCATTTTTGCCGGTAATGACAAAAGTCAAGGATTTCATGAATTACAGTGTATCACTGGATGAAAATGAAATGACATTTTTATTAAGAAGACCTGCTGAATCATCGACAGGAGCAGGATTGTTTGCTCCTTATACACCTGACGTTTGGTATTCAATTCTGGCAGCCATTTTCGTTATTGGACCTACGGCTTGGGTTACCATTCAGCTAAGGTATTTTTTTTGTTTTATTATAAAATTCAGAAACACAAAATTTTAACTTGCTAACAACAAAAATTAACAAAATTTATAATGATAAGATATTTTTCGATTTTTTAATTATCGCAGTGATGTTATTAATTTTGGGTCATAATCCTTTATTTAAGGGAGTTTATGTATTATACTATATGCATTAATAAATTATACCCACATAGCACCATAGTATGAGGTAAGGTTATGTTGAGTACTAATCGTAAGGCACATAAGGTTACACAATATTGCTGCGGTAGACCTGAGGTGAACTAAAAACTTCCGCCATGGAGGTAAGGTTACATGTTAGGGTGTGGTGAGTATATATGATAAGGCCATGGTAACCTTACACGTTAAGGTTAAGGTAACCTTACACGTTAAGGTTGATGTAACCTTACACGTTAAGGTTGAGGTAACGTTACATGTTAAGGTTGAGGTAAGGTTACATGTCAAGGTTGAGGTAAGGTAATTATTAAGTTGTAAGGTTGAGGTAAGGTTAAGGTAAGGTTGTGATAAATTTACCAGTTATGGAAAATATTAAAAAAATAATTAATAAATAAATATTCAATTAAAAAGTTAGTTTGTTGCTCTTCTCTATTTTGGAAACCTGACATGAAGCAGAAAATTTTGAAAACAAATTTGGGGGGACTGGGATTCGAACCCGGGATCGACGCGCATAAACCTATCATTCTAACTAACTGAGCTAAGTAGAGAACTGGCAGAAGGAAAATTAATGTTGCCTTTAAGGTGAACCAAGAAGATGATTAACTCCTTAAAGGCAATATTAATTTTCCTTCTACCAGTTCTCTACTTAGCTCAGTTAGTTAGAATGATAGGTTTATGCGCGTCGATCCCGGGTTCAAATCCCAGTCCCCCCAAATTTGTTTTCAAAATTTTCTGCTTCATGTCAGGTTTCCAAAATAGAGAGGAGCAACAAACTAACTTTTTAATTGAATATTTATTTATTAATTATTTTTTCAATATTTTCCATAACTGGTAAATTTATCACAACCTTACCTTAGCCTTACCTCAACCTTACAACTTAATAATTACCTTACCTCAACCTTGACATGTAACCTTACCTCAACCTTAACATGTAACGTTACCTCAACCTTAACGTGTAAGGTTACATCAACATTAACGTGTAAGGTTACCTTAACCTTAACGTGTAAGGTTACCATGGCCTTATCATATATACTCACCACACCCTAACATGTAACCTTACCTCCATGGCGGAAGTTTTTAGTTCACCTCAGGTCTACCGCAGCAATATTGTGTAACCTTATGTGCCTTACGATTAGTACTCAACATAACCTTACCTCATACTATTGTGCTATGTGGGTATTCGTTTATATAGGCCTGTTAATTTATAATATAATTACACTATTTGGTTAGAACTTGGAGAGAGTAACTAGGGTGCATGATTTAGGTGTATTGTTCACCAGTAATCTTTAAGTAATGATCACGTTACTAAAATTATTGTTTTAAGGACCTCAAAATCTTCGGGGTTTATAATCAGATGTGCTTCAGTATTTCGTGGTCTTGCAACAATTAGAATATTATACTTGACGCTTGTCTGATCAATAATTGAATATGCATGTATAATCTGGTCTCCTTTTTATGTCTTCCACATAATCAGAATTGAACGTGTTCAAAATAAATTTCTTAAATTTGCTGCAGGAATACTAAATATTCCTTTTGAATCTTCACATAAACAACCATTGTTGCCATATATTGGAAACTCGGGATTGTGACTGAAAAAATACATTAGATTAAAAATAATACTAATGACAATATAATAATTATTATTTTAGTAGCTTAAAATAAGTATAGTTATAGTTAGTAGGTAAAAAAAAGTAGTTATAGTTAGTGGGTAAAAATAATAATTGTTTCTTTTTTTTTAGAAATTTGTATGCAAAAGATGACGAAATGTGGAGGTACTCGTTCCCACGTTGCATGTGGTTCGCCTACGGTTCTCTACTGAAACAAGGAACAACAAAAGCCCCTCATGGAGGTTAGAGTTGCATAAAAACACGATTTAATTTTTCTCTTATGATAAATATTTTTCTAATTTCATTAAGGCAGTAGTCTCCTTTAGAAGCCGAAAAAAGAGTTTTTTGAGCAATTTTTTTGAAAGGGAAGGAAATGATTGCGGTAAACGAAATTTTTAGGTGATATTCTACTATATTTCAGCTTAAAAAAATAATTTTTATTATTAAAAAATATTAAAATTCTTCTGTTATAACGATTTTTCTGGAGTCCAAAAAAATATAACTTTTTGGATACTTACACAAATTAAATGTTAATCAGATCAGCTATTCCTGGGCCATATAGCAATCCTTCCTCTTCTTCGAAGAACTCATTTTGGCGGAGGCTTTCTGATAGTCGAGCTGCGCGAGCTTCCTTGCTCGAAAATGATGCGCGCCGGTTCTCCCGCGTTATGCGCTCAGCATCGATGTTGTCTGCAAAATTCTTGCATTGTCAAAAATTTTAAAGACATATTTTTCGATAGTTTTGGAATAGATTTAAGACAAAAAAAAGTCAATTTTTTTAAGCCTATAAAGGAGACTACTGCCTTAAATATTTTACTAATATTCATTCTACAGTGAAATATGTGACAAATATTATATTTTAGATTGTACAAGACTGGTTTTTGCATCCTGGTGGATATTTGTGACAATTTTCTCGGCATTCTACACTGCAAATCTCACGGCTTTTCTGACTCTATCGTACTATACTCTGGGTATACATTCACTTGACGATGTCGCTTATGGCTACAACTGGTTCGCCATGAAAGGTCGCACAGTTGAGAGTGCGATAGAAAACGTAAGTATTTAAATTTTGTTTACCTTGTACCATAAATAAATAAACTAATAATTCACTACTCCCGAGCGCTGTCCACTGTGCGGTCCGCTGCAAACTGACCGATTCGTTACAAGTCCCAAGTATTTATACTGATCTCAAAGACACGCCCACTTTCTAGAGAGTCAGTTCGCGCGAGATCGGCAAGTCTCGCGATAGACAGAGATGCTGTACTTTTCTCTCACTCGCACTCACGGAACTCACCCTTTTTTTTGTTTCTTCCAGAATTTTGGCGCGTTCAACAGTTTGAAGAGGGCAGCCGAGTGGAGATATGGAGAGTACAGCACTGAGTACGGTCTATTTGGTATAGACATGCTGAAACGTATTCGAAAGTCAAGTAAGTAATCGTGAAATAAAGTTTATGAAAATTTATTGTTGAATTGTTTTTAATATTTTGTAATTTATTAATATTCTTCTAGAAAGGGGATTCTTGACGGAAATGCAACTGGCAAAAATGATAGTTTACGACGACTATAAAAACAAAACGAGGAAAGGAATTGTTGAGGGTAAACGTTGCACGTACATCGCAGTGCCGAAACCTCTTTACTTCATCGAAACGGCTTTTGGTTTTCCGAAGAATTCTTCTATTTTGGCAATTATGAACAAAGAGTATTTATTATATTTATTTATAACTATTATATTATTGTTGACTTTTTGATTGCTAGAATTTTTTTCTTACATAACATGGTATTTTTAACCTAGAAATTTACGCGCGGAAGTGAAAGTTTTTGGTTTTTGCCTTGTGGGAGTGTGGTAAACATAACCTACATAAGTTATTTTCGCATGAAAATGAAGCTATATGAATAATGAAGAGTAATAACAGTGGCGTAGGAATAAAAATCGACTAACATTGTCCGTACGCCACTGTATATAGAGATACTCTGGAAGTATATCAAAAGAATTTATTGCTTACAAGTCGTGCTTGACCGCTATCTTATTAACTACTATTGTCTCATTAAAGACCTAAGCACAACTGCTTCGCGAACGCAAAAGCTTGAGTTAAAAAGGACGGAGATATATTTTTGTATTCTTTTCTATCTCATGCATCACGTTCGCGAACGATTTTTTGCGAATCTATTATCTGCATATATTTTTCTTTACAATTTCATTTTTCTTTTTTCAGACTTATACGCATTGTGGAAAATGGATTAGTGAAATATTTGAAGAAAGCAGACGTACCGACGGTGAATTATTGTCCACCAAATTTACCGACAAAAGAGAAACGTCTACAGGTCAATGATATTTTACTTTTGTTTAAAGTAATTGGCTATGGTTATTCGGTGGCCAGTGTACTTTTTGTTCTCGAGGGTATATTTTACGTTATTATGCGATTCTGCTGCTGCAACAAGGACTCATGTTGCATTCCATTCAAGCAAAAAGTTAAAGTTGACGAATCATCATTGCCAGCTTACAGTCCACCTAATTCGCCACGTTATAAATTCCATCAAAGTCCACCGCCATTTTATCAAGCGGTACAAGATCATCGTGACGCGAAAAGATTTAATATTAACGGTCGCGATTATTACGTTGTCAAGGAAAGTACCGGAAATACACGATTGGTACCGATTCGTGTGCCCTCCTCTTATTTGTTCCATCAGTTTACTGCTTAGAGAGGGAGAGAGAGAGAGAAAGAAAAGTACACTCAAACGCAAGTATGCTGTCCTTCCAATCTATGACGGAATTTTGAAAAGTCGTGTCATTTCTGTCAAAATTTTGTTAGTTCATGACATTTGAATAAATATTCGTACGTCACGAATTTTGAATATTTGATAGAAATGACACGACTTTTCAAAATTCCGTCATAGACCGGAAGTACAGCATATATGCGATGGGTGTAGAGTGGTGAAAAATAAGATATCTCTTGAAATAGAGTAAAAATATAACAATTTTTAATGATTGATTTAAATTTTATAGAATTTGAATACTTTGAGTCTTTGAATGGTACACCCAAATGCATATATATGCTGTCCTTTCGGTTTGACAGAATTTTGAGAAGTCGTGTCATTTCTATCAAATATTCTTAGTTCGTGGCGTACGAATGTTTGTCATGAACTAAAAACATTTTGACAGAAATGACACGATTTTTCAAAATTCCGTCACACCGGAAGAACAGCCAATATGCGTTTGCAGAAAAAAAACCGCAAACAGAATAAAATGCTATAAAGAAAGGAACCTAAGAAACAAAAAATTAGAGGTTATGTTCACGATCGTTTTACTTTATAATGTTTATAATAAAGAATTCGTTTTTAATTTTCAACATTTGAAAAATAATTTTTAGTGATATTTTAAATATACTACTGGAAGCCTTCAGACTTCATTTGAATTGAAAGTTTATCCATTTTTTTCAATTTCCACTTGAAACATAAGAAACATAACCTATAAAATTTCTTAATTTTAATAATAACAGAAAAATCGTTTCAGTATTTATTGAATTAGAATTTTTTTAATTTAAGAATAAACCGGGGGAAAAAAATTCCATACGGCAGGAATCGATCCATGAACTAGTGACGCATGTTTTTCAACGAATGTACCGCGCGACCATTTCACTATTCAAAGACTCAATTACTATTATTTTCCAATATCTTCTACATGTTTCGAATGGAAAAAATAATTGTTTCACATAAAAATGAATTAATATATTTTAAAATGTAAATTTTGCAAGTTTTTCTCTTTCACGTTATTGCAAAAATATGGGGAGTATGTAGAATTTATGTTCACGTTAAATTACGCATTAATATTCCCCGGTACCTTACAGTATTATTAATAATATGTAATATTATATATAATCAAAAAAAAGGAAATTAATTTTTTCTGCAAAACTAAATATAGTTTTTTTTTTTTTTTTTTTTTTTGATGCGATATATTTTGAAATAGAGGAATATTTAATGCATAAAAATAATTCTATAGTTGTGAATATTTTGACAAAAGAGTATTTTTCACTTTGAGTGGTTTTACAGTAAAAAGAAAAAAGCAATAAAAAAAGGTTTCTTTTAAAATAAGGTTTCTTAATTTAAAAATTATAGGCTTTGCTTTTGTGTGTAAAATATTTTTTTTTTAAATGTTTGCGTGTCCAATTTTTTTAAAAATTAGAGTGACGGTTTGTACAAAAAAAAATCTTTTTAAATTTCAATTAATAATTTATGAATAAAATTTCTTTTCTTTAGTCTATTGATTAATTAACTAATTAATTAACAACTAACTTAACTAATTACCTAATTAATTAAGTAACTAATTATCTAATTAATTAACCAACTAATCAACTAATTAATTAACTAACTTAATTAACTTATTAATTAACCAATGAGTTAACTAATTAATTATCCAACTAATTAATTAAGTAACTAATTAACTATTTACTTAATTGATTTACTAATAAATTTATTTATTTACTTAATTATTTTTAAAAAATTCTTTTAAATTATAATATTTAACGTTGCGTTAACTTTGTTGTATTAATTTTTTTAAGACAAAATACATTTTTAATTTTTGCAATTTGTACTAATTTCGAAAAAAAATTTCTTTAAACTAAAGAAATAATTAATATAAGTGCATAAAATTAAAAAGCCTATAATATCACGACTGAAATAGTTTGCTCAATGCTCCTTTTTGTTTTATCTATTATATAAGAAAAAATTGTAACATTTTTACTATATAATTATGATAATTATGATTTCATTAAACAAAAATTAATTTATAATTAATAAGTTAAATTAATACAAAATATTTTAAAAAACGATATAAATCATCGTCTAAAGAAAATTTCTTTTTAATTTTAAAAAATGTATATTTTTCATATAAATATAGAAATTAAATGGGAAAAAAATTATTTTTTAAACAATTTTTGTTTAAATAAATTCTTTAAAGAATAATTTTTTTAAATTAAAATAATAGTAATTAATTAATTATATGTAAGAAAAACATTGTTTTATACAGTTTAAGGAAATTAATAAAAATAATGTTTAAATTATGTAAATTCTAATATATGAAGAATAATAAATAAATTCTAATATATGTATAATTAAAAGGAAATTTAAAATAGATTTTACGAATTTTTGCACTGATTGATGAATTTTGTCATTAAATTGCGATTTAAAATGAATTCACCGAGTAAAAATTATAATCTTCCAAAACATACTCAATATTCCTTATTCTCTTTCATTTCGAGTGTGGAGAGTTAATATTTGCATCCAAGCGTCTAAATTATTGTATAATTTATATAATTGTTTATTGAATGTAAATTATTATTATTTTGTAAATTATTATTATTATTTTCATTGAAAAATTATTACTAAATAGTTGTAAATTAGTAATAATTTTTTAGTACTTACTTTTATTAAAAATTATTATTAATTTGTTAATAATAATTTATTAATATTATTAATTAGTATTTATTAGCATTTATTGGTATTTATACTATTTTTTTTATTTATTTACTATTTATTACTATTAATTTTCATTAATTTATTAATAAATATTTATACTGAAAATTAAAAAATAATAATTATAAATTAGTTATAATTTTTGAATTGTTATTAATATTAATGTATTACTTAATTTTTGATAAAAAAAACGGTTTATTGTAAATATTTTTGTTTTTAATGTAAATGCTTTAAAAATTGGAAAATTATTTAATTTTCCTGTCTTTTTTCAATGTAATAAAGTTTTAAAAATATGAACAATTGTTTAACGTTAACCTTCTTATAATCATCGACTTTATTTTACAGAGACTTCATTTTAATAATTAAAATTATTTTTAATAATTTTAAAATAATTAAAAATATTATAATAAATTTATTTAATTTATTCAATTTAAAAAAATTTTTGTGGCATATAATTTTTATAATTGTAAACAACAATATTTTTTTTAATTACTGCAGTAATAATTTGGAAATCAATTTTTAATTAATTAAGTACAAGGTTATAAAATTAAAAAAAATTTAATTTAGTTTACTGTATTTTTTTTTATCTAGAAATGTAAATTTAACATTTTATCGAAAATTACTGTTTGTTCGCAATTATTTGACAGTAGAGGCGATAAATGGATAATTATAACATTGTAAATAAAAATGAACGCAATTAATGTGATGCCTGAAAATAGGCAACATTTTACACAGCATTGCTTGTTTGATAGTATATTGTAGGAGATTTTTTTTCCACTAAAATTGATAGTAAAAAAGTAGAAAGAAAAAAATTATTGTTTAAAGAACTATGAATTTCAATTTTAACAATTAAATTTATTTTATTTATTTTAATATTTCTGAAAAATTGATATAATTTTCAAATTTAGTAAGATATTATAAAATTCCCGCGGCAGTTGTGGCGACATCTGGAATGTAGTAAAATTTTTAGGAACTAACGTCTTTGTTCCATTTTTAGTTTGACACATACATCAACATACATCGCGTGATGATTGTTAATTGAACTCTTATATTTTTTTAATCAAGGGGGAACATTCATTATCAATTAGAAATATTTTTTCATTCTTCGTCGAGATGAGTGTTAAAGCAGTTCAACAAAATTCAGGTATTTAAAAAAGTTTCCAATTCTATTTTATAAATTTAATATAGAAATTTTTTTTAAATTTCCTATTTTTTTGACATTTAAAAATTTTATATTCTCTTCTCACCTGAGAAAAATATTTCTCAATCATATTTCACTTATTGATGAAAATAATATATCATTTACTTGAAATCATCACTTGACATTGACACTCATTAATGATGAATTTCATTGATAATCAGCTGATTTTCAAATTGCTCACTTAACCTCTGTGATACAAATAACAATTAAATTCCTTGTTTACATTAATTCGAGAAAAATTTACATAAATTGTAAATTACATCTTTTCCTGTTATTCTTTCAGTTGAATTTTTAATATTTTTAATTGCGGTTTTTTTAAGATTTCATATGTAGATATTATATTTTATGTAAGTTTCATGTAGAACATAACCTTAAATTTTAATATTTTTTCTTTGTAAGGGCGGGGTGAGAGATGAAATTTTACTCAGGTGATCGAACACGTGAACCAATCAGAATCGTTTGTTCTATTTTCAAACTTTTTAAAGATGAATAACTTGAAGAACTTGTTACAAAAAAAAGAATGTTTCCGTTATTTTTAAAATGAGGGGATATATTTTCGAGAAATATAATTCTACTGCCTCAACTAAATTTAAAACATTAAATTCATTATGGTCCTTAAAATAAATTTAAATTAAATTCATTTGCTATTTACAATTTTTTGTTGAATAAAATTTTGGGCTTTTTTTTAAGTTTAAGATTGAATGAAAAATATAATTAGTATTTATTGTTTACAGCGTCAACGAAAGAGGAGAATGAGGTTTCCACTCGAAGAGCCATTTTAACAGTTGGTTTCATCTTTTTAGTTTCATTAACATCGTTATTTTATGTGTACATGAGTTTCCCGGAATTGGACGAGTAAGTAAATTGATATAAAAATTATTCTTATTGGAAATTAAAATTATTTACTAAATTCTTTATTTCAGGGAAGAAAAGAAACATATTAAACTGCCTTTTCATATAGAAGATGCCAAAAATTTAGGAGGTGTTCTTGAACGTTACAAAGACTTGTACTATATTCAAGTCCTGGCTGGAGTATTCATCGCTTTCATATTGTATCCTTTGACTTGAAAACTTAACTTATTTTTCATTTTTCTTATTATTTTCCATTTAGATGTCGATATTTCGACTAGAGCTGAAAGCTATACAGTTCAATAATTTTGATTGCTTCAATTATTTCATTATTGATGCCTTCAATTCTTTTCATGACAGATTACAATTCACTCATAAATTGAAATATGGTGGAGAGATCAATTTTTTAAAACTAAAAATTATAAGAACTAATAATAACAGTATTATCACAGATTGGTACATAAAAAATACATATTCAGGAAGACTTTTAAACTATTACTCCAACGATTCATTACATTCATTATATTTTATTTCGTTAATTTTTATTTTAAATTAATTTGATTTATTTGATTAATTTTATTCTTATTGAAGATTAATTGAGGAGCAATTTTTCAAAAGTTGATAAATCCATTTTTCATAAAAATTGAGATACCATAAACACATATTTAAAATATTAAAATCTACTATGAAAAGTTGAGTGGCAAGTAGCCAAGTAAACATAAACATTATTGCTAGGATAGGCTATACAAATAATAAGTTACGCAAGTGAGATGTAAATCTCATGACAGAATCGTCGAAAAAATTTACAGAGTTGCTTACAGAGTTCGCTTCCCTATACAGTCTAGCAATCGGTGAGTGGTTTGCATAATTGGTCCTATGGTATTTTATTTTGAAAAGCGTTAAGTATCTACAAGGTTTATTCGGAACGGAAAGATTTAACATTGGTAATAGTGTTGGACAATTAATAAAACCATTAAATAATTTAAAAATAAACATATCTATCTAAATAAAACATATTTTGGCCTAACCTTGATAATTTTTATTTTTTTATTAAAAAAAAATTGCCAAAACCTTTAAATTCTCTTATTACAATAGACTATCATTACAAACAGAGCGTTTTTAAATAGAAAAAATATTCAAAAATGAATAATTTATTACAAGTTTTCTATATTGAGAGTTAATTTTAATGGTTATGTGAGAATTGGTATTTGTTTAAACTTCTCGAAATGACCAAATTTGGATTTATCAGGTTTTGAAAACTTACTCCTCAATTATTTTATTTATAATAATATAAGAATATTAATAAAATAAATTAAAAATAAAAATTAATAAACAAAATATAATTAAAACGTAAGAAAATAAAACTTAATTCATTGATATACATATACGAATTTTTTATTTACTAGAACTTTTATTTTAAAAAATATCGGGTTAATTTAAAATCGATTTAAAAAAAATTCAAAAAAGTGAAATTCAATTATTTGAAAATTCTAACTAATGATTTTTAGGGCTTATTCATGGGTCTCATGATTTTGATAATTCATATGAAATGATTTTGAATTTTATTTCCAATAATTAATACTATGATTGCTCAGTTTGTCTATTCTCTGTTCTTTAACATTATCTATTTTTTTATTTGCAAAATTATCAAACCCACGGTTAGAAAACCATTAAAGGGTATTACATTGTAGTATATAAAGGAAATCGTAGAATATAATTTATAAAATTGATAAACAAAAAGAAGGAGAAAAAGCTATCTTTGAGATAGTAATATAAAGTAACTGTCGTTTTAAATTTAGTTAATGACATATTAAATATATCAAAGTCTACATTGCTGTGAATACACATAGTGTTAATCTGATCACACATTTGGTACATTGATGCTAAAAAACCAACAAAAAAATCTATTGGAGTTAATTAATCTGTTTATAATTTTAATGTTATTTATTTGTGTTAATTTATTTATTTAAAGAAAAAACAGATTACTATTCTTTTATTAGTATGTTATTCTTAACTTAATTCTTTTATTTATAAAATACTTATATTTAAATTAAAAATCTTTAATTTTAATAATTTATTTCAATTTTTTTACAATTCTTTAATTTATAATTTAAATTCTTATTTATTTTAGTTATAACTCCAAATTATATGATTATTATCCTTCTTTTTCTTTCTTTTTTTTAATAATAACAAATAAGGAACAGTAATGAGTTAAGGAGAAAAATTATAAATAACACATCATAAATAAAGAATCCGTTTTTTAAATAAAAATAATAAATAAGTAAATAAAAGTTCTCTATAAAATTGAACAGAGCAAAATAAGAACAGAGAATAAAGAGAATGTGTAATTGTAATGTTAAATTACTGTAAATAATTAATAAAATTAAAAATGGTAGAACTGTAGAGTTTGGACGAATTTTTGTCTGAATGTCTTCGTTTTTCTTTCTTATTAGATAAAAATAAATTAATTAATAAAATTAGAAATGATTTTTAAATAATTTTTTTACCGAAAATGCATTTATACATATTTTCCTTATCAAAAAAAATATTTTTCTCCCCCCTCCCAAAAAAATAGCTTGCAAACTTTTGCAATTCCAGGATCAATATTTCTCTCGATTTTATCAGGATTTCTCTTTCCATTTCCCTTGGCATTATTCCTCGTCTGTTTCTGCAGCGCATTAGGAGCTACACTCTGCTATCTACTCTCATCTTTATTGGGGAGAAAATTACTCTTCAAATATTTTCCCGAAAAAGCAAAAGAATGGTCGATTATTGTTACCAAGCATCATGACAATCTTTTAAATTACATGTTATTCCTGAGGATGACGCCGCTATTACCAAATTGGTTTATAAATCTCGCGAGTCCTGTGATTGGTGTTCCAATAATACCATTTCTTGTAGGAACATTTTTTGGTGTTGCGCCACCGTCATTTGTTGCAATACAAGCCGGACAAACATTACATAAATTAACATCGTCAAGTGATGCATGGTCATGGACTAGTTTTATAATACTCTGCATTTTTGCCCTCCTCTCACTGGTACCTGTTATTTTTAAGCAAAAATTCAAACAAAAATTCGAGTAAAATAAACGTAAATTATTTTCCTCTCTTATTTTTAATTTCTTCAGAAGAAAAAGAAAAAAAAATTACGAGTATTTCAAAAAAGTTTTTTATTTTTGTGATGTCGCACATTGGACTTTTGGTTTTTGCAAAACTGAAACTTCCTCTCACATTCCTTGTTAATTAGAGAATTTTTCTTGCCAGTCACCAAGTGCTTTTTTTTGCAAAAAAAAAATCCAAACTGGCAAAACTTTTGTTTCTTAATTTATTAAGAGCAATTATTTATTGTATTTTTACGTATTTATTTACATTTTATATACAATTCGCTTGAAATTGGATGCATGTTAAAAGAATAATAGATTTTTTCACTCTAACGATGTAAATTGTCAAGAAAATGTATGTTAACAATCATTATTATTAGCGAATGCGAAATAAGAAAAATTTCTGTATAATGCAACTAGTCGAAATTTTTTTTTTGTCTCTACGGAAAAGTATTTTATGTATATAATAATTAATGAAAAAGTGACGTGTACATATATGTACTAGTTAAATAAATATTACCAATAGTACTTAAATTATGGTTTGTTTTTTATAGCCTTTCCTATATAAGAAAACGGTTGCCATACAACCTGGAAACCTAGAAAAGATTTTGAAATTTGATTTTACTTAAATATTTCAAATTTAATTTTAAAAGAATTGCGTTTACAATTTTCATGATGATCTTCAAAAGGTTTTAATTTAAAATTTTGTAAAATTTCAATTTTAAATGAATTTAATTAGAAATTTTAACAAGTTGTTCATTTCATGACCATTTAGCTTCCTCAATATATAAAAATTGCGGTTTTGCAAACTTTTGAAAAACTATGTACAAAAGGGTTCGTCCAGAAGATTTGTTAAAAATAAAATTATATAAATCATTTATAAGTTGTTGTATAAATATTTGGTAAAATTTACACTTTTATTTGCCAATTGCTTCTATTTTATGATAGAATAATCATTTCAAAATATTAATATTAAATTAATTAAATAAAAAAATACAAAATTTGAATTTTTTGTGAAAAAGAAAAATATTTATTAATTTTATAAATTTTGATAAAATATATACTTTGTATACATCAATCGATTCATTTTCTTGTCAGGAATGTAATTTTGAGAATAATTAATGAAAATATTAACAAATAAAAAAATTATTTCAAAAAATACAAAAAAAATTTTTTCTGAATTTTAAAAAAATTGTATAAAAAAAATTTTTGTAGATATTTTTAAAAATCCTTGTGTCAAATTTTAGGTATTAATGACTGCAATAAACCTGCAAAATTACAGGACAATCCATCAAAATTTGTCTGAGATAATTTGTACACAATTTTTGTGACATACACACACATACATCTGGACATTTGCTCATAATTGAATATACATATGTTCTAGATGAAAATGAGTCCAAAAAACCTTCTTTTGAAAAATTGAAAATCGTCACCAATGCAAAGCTTCCTCATGAGGAAGCAAAAAACATAAATTTTAAAAAATTTTAATAACTAAAATTCAATTATTTTTAAAAATTTTAATTAAATTCTTTGGCAAAATTTTAATTCAATAAAAAATAACATTTTTTTACAGAGATTCAATTATTTTCATAAATAATAAAACTCATCGCAGACATTTTCAAATTATTTTCAATACAATTTTAATAGAATTCAACGAAAAATATAATTATTCATAAAAATGTTATTAAAATTTATCAAGTAATTCAATTATTTTAAAAAACTTTGTCTATAATTTCAATATATTTTTAATTAAAATTCATCAAGGAATTAAATTATTTTCAAAAATTTTGATGAAATTCAAATTCTTTGTTACAATTTAATTTTTTTCAAAATAATTTTATTAAAATTCTTCGTAAAAATTTAAAAAATTAAAAAAATTTGGCAAAATTCAATTATTTTTAATGTCTACTACTTAAATAAAATTTCGCAAAATAATTAAATTATTTAAAAAGAAATTTTAATAAAATTCGGTCTCAAGAATTCAATTATTTTCAAAAGTAATATAATTCTTTCCCAAAATTCAATTATGTTCAAAAATTTACAAAATTTCTCATTAAAATTTCAATTATCTTTATAAATAATAAAATTTTTCTTCAAAATTCAATTACTTTCAAAAATTTTAATAAAATTCTTAGCAGAATTTTAATTATTTTTAATTCAACTTTCATCAAATCTCTCAAAAAGTGAAATTATTCTTAAAAATTTTATTAAATTTTGTCAAGAAAATTCAATTATTTAAAAACTTGTTGAGAAAATTCTTTATGAAAATTCAATTTTAAAAAACATTCCATTATTCAATAAATTGTTTATTTTTGTAAATTTAAATAATTGAATTCTCGTAAAATTTTCTAATAAATATTGATTTAAAAATATGTATCGAGGCAATTCTGCCCGGCGCAAGTATTTTTTTTATCAATCTGAGGCAATTCTGCCCGGCGCAAGTACTTTTTTTCATCAATTTGAGGCAATTCTGCCCGGCGCAAGTATTTTTTTCATCAATTTTAGTAAATTCTGCCCGGCGCAAGTATTTTTTTCATCAATTTGAGGCAATTCTGCCCGGCGCAAGTATTTATTTCATCAATTTTAGTAAATTCTGCCCGGCGCAAGTATTTTTTTCATCAATTTAAGGCAATTCTGCCCGGCGCAAGTATTTTTTTATCAATCTGAGGCAATTCTGCCCGGCGCAAGTAATTTTTTTCATCAATCTGAGGCAATTCTGCCCGGCGCAAGTATTTATTTCATCAATTTTAGTAAATTCTGCCCGGCGCAAGTATTTTTTTCATCAATTTAAGGCAATTCTGCCCGGCGCAAGTATTTATTTCATCAATCTGAGGCAATTCTGCCCGGCGCAAGTATTTTTTTATCAATCTGAGACAATTCTGCCCGGCGCAAGTAAATTTTTCATCAATCTGAGGCAATTCTGCCCGGCGCAAGTATTTTTTTATCAATTTTAGTAAATTCTGCCCGGCGCAAGTATTTTTTTCATCAATTTGAGGCAATTCTGCCCGGCGCAAGTATTTATTTCATCAATCTGAGGCAATTCTGCCCGGCGCAAGTATTTTTTTATCAATCTGAGACAATTCTGCCCGGCGCAAGTAAATTTTTTATCAATCTGAGGCAATTCTGCCCGGCGCAAGTATTTTTTTCATCAATTTTAGTAAATTCTGCCCGGCGCAAGTATTTTTTTCATCAATTTGAGGAAATTCTGGCCGGCGCAAGTACTTTTTTTCATCAATTTGAGGCATTTCTGGCCGGCGCAAGTATTTTTTTCATCAATTTTAGTAAATTCTGCCCGGCGCAAGTATTTTTTTCATCAATTTGAGGCAATTCTGGCCGGCGCAAATATTTTTTTCATCAATTTTAGTGAATTCTGCCCGGCGCAAGTATTTTTTTCATCAATCTGAGGCAATTCTGCCCGGCGCAAGTATTTTTTTCATCAATTTTAGTAAATTCTGCCCGGCGCAAGTATTTTTTTCATCAATTTGAGGCAATTCTGCCCGGCGCAAGTATTTATTTCATCAATCTGAGGCAATTCTGCCCGGCGCAAGTATTTTTTTATTAATCTGAGACAATTCTGCCCGGCGCAAGTATTTTTTTCATCAATTTGAGGAAATTCTGGCCGGCGCAAGTACTTTTTTTCATCAATTTAAGGCATTTCTGGCCGGCGCAAGTATTTTTTTCATCAATTTTAGTAAATTCTGCCCGGCGCAAGTATTTTTTTTCATTAATTTGAGGAAATTCTAGCCGGCGCAAATATTTTCTTCATCAATTTTAGTAAATTCTGCCAGGCGCAAGTATTTATTTCATCAATCTGAGGCAATTCTGCCCGGCGCAAGTATTTTTTTATCAATCTGAGGCAATTCTGCCCGGCGCAAGTAATTTTTTTCATCAATCTGAGGCAATTCTGCCCGGCGCAAGTATTTTTTTCATCAATTTTAGTAAATTCTGCCCGGCGCAAGTATTTTTTTCATCAATTTGAGGCAATTCTGCCCGGCGCAATTATTTATTTCATCAATTTTAGTAAATTCTGCCCGGAGCAAGTATTTTTTTCATCAATTTGAGGCAATTCTGCCCGGCGCAAGTATTTTTTTCATCAATTTTAGTAAATTCTGCCCGGCGCAAGTATTTTTTTCATCAATTTGAGGAAATTCTGGCCGGCGCAAGTACTTTTTTTCATCAATTTGAGGCATTTCTGGCCGGCGCAAGTATTTTTTTCATCAATTTTAGTAAATTCTGCCCGGCGCAAGTATTTTTTTCATCAATTTGAGGCAATTCTGGCCGGCGCAAATATTTTTTTCATCAATTTTAGTGAATTCTGCCCGGCGCAAGTATTTTTTTCATCAATCTGAGGCAATTCTGCCCGGCGCAAGTATTTTTTTCATCAATTTTAGTAAATTCTGCCCGGCGCAAGTATTTTTTTCATCAATTTGAGGCAATTCTGCCCGGCGCAAGTATTTATTTCATCAATCTGAGGCAATTCTGCCCGGCGCAAGTATTTTTTTATTAATCTGAGACAATTCTGCCCGGCGCAAGTATTTTTTTCATCAATTTGAGGAAATTCTGGCCGGCGCAAGTACTTTTTTTCATCAATTTAAGGCATTTCTGGCCGGCGCAAGTATTTTTTTCATCAATTTTAGTAAATTCTGCCCGGCGCAAGTATTTTTTTCATTAATTTGAGGAAATTCTAGCCGGCGCAAATATTTTCTTCATCAATTTTAGTAAATTCTGCCAGGCGCAAGTATTTATTTCATCAATCTGAGGCAATTCTGCCCGGCGCAAGTATTTTTTTATCAATCTGAGGCAATTCTGCCCGGCGCAAGTAATTTTTTTCATCAATCTGAGGCAATTCTGCCCGGCGCAAGTATTTTTTTCATCAATTTTAGTAAATTCTGCCCGGCGCAAGTATTTTTTTCATCAATTTGAGGCAATTCTGCCCGGCGCAAGTATTTATTTCATCAATTTTAGTAAATTCTGCCCGGAGCAAGTATTTTTTTCATCAATTTGAGGCAATTCTGCCCGGCGCAAGTATTTATTTCATCAATCTGAGGCAATTCTGCCCGGCGCAAGTATTTTTTTTATCAATCTGAGACAATTCTGCCCGGCGCAAGTAAATTTTTCATCAATCTGAGGCAATTCTGCCCGGCGCAAGTATTTTTTTCATCAATTTGAGGCAATTCTGCCCGGCGCAAGTATTTTTTTCATCAATTTGAGGCAATTCTGCCCGGCGCAAGTATTTATTTCATCAATCTGAGGCAATTCTGCCCGGCGCAAGTATTTTTTTATCAATCAGAGACAATTCTGCCCGGCGCAAGTAAATTTTTCATCAATCTGAGGCAATTCTGCCCGGCGCAAGTATTTTTTTCATCAATTTTAGTAAATTCTGCCCGGCGCAAGTATTTTTTTCATCAATTTGAGGAAATTCTGGCCGGCGCAAGTACTTTTTTTCATCAATTTGAGGCATTTCTGGCCGGCGCAAGTATTTTTTTCATCAATTTTAGTAAATTCTGCCCGGCGCAAGCATTTTTTTCATCAATTTGAGGCAATTCTGGCCGGCGCAAATATTTTTTTCATCAATTTTAGTGAATTCTGCCCGGCGCAAGTATTTTTTTCATCAATCTGAGGCAATTCTGCCCGGCGCAAGTATTTTTTTTATCAATCTGAGACAATTCTGCCCGGCGCAAGTAATTTTTTTCATCAATTTGAGGAAATTCTGCCCGGCGCAAGTATTTATTTCATCAATCTGAGGCAATTCTGCCCAGCGCAAGTAATTTTTTTCATCAATCTGAGGCAATTCTGCCCGGCGCAAGTATTTTTTTCATCAATTTTAGTAAATTCTGCCCGGCGCAAGTATTTTTTTTCATCAATCTGAGGCAATTCTGCCCGGCGCAAGTATTTTTTTCATCAATTTTAGTAAATTCTGCCCGGCACAAGTATTTTTTTCATTAATTTGAGGAAATTCTGGCCGGCGCAAATATTTTCTTCATCAATTTTAGTAAATTCTGCCCGGCGCAAGTATTTATTTCATCAATTTTAGTAAATTCTGCCCGGCGCAAGTATTTTTTTCATCAATTTGAGGCAATTCTGGCCGGCGCAAGTATTTATTTCATCAATCTGAGGCAATTCTGCCCGGCGCAAGTATTTTTTTCATCAATTTGAGGAAATTCTGGCCGGCGCAAATATTTTTTTCATCAATTTTAGTAAATTCTGCCCGGCGCAAGTATTTATTTCATCAATCTGAGGCAATTCTGCCCGGCGCAACTATTTTTTTTATCAATCTGAGACAATTCTGCCTGGCGCAAGTAATTTTTTTCATCAATTTTAGTAAATTCTGCTTGGCGCAAGTATTTTTTTCATCAATTTGAGGCAATTCTGGCCGGCGCAAATATTTTTTTCATCAGTTTTAGTAAATTCTGCCCGGCGCAAGTATTTTTTCATCAATCTGAGGCAATTCTGCCCGGCGCAAGTATTTTTTTCATCAATTTGAGGAAATTCTGGCCGGCGCAAATATTTTTTTCATCAATTTTAGTAAATTCTGCCCGGCGCAAGTATTTATTTCATCAATCTGAGGCAATTCTGCCCGGCGCAACTATTTTTTTTATCAATCTGAGACAATTCTGCCTGGCGCAAGTAATTTTTTTCATCAATCTGAGACAATTCTGCCTGGCGCAAGTAATTTTTTTCATCAATTTTAGTAAATTCTGCCCGGCGAAAGTATTTTTTTCATCAATTTTAGTAAATTCTGCCCGGCGAAAGTATTTTTTTCATCAATTTGAGGCAATTCTGGCCGGCGCAAGTATTTTTTTCATCAATTTTAGTAAATTCTGCCCGGCGCAAGTATTTTTTTCATCAATCTGAGGCAATTCTGCCCGGCGCAAGTATTTTTTTCATCAATCTGAGACAATTCTGGCCGGCGCAAGTAATTTTTTTCATCAATTTGAGGAAATTCTGCCCGGCGCAAGTATTTATTTCATCAATCTGAGGCAATTCTGCCCGGCGCAAGTATTTTTTTCATCAATTTTAGTAAATTCTGCTTGGCGCAAGTATTTTTTTCATCAATTTGAGGCAATTCTGGCCGGCGCAAATATTTTTTTCATCAGTTTTAGTAAATTCTGCCCGGCGCAAGTATTTTTTTATCAATCTGAGGCAATTCTGCCCGGCGCAAGTATTTTTTTCATCAATTTGAGGCAATTCTGCCCGGCGCAAGTACTTTTTTTCATCAATTTGAGGCATTTCTGTCCGGCGCAAGTATTTTTTTCATCAATTTTAGTAAATTCTGCCCGGCACAAGTATTTTTTTCATCAATTTGAGGAAATTCTGGCCGGCGCAAATATTTTTTTCATTAATTTTAGTAAATTCTGCCCGGCGCAAGTATTTATTTCATCAATCTGAGGCAATTCTGCCCGGCGCAAGTATTTTTTTTATCAATCTGAGACAATTCTGCCCGGTGCAAGTAATTTTTTTCATCAATCTGAGGCAATTCTGCCCGGCGCAAGTATTTTTTTCATCAATTTTAGTAAATTCTGCCCGGCGCAAGTATTTTTTTCATCAATTTGAGGCAATTCTTCCCGGCGCAAGTACTTTTATTCATCAATTTGAGGCATTTCTGGCCGGCGCAAGTATTTTTTTCATCAATTTTAGTAAATTCTGCCCGGCGCAAGTATTTTTTTCATCAATTTGAGGAAATTCTGGCCGGCGCAAATATTTTCTTCATCAATTTTAGTAAATTCTGCCCGGCGCAATATTTATTTCATCAATCTGAGGCAATTCTGCCCGGCGCAAGTATTTTTTTCATCAATTTTAGTAAATTCTGCCCGGCGCAAGTATTTTTTTCATCAATTTGAGGCAATTCTGGCCGGCGCAAATATTTTTTTCATCAGTTTTAGTAAATTCTGCCCGGCGCAAGTATTTATTTCATCAATCTGAGGCAATTCTGCCCGGCGCAAGTATTTTTTTCATCAATTTGAGGAAATTCTGGCCGGCGCAAATATTTTTTTCATCAATTTTAGTAAATTCTGCCCGGCGCAAGTATTTATTTCATCAATCTGAGGCAATTCTGCCCGGCGCAAGTATTTTTTTTATCAATCTGAGACAATTCTGCCTGGCGCAAGTAATTTTTTTTCATCAATCTGAGACAATTCTGCCTGGCGCAAGTAATTTTTTTCATCAATTTTAGTAAATTCTGCCCGGCGAAAGTATTTTTTTCATCAATTTTAGTAAATTCTGCCCGGCGAAAGTATTTTTTTCATCAATTTGAGGCAATTCTGGCCGGCGCAAGTATTTTTTTCATCAATTTAAGTAAATTCTGCCCGGCGCAAGTATTTTTTTCATCAATTTTAGTAAATTCTGCCCGGCGCAAGTATTTTTTTTTCATCAATTTGAGTAAAATTCTGGCCGGCAAAAACAACCCTGCAAATCCTAGTCAAATTGACTAGGATTTTAGTAATTTTGCCTATTTTCATAATGCGCACGCGTCTGCTTCTGTTTTGACAGTGTTTACCTCTATATCTTTCGCGTCATTTACCGTGATTTCGTAAAACGATTTTTTATCATTACTCGCGTCTATTTTTTGTACATAAAATGAAGTTCTTACATATATCAAAATTGCTGGTTTCTCGGAACCTCTGGAAATATAGATACTCCATGTTTTAGAAAGTAAACTATTTAATTATATTAGCCAATTCTTTTAGACTTTTTTGGTTAGGTTTCAATATAAATCGTCGAAATTTTTACGCACGTGGTGACAACGGTGCTGACAACATTTTTTCTATTTTAATCGCGCAGTGTGTTTGAAAATTTACCTTTGCAATAATTTGTGTATTTAAATTTATTTTCATTTAAATGGCATAAATAATTAAAAATAAATAGTTTTTGACAAGTGTATAAAATTGTGTACTCGAAATGTGTAAAACATCATCTGATTAAGTATTGTATTTTGACTCGAAAATCTAGTGTCTATTAAAAAATTAAAATACCAAGTCGTGTATAGTGTAGTGGTTATCGTTCCGGGTTTCAAAGTGCGTATTCGTTAGATTTAGGTGTTCGCGTCCCCCCTGCGTCAAATATTTATTTCATAAGTTTAAATTAATTCTAAGGTATATAAATACAAAGTCTAATATAAATATGTTTAAATACAATAAATAATTTTTTTTTCTTTTAATTAGTTTTTCTCTTTTATTTAATAATAAGAATTTGATTAGCAATTTCAAATAATTATGATACATAGTGTAAATCTAATATTATTCTCCTAGTCAATTCGACTATTTTTTCCTGATTACATCGACTACTTTTCCTGGTCACTCTAACAGTTATGCTTGAATTTTATTACTTTGACTAGGATTCTATAGTGGGTTCCTCTCGTAACTAGGAAATCTAGTCAATTCCTGGTATACAGGTCCTAGGCATTTTTTTCGGTGCAGTTAATATTTTAGATTATAATTGAATATTCAAAGTATTATATTGTGAATTTCTATAAAGATTATTGAATTTTGAAAAGATTTTCGAATTAAAATTTTTGAAAATTTGAACTTTTCATACTTTTAATTAAGAATTCTGTAGAATTATTATTTTTTTTAAAGTTTAATTGCGATTTTTTTTAATTATTTGAAGTTTTTAATTTTTAATATATTTCATTGAAGAATGTCAGAATAATCGAAATTTCGTAAAATTATATTGTATAAACAAAAAAAATTTGAAAATTCTCAAAGGAATTTTTAAAAAATTATTAAAAAACAATTGACTTAAAAAAAAATTAATTTGAAAATTGTAGTAATGAATAATCGAAATGATGCAAATAATTTTGGAAAAAGTTACAGTAACAAAGTATAGCAAGTTTTATAATAATATTCTTATATGTTATTCAATAAAGATTTTCAAAAGTTTAAAACTTTTGAAAATCTTAATTTCTATGAAAAAATAATAATGATTAAATATTTATTTAAAAATCAAGTTCTTTAGAATCAGAGAATTTGAAAAGAGCTTTAAAAACGTGTCAACTCTGAAAAAAAAAATATTTCCCTAAAAGTGTAGAACGGAAAACAAAATTTAATATTAATTAAAAGAGGATTTTTATTTTTTTTTTATTTTATTGAAACAAATCCAAGTCTTAAAGACCAATTACAGAATTATCGCAAAAAAAAAAAAAACAAATGGAGGAAAGTTTATAAGTTTATAATACTTGAGAACTGCGGTGATAGAGATGATTAACATCTTAAATAGATAATATGATCGAAATGTGCTGATAAAACGAGAATCGGCCCTTGAAGTCACGAATGTGTTTCATCCGCTTGCTCAACTATATGCTGTTTGCCACCAATACTCGAGGCTGTCTCTCTTTCTCTCTCTTTCTCTCTCTCTCTTTCCTTGTCGATTTAATAGACCCTCTCGGCATCATTTTGGGAACATCGAGCGAAAGATATATTCAACCTAAAAGTAGTTAAATGACGAAGTTGGGGCTTTACGAAAAGCTTACTTCTAGATCAATGTCACCCCTTACAGATATATTATACCCTCTCGGCCAATCTGATTTTAATCGCGTCGGATTTTTTTTCACCCTCTATTTCCGAGAAAAACATTTTCAAATTTGAAAAAAGTAATAAAAAAATTATCGTATTTATAGTTTTTATTTTCATATAATTACAAGACTATAAAAACCCCCTTGGAATTAAAGTTATAAACAAATTTAGTAAAAAATAAAAATTTTAGCCATATTGGATCCGCCATTTTGAATTTTTAAAGAACTGACTTCGGATTTGTAATCAATGGCTTCAAAAACTCCCTTGGAATAAAATTTAAACAAATTTAATATAAAATAGAAGATTTAACCATATTGGATCCGCCATTTTAAATTTTTAAAAAACTGACTTTCAATTCGTAATCAGTGACTTTAAAAACCCCCTTGCAATAAAATTTAAACAAATTTAAAAAAAAAATTCGGCCATATTGAATCCGCCATTTTGAATTTTTAAAAAACTGACTTCGGATTCGTAATCAGTGGCTTTAAAAACCCCCTTGGAATAAAATTTTAAGAAATTTAATAAAAAACAGAAAATTTTAGCCATATTGTAATTTTAAATTAAATTTGAATTTTGAACAGAATTTTGTGAAAATGAGGCTTAAAATTTTTGAAAACACTCTAAATTCTGAAAGTTGAATTCTAATATGAATTGAGTTAGAAAAGAATTTGATTTAAAAGTTTAGAAAATGATTGAATATTACAAGAGTTAAAGCGGTATATAGGTTTTAGAAATAAATATATTTAATAATGATAATAATGAATTGACAATTAATTTAATTATTATATTTTCCATTCTAAAACGTACAAATTTATAAAAAAATTTATAAACTAAAAAAAAAGTAAACTTTAAAAGATTTCAAATTGAATTCTTTGGAAATTTGAATTTTGAGTAAAGATACCTTTTCTGCAGAGAAAAATTAAGAAATAATTTCATTTTCTTTTGAGTTTTGTGAAGGGTAAATCTCTTTTTAATTTAAAATTGATAATTTTTGTTTAAAGAGAAGAAATTGTTATAATTTTTGTAACTTTTCTAATTTTTGAATCAGATATAATTTAATTTTAGCACACAGAATTTACATTTTTTATTGAAAATAATATTGAATTTTGTGAAGAATTTTATTAAAATTTTTGAAAATAATTGATTCTTATCCAAAGAATTTTATAAAAAATTTAAAAAATAATTTAAAGGAGATGCTTTTAAATTTCACAAACATTTAAAAATTTAAATTTAGTGATTTTAGTAATTTTTGAAATTGTGAAAAAAAATAATAGTTTATTGAAAAATTATAAATGAAATTTTTCCTCTAATTTTGAATTCCGGAAAAAATTATTATAAATTGAGGCACAATAGGAAAGATTTTTAAAATTTTTCATTAAAATAAATATTAAAATTTAAAAGCATTTTATCTTTTTTTTGTATTTTTAAAAATTATTTTGAAACAATCGTAACCTTGATGAATTCTACCTGAATATTTGGAAAATAATTGAATTTTAAAAAAATTTAGAATTGCAGTTAATTAGTAGGATAAGGAAAGAAGTTAATATTTATAATATAATTTCAAGAAATCCATTCAGAAAAGTTCTATATAGAATTTTACTAAAATAATTCTATGGAATAATTCTACAAAATTTTTATTCAACGTTTTTGCAGAATTTCGGCAAGAATTTACACACTAACTGAGTAAATATTGAATAGAAATTAACAGAATTATTTTTTTCTATAGATATTAATTATTTATAGATTATTAATTTTAACATATTATTAATTAAATATTTCTTTTTTTGAATTTCGCGCCAATAGAGTTGATAAATTTGCCGCCTAGATGGCATGAAAATTCGCTCGTAAACGAAGTAATGCGAATAGATTACATGAAGAATTGCGGTGAGATAACATTCTTTCTGTAAATAAATGAAAAAATAGATTAATTTAAATAAAATAATCTACATTTTTTTATTTTCTATTTTTTTATTTTATCCATTAATTTTTTTTGACAAATTTCAAAAATTTCGGTCAATTTTGACGAATTTATAAATTTCTGTGACTATTATTTGTATTTGTTGCTTTCAACAACTAAATAAGATATCAGAATGTTATTATTTTTATTTTTCGAATTTTCAGTGAAATTTCTACATTAACGACCCCGTTTAAAGTGTGTAAATATTAAAAAAGGAGAAATACCTTGATTTTCATTGACAATTGTAAATCGACCGTTATCGATAGAAATCGTCAGATTATAGTCACCATATGTGCTGACTACAATTCACGTTTTTTCGTGTTAGAGAGAAAATAATATGGATTCATCTTTTTTTAGAAAAAAAAATTTAAAAATTTTATCGATTGCAGAATTTTAAGGATCATTTTACAATATTTAATCCGACCTTCACCTCGAGACCATGTGAGAAAAATTCTCTTCCTGATATATAATATTAATATAAAAAAAAAATCGTCTATAGAAATTTCGTATACCGTATACGAAAATTTGAATTCATTCAGGAGGCATCGATGATTAAAGGAAAGGGAAAGAAGAAATAATGAGTGAACTAAGAGGGGGGGGGGAAGGGGAGGGAGAAGAAAAGGAATAAGGAAGGGGTAAAAATGAGGATGTATAATTGATTGGCTAATTCGTAGGAGCTTTAAAGGTCGCTGATACGAGATGGAGCTTCCGTTTAGGTGCGGCTGTGAGTTTCGATCAAGGACAACCTTGCTATTTCATTTCCACCCTCTCTCACGTGTTTTCATCCCTATTTCAAACCTATTCTGCCTCTCACTACCCCCACCCCTTTTTTCTGACCCCACTACATTTTAAACACCCCCCCCCCCACTCCTCCCTCTTTCATTCTCCCCTCTCTTTTCACCTCTATGGCATGACTTTCGAAATTCGTCCGAATCTACGCAACTCATTCCCCCCCTCCCCTCCCCTCCTTCCACCCACAGCACTACACGTACTACATTTGAAAATCTACCGGGTGATTTCCCTCAAATAATGGCAATTTCCTTATTTTCTGAATGATAATTTGTCACAAAATCAAGTTTGTAATTTTTTTTTTTTAGGGGAATGGAAATTTTTTTTTTTAAACATGGGATTGAGGGAAAAATGTTGTGAATTCATCGTTTCTGGTTGATTGTGCATATATAAGGATAGAATAAATTTTCTTTGAGCTATTTTTTTTTTTTTTTTTTTTTTTGAGAGCTGAGAAGGAAAAAATCAAGAGACTCTTTAAGGAAACAATGCCCCTTGAAAATAATTGCTGAGTTGATCGATGTAGTTTGTGACAAAAAAAAGGAGAGGAAAAATAACGCCAAAGGCATTTGGCTAAAATCTTTTGTTCGTATTGAAGTTCTATTTTATTCAAAAGGAATAAAATTGTAACTGCCAGGATCATTTTCATTATTAATGAAGATATTATACTTTGATATTTCGACACTTAGATTAACAAAGATTTTTTTTGGGGGTGGAAAATAGAATTAATGGAAAATATAATATAGATATGTATATTTATTTGTTTATTACGAAATTGGATTCTAATATTTTATTAATATAGAGTTTTATATATAATTATAAATATATTATTATTCTAGTCTTTTATAGGTTACATATGTTAATCTCAACTTAATTTATTTATTATTTTAATTGAAAAAAACTAAAAAAAAAATTTTTAATTTAATAATTTATTCTATTCACTAGCAACAATATTCTCGCGCTAAAGCGCTCGGCTAATATTTAACTTATAATAATAATAACTTAAAAATTTTTAATTCAAATTTTTGTTGAAAACACTAAAAAAAATTGAATTTTGGAGAAATTACAAATAATTATTGTTAAAATTTGTTTAAAAATTCTCTTCAAAATCCCAATTATCTTTATAAATAACAATATTCTTCACCAAAGTTCAATTATTTTAAAAAATGTCAATAAAATTCTTGTCCTAATTTCAATTATTTTCAAAAATTTTTCTTATTTCAATAATTTTCAATTCAATATTTACTATTTTAATAAAATTTCCCAAATATAATTCAATTATTTAAAAAAAAAATTTTAATAAAATTGTACGCAAACATTTAATTATTTTCATAAATAATAAAAATTTCACAGGAATTCAAATATTTACAGATTTTTTTAGAAATTTCTTTGCAATAATTCAATTGTTTTCTTAAGTAATAAAATTTTTTTAAGGATGAATTCAATTATTTTCATAAAAAATTAATAAAAATTCTTGAAAATAATAATTGAAAATAAAATGATGAAAATAATTTTGAACAAATTGCTGTAACAATGTTCTTATAATATAAAATAATAATTTTATATCTCGGTCATCTTTATAATTATTATGAAACATGAAGAAACCGATCACTCCGAGTCTTCGACTCAGAGCAATCGATATCTTCATGTTTTATAACAATTCTTTTATATGTTGTTCAATTTCAAAAAGGTTTGAATTTGAAATTTTTAAAAATCTTAATTCCTATGGAAAAATAATAATAATTAAATATTTATTTAAAAATGAAGTAATTGATGTTTTCCAATAATTTTCAATTAAAATTTATAATTAACAAATGGAAGTTATAAACATTTTTTTCCTTTATTTTTAAAAAACTTTTAATATTATTAAAAAAATACTTATATAGTAATACCTAATCACATATTTCTAAGATCAGATTTCAAATAATTATAAAAAATAAAATTAAAAAAAAGAACAAAATAAAATATATTTTTCTCTCGTTTAATTTAATGATATAGTTTCGAAAATAATTTATTTTGACGTAAAAATTAATTTATTTCTTTCTAAATATTAAAAAAAGCTGCGTTTTTTGCGTTGACCTTAAACAAAAAATTATTTTTCCAATAAAAATAAATGTATATAAAAATTTCTTTATAAAGAATTCAAATGAAGTGTGTGTAGATCTTTCACTTTATGAAACAAATATTCTATAGATTATTATTCTTCATATTTTTATATTCTATAGATCAAAAGGCATTTTAAAAGTTCACATTTATTTTACCTATATATCCTGACATTTATTTTACATTTTATTTTCTATTTTATTTTGTCCATATGTGATTTGTATATATATATAAAATAGTATTACTTTTTGTTGATGTAGAAGATTGGATAAAACTCTCAATAAATATCAGCAATAATTTGAAGATTTATTCTTATAATTCAGTTTATTTATTTTGTTTTCGATTCGTTATTATAAACTACGGAAAATCTGACTCGAAAATAATTGTAATTCAAGATTCTAAAAATCTTCAATAAGTAACAAATTTCCCACAAATTTGATTGATTTTTAAAAAAATTCGTCCTCCATATTGGATCCGCCATTTTGAATTTTTTAAATCTAATCTTAGATTCATAATCAGCGATCATAAAAAAACCTTTAATAATAAAATTTTCAACGAATTAAATTAATTTTTAATAAATTTTATTGACTTCTTAAAAATCTTGACCTCCATATTGGAGCTGCCATTTTGAATTTTTAAAATCTAACCTTAGATTTCTAAAGAACTTTAAATAACAAAATTTTCGACGAATTTGTTTAATTTTAAATAAATTTAATTGTTTTTTTTTAAAATCATCCTCCATACTGGATCCGACATTTTGAATTTTAAAAAACCATTTTACCATTTTTATTTAAAACATTTTCTTTTATTTTTAAAGAAAACGAAATTATTTAAAACAATAATAATAACAATAATAATAGTAATAGTAATAATAATAATAATAATAATAATAATAATAATAATAATAATAATAATAATAATAATAATAATAATAATAATAATAATAATAATAATAATAATAATAATAATAATAATAATAATAATAATAATATTAATATTAATATTAATAAAAAAATAATAAGTACAATAAAAGAAAATTCTAGAAATAGAAACTAATTTCATATTTATATGGAAATAACTGATCTATACATTTGTGCTTTACTATAGAAATCAAAAAGGGGAGAAGTTGAAGATAATAAGTTATTTTTAATCGCCCCTTGTCAATCTAAGAAACGCAGTGAGCAGTAACTGAGATTCCCTCTCAAAAAGAGTCCAAGGCGATGCCTATCGATCAGCTTTATTATTCATTCAATTCCTTTATTTCATTTTTTTTTGAAATTTCTACATATTTGATACAATTCTTTTTCGAAAAAAAAATTTGTTTTAAATTTTTATAAATTAAATTTAAATTGATTTAAATAATAAAAAGCATATTTTTTAATTCTTGCATTTTTCGTCTCCTGTCTTCAATTTCTGTTTTTTTTTAACTTTTACAATTTACACTTTTAAACTGTCGGTAAGGTAAAAAATTCACTAAAAATTCGAAAAATCAAAAAAGCAACAAAGTAATAAATTGTCAATAATTCTTAATTAATGGATAAAATAAAAAAAAATAAAATAAAAAAATGTAGATTATTTTTTTTTTTAAATTAATCTGTTTTTCTCATTTATTTACAAAAAGAATGTTATCTCACCGCAATTCTTCATGTAATCTATTCGCATTACTTCGTTTACGAGCGAATTTTCATGCCATCTAGGCGGCAAATTTATCAACTCTATTGGCGCGAAATTCAAAAAAAGAAATATTTAATTAATAATATGTTAAAATTAATAATCTATAATTAATTAATATGTAGAAAAAATAATTGTGTTAATTTCTATTCAATATTTACTAGAGTTAGTGTATAAAATATTGCAGAAATTCTACAGAACGTTGACTAAAATTTTTGTAGAATTATTCCATAGAATTATTTTAGTAAAATTCTATAGAACTTTTCTAAATGGATTTCTTGATATTATATTAATATTAACTTCTTTTCTTATCCTAATAATTAACTTCAATTCTAATTTGTTGTAAAATTCAATTATTTTCCAAATTTTCAGTTAAAATTCATCAAGGTTACGATTGTTTCAAAATAATTTTTAAAAATACAAAAAAAGATAAAATGCTTTTAAATTTTAATATTTATTTTAATGAAAAATTTTAAAAATCTTTCCTATTGTGCCTCAATTTATAATAATTTTTTCCGGAATTCAAAAATAAATGAAAAATTTCATTTACAAGTTTTGTGAACGTTTCCTTTTTGAAAAGATTTCAAATTAAAATCTTTGAATATCTGAATTTTTTCTATTTTTAAGTATCAATTTTGTGGAATTAATTTTTTTGAAAAAGTTAAATTGCAGTTTTTTTCAAACTTTTATTTTCTAATATATATATATTTAATTGAAGAATTTCCGAATAATTGAAATTTTGTAAAATTTAATTTGAAAATTCTCAAAGAACTTTTTTAAAAATTATTAAAAATAATGGATTTATAGAAGAATTTTATTTAAAAAAACTAAAAAAAATATATAATTTTGGAGAAGTTACAAATTATTGCAAAAGTTTAATTATTTTCAAGAGCAATAAAATTCTTCGCAGAAATTTAATTATGTTCAAAAATAATAAAATTCTTCTTTGGGATTCAATTATTTTCACAAATAATAAATAAAACTCATCACAGAATTTCAATTATTTTCAATACAATTTTAAACAAATATCTTGAAAAATATAATTATTTAAAAATTTTTTTGTTAAAATTCGTCGAAAGAATTCACTTATTTAAAAATTTATTTGATAAAATTCTTTACGAGCATTCAATTTTAAGAAACATTCAATTAATAAATTATTTATTTTTGTATTAAAATAATTGAATTCTCGTGGACTTTTCTAATAAAAATTGATTTAAAAATGAATTTTAGTTAAAATTTTACATAATTGAATATTAAGATCATTTTAGGATAAATTTTTAGAAATAATTGTATTTAGAAAATGTTTTATTTTGAAAATTAGCAAAATTTTAATTATTTTCAAAATATTTCTTCAATTCAATAATATTTTAAAAATTTACTATTTTAATAAAATTTTCTAAAAGAATTCAATTATCTATTTAAAATAAATTTAATTATTTTCATAAATAATAAAAGTTTCACAGGAATTCAATTATTTAAAATTTTTTTTAGAAAATACTTCGCAGTAATTTAATTATTTTCATAAATAATAACATTTTTGCGCAGGGATTCAATTACTTTCACAAATAATGTAACTCATCGCAGAATTTCAATTATTTTTAATACAATTCTAAGCAAATTTCTTGAAAGATATAATTATTTAAAAAAATTTTTGTTAAAATTCGTCGAAAGAATTTAATTAGTTAAAATTTTTGTTGATAAAATTCTTTATCAGAATTGAATTTTAAGAAACATTCAATTAATAAATTATTTATTTTTGTATTTAAATAATTCAATTCTTGTATATAGAATTTTCTAATAAAAATTAATTTAAAAATGAATTATAGTTAAAATTTTACATAATTGAATATTCAGAGCATTTTAGGATAAATTTTTAGAAATAATTTAATTGAGAAAAAGTTTAATTTTAGAAATTGTCAAAATTTTAACTATATTTTAAAAAATATTCTTCAATTCAATGATTTTCAATATCTACTATTTTAATAAAATTTTCTAACAGAATTCAATCATTCAAAATAAATTCAATTATTTTCATAAATAATAAAAATTTCACAAGCATTTAATAATTTACAAATTTTTTTTATAAATTTCTTTCCAATATTTCAATTATTTTCATGAATGATCACATTTTTTTGCAGAGATTGAATTATTTTCACAAATAATGAAACTCATCGCTGAATTTCAATTATTTTTAATTCAATTTTAACCGTATTACTCGAAAAATCTAATTATTGTTAGAAATTTTATTGAAATTCGTCGAAATAATTTAATTAGTTAAAATTTTTGTTGATAAAATTATTCTTTATCAAATTTGAATTTTAAGGAACATTCAATAAATAAATTATTTATTTTTATATTTAAATATAATTCAATTCTTGTATAGAATTTTCTAATAAAAATTAATTTAAAAATGAATTTTAGTTAAAATTTTATATAATAATAATTGAATATTAAGAGCATTTTAGGATAAATTTTTAGTAATAATTGAATTTTGAAATTATTTTTTGAATTGTTTTTTATATTATGTATTTGAAATTTTTATTTTCTAATATTTTATATATATATTTAATTGACGAATTTACAAATAATTGAAATTCGTAGAATTGATTTATTATTAACAAATAGATTGGAAAATTGTCAAACAAACTACTTCGAAAATTTATTAATTTAAAGAAGAAATTAAAGTTTAAAAATTCTTAAAAATAATAATTGAATTTGAAATGATAAAAATAATTTTGATAGAAGTACAATATTCTTATATATATACACATATATATATATATATATATATATATATATATATATATATATATATATATATATTATAAAATAATGATTTTATTAATTTTCTATTTTAAATTATTATAAAAAATGAAGAAATCGATCACTTCGACTCGAATACTCGGAGTTATCGATATCTTCATGTTTTATCGTTATATGAAAAAATTTAATTTATTTAAAAATACGTACTTTTTTGACACTTTTCACCCCGTACAGGGTTCAAACCCAGTGAAAGTATTTAAAAATACGGATTTTATGGACCAGTAATGAAAAAATTACAAGGGACTATTTAGGGATCAATTTCTGACGAAAATATAACCCAATCCAATAAGAGAACATTTTACATAAAACTATAAATACTTTCACTGGGTTCGAACCCTGTACGGGGTGAAAAGTGTCAAAAAGTATCGTAACAGTCAAAAATAAGTGAATTCGAGTATTTAATTCAGAGAATATTTTTTTTTTTTTTTTTTTTTTTTTTTTTTAATAAAATTGTAGCTAATCGATGAATTTTTATGTAGGATGTACTAGTGGAGGAACAGATGCACACGTTTCAGAGGAAGAAATGTCACAGGAATAAGAAGAAGTGTGAAATGATTTTCAGAAATGAGGAGTGGGGGGGAGGAGGGAAATGAGGGGTAGGAGGGAGGCAAGAGGTCCAGAGAGAAAGAGAAAGAGAGAAAAAGAGTGAGAGAAGGAGAGTCAGAGAGAGAGAGAGAAAGAGAGGGGGGGGGGAGGAAAAGAGAGAAAAGGAGAGTGAGAGGAGAGACTGAGAGCAACTGATGGAGGAGGAGAGTGCAAGGTTTCGCAGGAGCAGTAATATCGATTGAAGCGTCTAGTTTGAGGCACCACAAAGGGTGCTGGTTGGCAAGGCGAAAGCTCCCATAAGCAGGCTGGCTGGCTGGCCGGGCGCGGGTCGCTTCCACTAAGAACGTCCGTCCCTTCGTTTGTCCTCGTTGCCGTTTTTACACCGGTTAGTTTTCACCCCGCTCTCTTCAAGTTAAAAAAAAAGGGAAATCCCCAAAGTGTACACTTTTACCCCACATCACTTTCCTACCAGTTAAAAACCCTCTATTTATCATCATTTCCTTTTTCCAACTGTCCCCCATTTCTTCTTCTTTTTCTTCTTCTTTCTTCACCAAATTCTCCATTTCTCTCAATTTTCTTCCTCTTTACAGTGACTTTTGCAAAAAAAAAATTTCTCAAAGTTCATTTTTTTTATTTTGTTATTGTGATGTGCTTTCTTGACAGCTGATCGCGAACAGCTGCGCCGACAAATGGGAAATAAATTTTTTACACTGAAATAGAGAAGAATTAGTGGGTTATTTTTTTTATTTTTCGAAGGGTAGGGGGGGAGGGTGAAGAAAGAAGAAAAAGAAGTTCAAGGATGTATGGAGAGGTGAAGGACATTTGGGTGGTGAATTTTTTTTTTTTTTTTAGTGTTACGAAATTCAAAATTCAGTTGATTTTGTAAAAGAAGAAAAAAAGGGAAAGAAGGAGAAGAAAAGAAGAATAAGAGAAAAGTAGAAGAAGGACAAGAAGGAGATAACTGAGAGGAGGAGGGGAATAAAAAGAGGAATTAGATCAAGTGGTTTCCTTCAATTTTCATTTAAACTTCCCCCATCCCCTCGATTCTCAAAAACCATTTCCGCTTTTAAACTCGAGGAATAAAAATTTCTTTTCTCTTAACTATCAAAAATTTCAAAAATAGAGAAAAAGGGCAAATTTTATACGTTCTACATTCGTAGTTACTGAATCAATATCCATTATATAACACAGAAAAAAATCACTTTCATTTCTATTTCATTTCTTTTATACATAAAATCATCTTCTCTCTCTCAATCTTCCTTTATATAAAAAAAAAACAAAATTTGCTAATTGAAGAAATAAAAATTATCGACTTTTCAATTAGCAACGATTTCTTTTTTCTTTTTCAGTTTTGAAGAACCATTCTGGCAAAAAAAAAAGATAAAGGAAAATAAAAAGGAAGGGAAAACATCGTCGTCGTCGTCGTTTTTAATAACGACGCTTTTTTAGAAGAAATGAAATCACGAGGAAGAAATTTGATGATTTTTCATCGGGCACTAAATGAAGAGTTGAAATTGAAAAAAATTACCTCGTTACGCATTCATTTTGTCAATAATGAAGTTTAGAAGAATGTGGAAATTTACAAATATTGATAATAATCATGAAGAGAAGAAGAGATCATCATCATTGATCGAGAGCAGATAGTTCGAACAGTACAGAAGGTGTCGCCTTTCGAAACAAAACAAAAAAAAAATTATTAATAATAATAATAAATTAGAGAATGGAAGACTCATCACCCAGGATTCGTTCCTACATTGACACCTGGGACGTGAGTAGTTTTTTTTTATTTATTTTTTTATACTTTTTGTTTTGATTTTCCTTTTTTGCTAAAATATTCCCAAGAGTTAAAAATAAGAAAATAGTGTAAAAAAATAGGGTTTGGAAAAATATCATTAAATTGGGAGAAAAAACTCTAATTCTGTAAAAATAATATCTGAAAAAATAGGATTTGATAAAATACCAACTGAAAAAGTAACTTCTTAAAAAAATTAAGTGTCGAAAATTACCTTTCAAAAAATACCTTTTAAAAAAATGTATTAAAAAATACTTTCTCAAAAAAAGTCGTCTCCAAAAATACTTTTTCAAAAAATACCGTCTATAGAAATAGTTTCAGAAAAAATACCGCCTACACTCTAAACTAGTCTAAAAAATACTTTTTCTAAACATACAGTTTCAAAAACTACCTTTTAAAAAAATCCTTTCTTAGGAACTACCACTTAAAAAAATACTTTTTTAAAAAATACATTTTCAAAAAATGAGGTCACAAGAAAAACTTTTTCAAAAAATACCGTTTCAGGAACTATAACCTAAATAATACTTTTTCCAATAAAATACCGCCTTAAAAACGATCTTTCCAAAAAATACCGTTTCATAAAATACTTTCTCAAAAAATACCCTCTATGGAAGTACAAGTTTAAAAAATACTTTTTAAAGAAATACCATCTTAAAAACTATTTTGTCAAAAAATACCGTCTTAAGAATTATTTCTAAAACAATACTTTTTCAAAAAATACTGTCTTAGGAATTTCAACTTAAAAAAATACTTTTTTAAAAAATACTGTTTCAAAAACTACATTTTCAAAAAATGAGGTCACAAGAAATACTTTTTCAAAAAATACCGTTTCATAAAATACTTTCTAAAAAAATACCGTCTTTTGAACTACAAGTTACAAAATTCTTTTACAAGAAATACAGTCTTAAGAATTTTTTCCAAAAAATACTGCTTCAAAAACTATATTTTCAAAAAATGCGAACCCTAGAAATTCTTTTTCAAAAAATACCGTCTTATAGGAATCTTTTCCAAAAAAATACTTTTTCAAAAAATACCGCCTACAATCTAAACTACAGTCTAAAAAATACTTTTTCAAAAAATACCGCCTACAATCTAAACAACAGTCTAAAAAAATACTTTTTCTAAAAATACAGTCTCAAAAACTACCTTTTAAAAAAATACTGTCTCAGGAATTACAACTTAAAAAAATATTTTTTTTAAAAATATTGTTTCAAAAACTACATTGTCTTTACAAAATGAGGTCACAAGAAATACCTTTTCAAAAAATACTTTTTCTAAAAATACTGTCTTAGGAACTACAACTTAAAAAAAATACTGTTTCTAAAACTACATTTTCAAAAAATGAGCACACAAGAAATACTTTTTCAAAAAATACCGTCTTAGGAACTATAATCTAAATAATACTTTTTTCAAAAAATACCGCCTTGAAAACGATGATCTTTCTAAAAAATACTTTCTCAAAACATACCGTCTATGGAAGTACAAGTTAAAAAATACTTTTTCAAGAAATACCATCTTAAAAACTACTTTGTCAAAAAATACCGTCTTAAGAATGTTTACTAAAAAAAATACTTTTTCAAAAAATACCGTTTCAAAAAACTACATTTTGAAAAAATACGGCCACAAGAAATACTTTTTCAAAAAATATGATCACAAAAAAAGAAATACCGTCATCACAACAAAATAAAAATACCTTCTCAAAAAAATATGATCTGATAGAAATAAAAAATACCGTCTCATAAAAATAAAAATTTCTTCCATAAAAAATATTGTTTCAAAAAATATCTTCTAGACATAATATTGTGTATCAAAAGATACCGTCTCAAAAAAATATACAGTGTAAAAAAATACTCTCACTAAAATTGACATTTTGGAAAAATATTTTTTTAAAAAATACCTTCTATTAAAAAATCCACTCACAAAAACAATCTTTTCAAAAAATACTGCCTGAAAAAAAATAAAAAGTACCGTCTCAAGAAATATCGTCTCAGAGAAAATACAAATACTTTTATATCTCCATAAATACCTCCTAGAAAAATAGCATAAAAAAATGCAAAATACTTTCCAAAAATACCGTTTCAAAAAAATTCAAAATACTTTGTTAACAAAATAAAATTACTCTTTAAAAAATACCTTTTTAAATATCTTATAAAAATACCTTTTAAAAACCTTCTAAAAATACATTTTAAATAACTTTTAACTCCTTTTAGTACATAATACTTTTTACTAAATACCTTTTAATACAAATTCCCAAAAAAAACATTTGCAAAAATATATTCTATACAAAAAATACAGTCCTATAAAATGCCTTATATAAAAAAATAACGTCTCAAAAAAAAAAAAATACTTTCTGAAAATATACCATTTCTAAAAATAAAAAATACTTTTCCAAAAAATACGATCACTCAAAAAACACTATTTTAGTGACAAGATTTTAATTAGATCTCATCTTGAATAGAACATATAAATTTTAATTTTAGTAATAAATTAATGACATTAAAAATATTTTTAGTGATTTTCTGAAATAGAATTTGCTTTTTTCTTTTTGTCATATATAAATCGTATAGTGTGGTGTTCTTTTTTTCCATTTAAATCACTGCAGTTTTATTCAAATTAGATAATATATACGCGTTTATAAATTTGATTAATTGCCTCGTGTTTTGTGGCTAGTCTGGAAATTATTGATCCCAACGCTGTCACCATTTCAAATCTAATGTAACAATTATCTCCCACATCTTTATTATATGTATTCGATGAAAAAAAAAATTTTTTTTTTTATTGCTCCTAATATTATTTCCGCTTACTAAAATGTTTCTAAAAATATATCTAGTAAAAGGAAGGCATAAAAATATAACAATAAGAAGAAAATATATAGATACCTAGAATTTTAAGTATTCCAATAATAAATCGGACATGTTTCGTTATAATTCGAATATTAAAAATTCTCTTGGGAATATTTTTTTCATTTTTTTTGTATTTTTTATTTTTGTTTGTTACTTTTTCTTTTATTTTGCTGGAAAATTTTTTTTATTAGTTTTACTTTTATTTTGTTTATTACTTTTTCTGTTTTTGGTACTTTTGTAGTTTTTTGTAAGTGCAAAAAAACTTGCAAAACTTTTGCTATTTTTGTTATATTTGTTACTTTCTTTCACTATTTTTATGAAAGTAATAACTAAGTTGTTTAAATTGATACAAAAAAATTAGATTAATTAATGAATTTGGATTCACATTTTTTGTAACAATTCATTGCAATTTGATTAAACAAAAGTTAAAATTTTTTATTTTGTTACTTTTACGTTAATTTTGTATTTTTCTTACTTTTGCTATATTTCTGAAATTTTTGCTGATTTTTTTGCTTCTGATAATTTTGATAATTTATCTATTTTTGTTTCATTTCATACTTTTGTTTCTTTGTTACTTTTATGTTAATTTAAGTTTTTTTGGTTACTTTTGCTATTTCTTAAATTTTTTTCTGTTTTTGTGCTTTTTATAATTTTTGTACTTAGATATTATTGCTCTTTTTCGAATTTTGTTGTTTTGTTAATTATTGTGTTAATTTTGATATTTTTGTTACTTTTGCTACTTCTGTTCTTTTTGCTATTTTTGTTACCTTTTGGTATTCTCGCACTTTTTACTATTCTTGATGTCTTTAGCAATTTCTGCTATTTCTGGTTACTTTTGCTACTTTATTTCTTTGTTACTTTTGATATTTTTGTTACTTTTGCTATTTCTGACCTATTTATGTTTTTTATTGCTTTTTATAATTTCGATTCTATATCTTTTTTTCTTAGTTTTTCTACTTTTGTTACTTTGTTGCTTTTATGCTAATTTTCATATTTTTGTTACTTTTGTTACTTTTTCTGTTTCTGCTCCAATTGCTATTTTTGATACTCTTGATATTTTTAAATATTTTTATGACTTTCGCTACTATTATTTCATTGTTAATTTTTTGTTATTTTTTATATTTTTGTTACTTTTGCTATTTCTGACCTTTTTCTCTTTTTTTTTGCTTTCTATAATTTTGATTCTTTAAATTTTTTGTTTCTTTTTGCGAATTATGTTTCTTTGTTAATTATTGTGTTAATTTTGATATTTTTGTTACTTGTGCTACTTCTGCTATTTCGGTTTTTTTTTGATATTTTTGTTACTTTTGGTATTTTTGCTCTTTTTGCTATTCTTTTTGTTATTTTTGATATTTTTGTTACTTTTGCTATTTCTGATCTTTTGCTGTTTTTTTGCTTTTTATAATTTAGAATCTATAGCTTTTTTTGGTACTTTTTCTACTTTTGTTACTTTGTTACTTTTATACTAATTTTGATATTTTTGTTACTTTTGTTACTTTTTCTATTTCTGCTCCAATTGCTATTTTTCCTACTATTTACTATGCTATTTTTAATATTTTTATCACTTTTGCTAATATATTAGCATTATTAACAAAAAAGTAACAAAGAAATAATATATTATTTCTTTGTTACTTTTTTGTTATTTTCTATATTTTTGTTACTTTTAACTATTTCTGACTTTTTTTTTTGCTTTTTATAATTTTGATTCATTAGCTTTCTTGTTTCTTTTTCTACTTTTGTTACTTTTATTTTAATTTTTATATTTTGTTACTTTTTCTTTTTCTGCTCCTTTTGCTATTTTCGATACTTTTGTTATTTTTGTTACTTTTACACATTAGATACATTTGTTGCTTTTGTTACTTTTGTTATTTTTGTTGCTCTTGTTACTTTTGTTGCTTTTGTTAATTTTGTTACTTTTGTTTCTTTGTTATTTTTTTCCTTAATTTTGATATTTTTATTGTTATTCTTGATATTTTTGCCTTACTTTTGCTATTTCTGCCCCTTTATCTATTTTTGTTACTTTTGTTAGTTGTTAATTTTATTAAATTCTGTTACATGCGCTACTTTCGTTAATTTGGTGATTTTTATTTGTTTCAAAAAATTTTTCCTCCTGATTTTCAGTATTTTTGTACCATTTGCGAAGATTGTAATTTTTTTGTTCTGAACACGTGTTTTCAGAATGAGGACAAGTACTCAGTGGCAAATAGTCAAGCACCACTTCAGGGTGGCGACGATGATCATCCGGAACGTGGAACATGGACTGGAAAATTTGACTTTCTTTTGTCACTTTTAGGCTACAGTGTTGGTCTTGGCAATGTTTGGCGATTTCCATATCTTTGTTATTCGAATGGAGGCGGTGCTTTTCTCATTCCGTTCACCATAATGCTCATCATTGCCGGTCTGCCACTGATGTTCATGGAACTCTCTCTAGGTACTGCAAAAAATCCCTTTAATTACCCTAAAATTTTCCTATTTGTTGGTTTTTGGTTTTCCTTTCACACTAACTAATTCTCTCAACTACTTTTTATTTAATTTTTTTTTTATCTGCAACTTATTTGTCTTTTTTTTATGTAAAACTCCTTTTTATTCACTTTCTTTGTTTACTTTATTTACTTTGTTTACAATTGCTTTTTATTTACATTTTATTATTCATAACTCCCTAAATTAACAATATAAATACAAAACAAATTTTTTGCCACAGCACTTTTCTCGAAACTCAAGTATTGCATCACTTTAATTAAACACATTTAACAGCTTCCGTATAATTCATCAATTCATTAGCATACCACTAATTGTCATCGCATAAATGTTCCACTTTGAAAGGTAGATTTTTATTTACGTTTTTCAATCTGAAAAATAATTGTTATATCATCAACAGAATTGGAAATCATAAAAATAAATTCGTACTTTTATCATCATTAAATGAAAAGAATATTGATGCAACAGAGAATTCAAAAAATCATCATAATTTGTCTGCCTTTTTGTTGATTAAATAATTAACGATTGTATTTTAACATTTTGTGCCTTAGGGACAATTGGCAAATGAATCAGGAAAATATTGTTTTGACCTGATTTTTAGTGATTTATCGCATAAATAAAGAATCATACATAAAACATAATTGATTTTATTGAGCCTACCGAACCGGACAGTTTAGAAAGAATTTTAATCGATGTTTCACGTTCCAAAACGTTGCTTCTTGCATTTTTGTGTATACATTGCCTTCTAGTCTTTGAAATTAAATTCCCCTTGGCGAGGAAAAATATTCACGAGATCAAATCTCGTATCATGTTCATTGAACTATAAATAAAACATCATATCTTTTTTTTTCTCGTTGATATTTTAACTTTTTTTGTTGTTATAATTCCTCTTATTGCTAGAGAGTCCATTTACAACTCATCCTGAAATTAATGACAATATTAACATATATAATAAGCACCGAAAGTGGATACTGAATTAAAAATGCAAAAATAAAAAAATTTTGCGCTTTTGCTGTTGGTATTGATTATTTATTTTCCTGTGAAACGCAATTTAGGTCAATATGCAAGTCTGGGTCCAGTGGCAGCTTACAAACGATTTTGTCCATTACTTCGTGGTCTTGGTTATGGAATGGTTCTTGTAAGTTCCATAGTGATGCTGTATTATAATCTAATCATCGCTTGGACACTTTACTACATGTTCGCATCCGTAGCGGGTAAGAAAATAATTCAAATCTTCTATTGAAACATTTTTTTTAAGCTTAAAAAAATTCTACACTCAAAGAATTTTAAACTTAATAAAATTATTTTTTTAAATTCAGAAAGGAAATGTTTTCCAAAAAAGTTCAAATGTCAAACATTTTTTGTCAACAATTAAAAAAAAATTGTTACCAAAAATTCTTTTGCTATTTAGAAGAAAAAATTTCCCTTCTTGACAACTATACTTTTCGTGATAAGTGGATAAGAAGTCTAAAAGAAAGGCACACTTTCATTGTCTGCAATATTCATTATTTCCACTCAAGGGTGCACCCCTTTTGTCTAGGTAGATTAAAAAGCTTTTAAGAGAAAAGACTCTGACGAGATCCTTCTCGCTACTATACTCGATTTTATAATTCCTCGCTTTCTAGAGATTTTGCAATTTTATTATTTTTTTTTTCACCCAAACTCTCTGGTATCACTCACAAGTACAAAAAATTTATTTTTTCTTTTTGAAATTAAAAACAAGAAAATATTTTTGAAATTTTTTTGAACGTAATATTCGATTTTTTGTTGTTCTTCTAAAGGTGGGGGTGAATTGCCTTGGAGCAAGTGTGACCCAGCGTGGAGTACAGAAGATTGTGTTACTCCGGAAGTATCTGACGCATGCCTAGAACAGAATTTGTCATATTACAAGAACGAATGCCTAAATTCGACCCAACTTGCTTCTATAAATCTTACAATTGAAGATGTCGCCGCCTTCATTAGAAAACCACCTGCCGAGGAATATTTCAAGTAAATGAAACTTTATCTCGTGAATTTCAAAACTTTGATAAGTTTTGGAATTTGGAACAATTTTTTTTTTGGATGTTATGAATGAAATGGAACAATTTGTTAATTATTTTGGAAGAGAAATGTTATTTTGATATTTGATAAATTTCCAGTAATCACGTGCTGAACATGAGTCGAGGAATCGAGGAAACGGGACCCGTGAATCCGAAGATGGCAGCCTGCCTTTTATTAGCCTGGATTATCGTCTTTCTCTGCCTTAGTAAAGGAGTTCAGAGTTCGGGAAAAGTTGTATACTTTACTGCTCTCTTCCCCTACGTAGTGCTGGTGAGTTTTCTTCCTTTTATAATCCGATAAGAATGTTCCAAAAAGAATTGGGTGAATTTTGGGAAAGAAGCAAAGAATTATAGTTGGGGGGGGGGAACTAAAGTTTGTTGGACAGTCTTTAGATGACATTATAGCTGAGAAACTAGTTGAAAATTAGGGGAGACTGGATTATGTAGATACTTGATAACTGGGATTTCATCTGTTTGCTTTTTTCTATACCCGGTATTAAAACGGTTTTTGGATTTAGCATTCCTACACCAGGAAAGGTAGATTCGAAAGGTGAATACCGATTTGGTTATAATATAGATAACAGGGAAAGGCAGATCCAGAAACAAAAACGATAATAGACTTTACAATTCATAACATCAAGACTCAAACTGTTTGTGGTGAATTGAGAAAAGTTAATGATTCTCCTCTTGACTGGATTAACGATTCTGATGAAGTAGATGACGAACTGGTCGTTTGCCATGAAGGTTTACAAACTGAAATTCAAACTGATGAGCAGATGGACAAAAAGGATCATCTAGAAACCATAACTCCATCAAATCATGATGCTGCATTTGAAGTTTATTTCATGTTTCAGAAATTAATTCCCAATTCATCGATTGCTGTTTCTTTGTGTTGATATCCATTCACTAATTGTGTCTAGAAATTAAAGGACTCTCTTTTTTGTAATAAACATCGAATACGATTTTTTAGATCGCCTTGTTCATCCGAGGAATACTGCTTCCTGGCGCTGACGAAGGAATTCTATTCTACCTGACACCAGATTGGCGAAGATTATCATCAGCAAAAGTTTGGGGCGATGCTGCAGTACAAATATTCTTCGCCTTGAGTCCAGCGTGGGGTGGTCTCATCACCTTGAGTTCGTATAATAAATTCTCCAACAATTGCTACAAGGACTCATTGATTGTCGCCGTCAGTAACATTGGCACCTCGTTTTTTGCCGGTTTGGTCATCTTCTCTGTCATTGGCTTCCTGGCACACGAACTCAATGTTCCGGTTGCTAAAGTCGTCGATCAAGGAGCCGGATTAGCCTTCATTGTATATCCAGAGGTACTATTTTTACAATATTCATTATGTAGTTTCCTGACGGTAGGTCGAACGATAGGTAGAATTGTAATATTTTATTTTTTAATACTGTTTGATTAGAAGTAATTAGATAAATTGTCTCTGAAGGTTGTTGCGAGGTTACCAGTCGCTCCGGTTTGGTCACTTTTGTTTTTCGTGATGCTCCTCACGTTGGGACTTGACTCGCAATTCGCTCTGATGGAAACTGTGACAACGGCAATTCTGGATGGAATTCCATCGTTGAGGAATTATAAATTCTGGGTTGTATTGGGAGCTGCTGTTGTTGGTTACGCTGGCGGCATTATCTTCACAACCAGAGTAAGTGGATTGTTTATAATTTAACAGATTGTTCTCCACGAAACTCCATCATCAGAATTTGCTGCCGTGTGGATATACCAGGATATCTATGATTTAGTATATACTATGGTTTATTTAAATTGAAGGTCTGGGTGCTACAACATCGCACCAAGAGTCTCAATTGTAAATTCCAAAATTGATAGTTGTGGGAGAGGTAAATTCCGAATGCTGATGATGGAATTTGGTTTAAATTCTGGTTTTTTTTTGGAGGAACGTAACAATGAGTGGATTTACAGGCCGGGATGTACTGGCTGCAGCTTATGGACAAGTACGCGGCGAATTGGTCAGTCCTTCTGATTGCAATTACGGAGTGTATTTTGGTTGCGTGGATTTATGGTGCGGATCGTTTTCTCGACGACGTGCAGCAGATGATTGGAGTCCGCTGCAGACTTTGGCGATTCTTCTGGACGTGGATGTGGAAAGTGGTGACGCCAGCCGCACTTTTCTTCATCCTCTTCTTTAATTGGGTGGAATACGAACCACTTAAATATGGCACTTATGTTTATCCCCGATGGGCGGACGCCGTTGGCTGGGTCGTCGGAATGTTGCCCGTCCTCGTCATTGTTGGCATGGCTCTTGTAAGTCTTTTCACTTCCAATAAACCTCCTAATTGCTGGTCCTACTTTTCCTGAAGCTAATCCTACTTTTCCTTAATCTAATCCTGCTTCTAATTCTGTTATTCCTAATCCTGTACTATAAACTCTACTTCTCCTAATCTTACTATCAATTTTACTTCTCCTAATCCAACCGATGTTCAATTCTACTGATTACCAATCCTTGTTGGGTTCTTCAGATCCAGTTGAGGAAACGACGTCGAAAACCGACCTACGACGACGACGACGATTACGATGATGATTATCTGAACGCCGGTGGTTCGCAGAGAGTTGGACGAAAGGGGATTGACGAAAGTGTCTGGTGTCGAGCTCGAATGCTCCTGCAGCCAACACTCGACTGGGGTCCAGCTTCTCGGAATCATTTGACACCCTCGAGAACAATGACCTACTCCCAATCTCCCGGTAATTATTCCACAAAAATACAAATACTTATCAAACCTCATAAAACATTCCCTCACAAATAATTCCAAATCTTCTTCAAGTGGGTGGTCCATTGGGATACGAATCGGTACGTGACACAATAGTTTTGGTGAACGGGCAACCAATGACAGTACAACCGGCCAATTCAATGGGATCATCGCAAAAATTACCGGGTCCGTCAATTCTCAAGAATTCAAGTAAAACGGATCTCATTACATCGCAACAGGTTTGACCCAACATTTCTTTATATTCTGACGATTCATCATGAAAATCGTCAATCGAGATTCTTTCATCGGGATGCGCGAAGACGACGAAATTAGATAAGAAAAATTCAAAATCCACATATTCTGATGACGATATTCAAAAATTATGGGAATACAATCGAGAGTTCATCATCAATAATAATAATAATAATGGTGAGACTAAACGGAAAGGAGTGACGTTCGCTCCTCTCAAATACACGGAAATTGTTTGAAAAAGTTTTCAGTCACAGCTAGATAAGAACAAAAAAAAAACGTTTTCCTATTATAAATTAATAAAAAAAAAAGAAATTCAAGCCTAATGAGGATCGTGACTTTTATCCACTTTCGCAATGAAGTGAACTCGTTTTATCTTCCTCGCAAAAAAAAAAATAAGCCAATTGTTGAAAAATATATTTTCTATAAATCGCAATCCATCTTTTACGACAGTGATTATTTTCCTTTCTTTTTTATGACAAATATATCTTTCTTGAAGGAGGGAAATTTTATTTTTTTCCATCATCGTCAAGATGATTTAATTTTACATTTTCTTTTTTTCATTTAAGAGGAAAATTTGTCAAAGAAATAATTGAAAATAATTTTTCAGCTTGTATAAAAAAAGCGTCGTGTGTAAGTATTGTGATTTATAAATTCCCCCTTTTCCTTGAACAAAAAAAAAAAAATGAAAAAAGTGTGAATGATTCGATGAGAGAAGTTAGTTAAATATTGACAAAAAAAATGTAGTTATTAGCAATGAAAAAAAAAATTTTGCCATTTGTCCAGGTGTCGCTCTATAGATAAATAATAATTCAAAAAGTAGGTTTTTATTGGTGTAAGTAAGGAAAATGCGATTTCAAAAAAAAAGCTGAGTATATTTTAGAAAAAGTGTACTTTAGGCTTTATAGTTCAAACTGTATAGAAAATACTATTGAGAATCGAGGATTATTCACGTTCACGTAAATCGTCTGTCATTTTTAAAAAAAAATATTTCTAAGAAATTTTGTGCAGTTGTCGGGGCGCTGAAGTTGAGAATACTCCGCGCGCCGAGGAGTGGGGATAGCGTGGGGGCGGAGCCAGTGCGCGCGCATCCCCCACTCCTCCGCGTCGAGGATTCTCAACCGAAACTTCAAAAGAAAACCCGCTAAATTCAAATTAAACTAAAAATTTACTTTTTCGAAAATAAAATTAGAATCTACAATTTATATTGAAAATAAAAAAACTGATGTTTTACGTGAATTTGCAAGTCGACATTTCCACTGTTTTACAATAAAAAAAAATAGAGGCACAACTAATCGTCGAATGCAGGCCTAAAAAAATTTTTAAACAATAATTCCAAAATGAATTTATCCAGTGGACTTAAAATTAGTATTAAAAAAAATCAAGCTAGAAATGAATTTTTTTATCTTTTACAATTTTTTTGTAAAAAAAATTTTTTTTTTTAAAATGTCTTTTGATACTCTCGTTTAAGTTATTTTTCTTTTAAAGAATGATACACACTGAGGCGATGATCTTCAGTGGAAATGTCTTCTCAAAAAAAAAAAAAAAGAAATGAGAAAGTTTTTGGTCTCTCGATGGAAAAGGTGAAAAAAAAAATATATTTATTAATGAAAAACTTTTTTAAAACAAATGATGAGACCTGGATTTTTCTCATACAAATTTTTTTATTCCCTTAGACAATAAAATTAACACTTTTTAAAGAAAAATGAATCATCATAAAAAAAACTATCGTTGTTTCAAAGAAATAACATTTTAATATTGTTGCTTTTCTCTATAATATATTGTTGTTCCAAAGTCGTTGTTTGGAAAGGAAAAAAATTGTTGTTTCAAAAAAATTAGTTACGTCAAATTAAAATTTCTCACTTATTCATTTCTAATTTATTATTAATTTAATAGTTATTAATTTATTAATTGTTAATTTAGTAATTTATTAATTGTTAACTTATGAATTAATTTAATTAATTTTTTAATATAATTTTGGGAAAATTAGTAAAATTGTAAAATCCGAGTAAATTATAGTAAAAGTGAGGATCCGAGTTGAGAACAGTGGCCGCGTTCGGTGGAGGGGGAAGGCGAGTAGTGGGGCTTCCCACTCCATACTACCCCCACTCCTAAACGCCGCACAGTGTTCTCAACTTGTTTTCTTCGTTTTCTTAAAACTTTATCTATTTTTTTTTTGCTTTAAGAACATTTCTCACGTAACAAATTAAATTGACACAACAATTTTTGAGAAATACACGAAAGAAAAATAATTGCAGATGAATGAAATTTTTCCATCGAAATGACAGAAAAGAAAATTCTCGTCTGAAAAAATAATAATCAATAGGGCTGTGTCTTTGGCTATATAGAGTTCGTGAATCTCGTTACGAGGCGGGAAAAAGAATCAAACATTTACGCGCACGATAAGAGTCAATAAAAAAAAAAAAAAACAGTAAAAGTAAAGGATTGTAATTCTTTATTTTTTATGTGATCTCGTTTGTAAAGTGTTACTAGTCGTAAATAAAAAAAAAAAAAAAGCAAAAAATTATGTTACGATACACAAAAAATGACTATAAATAAGTTGAATTAAATGTGTAATTACAAATAAAAAAAAATTAGCGTATAAAATTTAGCTTAAAATATTTAACAAACAAAGAAAATAAATCGGAGATGTTATTTGATAAAAAAAAGCCCGCTGCGTTCAAAAGTGTACTCATAAAATTATTTATGAGTTTTAGGATTACCTCATATATATAAAATTGTGTATATGTGCGTGAGAGTGAGAGAGAAATTTCGAGTAAACGAATTTATAATGAATCTGGGATAAAGGGAGCGTTGTAATTAAGAGGGACAAGCGACAAACAAACAAAAAAATAATAATTGCGAGTCCACTTTTCGTTCCCTTAAAACAGAAAAATAACTTCAAATTGACTGATATTTTCCTAGTGTATTAGGTCAAAAAAAAAAAAAAAAAATGGGAAAATAATCGATATCAGGAATATTGTTATATCAAAAGTTCCTAAACTTTGTTACATCTTGTCCATTACTAGAGAATTTATTGTTGACGCCTAGTAAATTTTTTTTTAATGAAGAGTAATTATTTTTTGGAACTAAGCGAATTTTTTTTTAAAGACTAATTTTTTTGTAAAGTTCATTTTAATTTATTAAAATTAACTATTAATAATTATTATTATTAATTAATTAACCAATAGTTAATTAATTATTTTTTAATAAAGACTAATATTAATAATTAATATTAATTATTTTTTTATAAAGACTAATATTTTTATAAAGACTAATTATTTTTTTGTAAAGATTATTATTTTGCACAAAATAATTATTTTTTTCTTGCAACTTTTTTTTTTGCAAAGACAAATTATTTTTTTCTTTTTAAAGAATAATTATATTTTGTAAAGACTAATTATATTTTTTTATTATTATTATTATTATTATTATATCGAATCTACGGTACTTTTGTTATAGATTAAAGGATTTTTTTCGAAAATACTAGAATTGATAATTTTGTTATAAAACTCTAGTGATTTTTTGAAAAGTCCCTTATTACGTTTCGATAACGAAATTCTAACAATTTTTTCTATTTCTGAATTTTTTTTTAGAAATTTGTTGAAATTTTAACAAATCTAGAGTAACATTTGTTAGAGGAAATAATAATTTTTGTTTCTTTTATAATTATTTAAAGTTTTTAACGAAACTCTAGTAATATTATTATTTCTGCAATTCTAGTAATTTTATTTTTGTAATTCTAGTAAATTAGTTTGTAAAAATTTAGTTATTTGTTTTACTAATAATTTAGTATGACAAAATTTTTTATTCCTTTTTATGAAAACTCTAGTAATTCTGTTAATTGGACCCTAGTAATTTTTCTAGAGGTTTCTAGTTATTTTTTATTAATCAATTTTAATTTATGTTTGTATTTATCTTTTTAGAATTTTGGAAATTTTTTTGTGGAGTTATAAAAGAATTAATTTTTTTATTATTATTTTTATTATTATTATTTTTTTTATTATTAATTTATTTATTATTCGTTATTATTTTTTACTATTTTATTATTTGTTACTAGTTTTTATTACTTTTTTCTATTTTATTATTTGGTACTAGTTTTTATTACTTTTTACTATTTTTGTTACTAAATTTTATTATTTTTTACTATTTCTTTTATTTGTTACTATTATTATATTTTTTTATTATTATTTTTTACCATTCTTAATAAATAAACTTCCAGTTATTTAATTGTAGAAATTTTCTTGTTATTCGTTATAATGTTGCTAATTGTTTTGTTATTTTTGTTACTCTTTATAAATTGTTATTAACTGTTATGAAACTCTAGTAACTTTTTCAAGAATTAGTAACTTTTATTCCCTTAGAAAGTTATTAATTGAAACTTTAATAATTTTATTGAATAAAATAAGAACTTTTTCTTGAATCCCTTGTTAAGTTTTGCCAAAAAAACTTTTTTAATACAAAAATATTTTGGGGAAGTATTTGCTTTTCGAAATATTACTAAAAAAGGACACTTTACATCGAAACTTTAGTAATTTTTTGTTATTAAATCTTTAGTTACTTCTTTAAGAAAAATTAGTGTTTTATTCTTAATTCTTCGGGTAATTTTTATTGTTATTAACTAGTTATTTTTACAACTAGCGTTTTTTACAAAAAAAAATTATTTTTTAAAATTTTTCCTCAAAGTAGTTTCAACGGAATTTGATTACGAAAACTCCAGTAACTTTTTTTATTGAGTCCCCTAGTGACTTTTATCACTACAGAATTTTTAAAACTAATAAAATTTTGATATTGAATCCCCACAGTGAATTTTTATCACTCCAGTTAACTTATTTTCCTACTGTAATTATTGAAAATTTTCTGTCGTTTAAAAATTTACAAGAAATTAATTTTTATACTTTCTATTCAATTCTGTACATTCTAGTGATTTTTATCATTGAAAACTCTAGTAATTTTTTTAATGACTCTCCAGTGAATTTTAAATTATTCAATCACATAAAAACTCATAAAAATACTATAATTTAAATATTTAACTACAGGAAAATTCTACTTTTAAAAATTCTATCAATTAATTAAGTTAATTTCAAAAAATTCATTATAAATAATTTAAATAACAAAAATACAATAATTTTCTGTAAAGCAATAAATATTGAAAAGAAGAAAAATTATCGAGAATTGAAAAAATTTGCAATCCTGCCAAAAAAAAAAGAATAAGTGATACATTTTAAGAAAAAAAATATTTTTTCAAAATAACGTCAATAGCCAATGAAAGTATTATAACCAATTGCAAAAAAAAAAATAAATAAATAAATAAAACCGTCGCTAATATATAAATTATTTTTAGGGAAAATCGTTGCTGTGACAGAAAAAATATATAATTTCTCAATATTTCTCAGTATCTCGAAAATCTTTTTTCTTTTCTCCATTTATTCATATAATCGCAGGGAGTGAATTCTATTAAAATCATATTTTTTAAAAAAAATCAAAATAAAGAGTGAGAAACTCTTGATGAAAGAGAGAGATACTACATGATATAAAATATTGAATAAACTGCGCGTGAATTTTTCGAAGTATATTTTGACGATGGATCTACCTCATAATATGAATAAGAGAAAAAAAATTGTTTTTAATGCACTGCACTCCTTGTTTTTAATTTTCTGCAAAAAAGGAAAAATCGAAGAAATTCTCGCTTTTAAAAAAAAAGTTAAGTGACCACTTTTTTTTCTTAAAATGCACAAGATATTTTGTTTATTTTAATTATTTTCCCCTCTCCTCCTCTATTTCTACTATCAATATATATTTAAAATATATATTTTTAATTTAAATTGTATTTTAATTTTTTCAATTTACATTACATTTTTAAATATATTTCAAACTATAGTATAAAATATATTTCAAACTACAGTATAAAATATATTTCAAACTACAGTATAAAATATATTTTAAACTATATTGTATAAAGTATATTTTAAAAAATATTTGAATCTATAATATAAAATATATGTGACGAGCTCCGAAAAAAAGAACCTAAGAAGCAAAAAATTTTAGGTTATGTTTATCATTTTTGGAGGGAGAATACACAAAGAGATTGAAAATATAAAACATTAATTTTTGAGCCTTCATTTCATCCAAAATAATCAGTAAAAACTATTAATAAATAAAATTAAAAAATATTATTGTGTTAGTAATTAATTAAATACAGAAACTTTTATAACTAATGTATAAATAACCGAAACATAACCTTAAAATTCTTTTTTTTTCAGCTACCTTTCTTCGAAGCGCGCGTCACATATTTTAAATTATAAATGTATCTTTAAAAAAATACAATTTAAATAAAAAATTTTTCTATAATACAAAAAAAAAACCCATCGAGAATTGATAATAAAAGCGAGAATAGAAAATAAAAAAATAGAAATATTATTTTGTATCTACATAGCAATTTCATAATTTGCTCAAAGGGACGATAAAGTGGCTTGGAAAATTTTATGGCGCGATTCGTATATTTAAAAAAAAAATTTCTAGTCTAATTATATAGCGTTATAATAAAAAAAAGGGAATTATAAATATATATATATATATATGTATATTGATTTGAAAAAAATGAATTAAAAGCAAAAAAAAAATAATATTGTTGTTTAAAAAGTTCGAAATCTCAAAACGATCTATACTGATAAGAAAATTATTGTAAAAAAAAAAATAAAAATTTATTTCTAATCCGAGATTATTTTTTAAATATATATAAAAAAATTTTATTGTCGTTCTGAGATGCGCTTTTTTCGAGCTTTTTCGATTGTATAAAATTTAAGTAATGTAAAAATAAAAAAATAAGAAGAAAAATAAAGAGTGACTTAGCTTAAGTAGAATCAACGGCGACATAAAGACTTAGAAAAATGCAAATATATCAATTATTATTATTATTTTATATATAATATGATTATTATATTATATATTATAGTATTATAATTATATTGTGTAATGTATACTATGTAATGTATATTGAATATTTTATGTTGTATAATGAGTATATTTTATACTATAATATAATTTTTAATTTTAATATTATAATATTATAATTTTAAATAAATTACTAAATTACACGTTTAAATTCAAATTATGTATTATATATTATATATTATATATTATATATTATATATTATATATTGTAAATTAAATAATATGTTTTATATAGATTGTATAATTTATATTATATATATATATATATATATATATATATATATATATATATATATATATATATATATATATATATATATATAATATAAAATATATATATTGCCGGCGAGGGCTTGTCGCTCCTTGAAAAATCAACAATAGAAACATCCAATTAATGTAATTGCATTGTATTTAATATATAGGTTGGGAAGAAATTGCTGCTTTTTCAGTCTAAGATTTCAACTGAAACTTTTGTTGAGCTTTAAAATTTAAAGCAAAAGGTTGTCTTTATTAAAAAAAATGAAAAAAAACCTCCTTTCCTTTTTATTCTAAAAGAAAAAAGATTCATTTAATAATATAATAATAATAAATAATTGTGAGGTCTTTAAAAAAAATGTTTGTTCTATTTCATGGTTCGTTTCATTTTCCGACGCCCTTGACTTAGACAATAGTATAGTAAATTGTCAGTGGAAAAATTAAATTCATGAATACAATGCTACGAACCGGAAAACAAAATCAATATATATTTATTAAACTTTATGCAACACTATGATAAATTTTATATTTTATATTATATACTGTATGTAATATATGCAATAAAAAAAAGACCAATTTTTTTTTTTTTTTTTTTTTTTTTTTTAATTTAGTATTTAGGCAACAAAAAGCATATTACATACAATATACAATATATAATTTACATTATATATTACATAGTATACTTTATATTATATATTCTATGATATGTATATTAAAATAATTATTAATTATATATAATACATTATATTAAATTACGTTTTTTTATTACATTATATATAGAGTATAAAAAAATATACACGTTCATAAACTGAAATGCAGGGAATTAAAAATCGAGAACTAGTTGAGACACCGTTTAATACGATTAAAAATGTGTATTTTTCATCGAGCGAAATATTTTTCTCCTGACGAAGCGCTGGTAGGAATAGGGTGACTGATGATGATGATGATGATGATGATGATAATGATGATGATGATGATGATGATGGTAGTTAGCGTCAATAAATTTTATGGCATTGTGAGCTGGCACTCATTCAGTCATCAATGACTATTTACAAATTTTCATAAGAACTTGTCATTTTTTACTCCCAGGGAATTTCTATTTTTTTCACAAAGAAAATTTGTCTTTTCTTCCACCAACGCGCAAAGCTTAGAAGCACCCAATTTTCGCAAATTTTTTTTTAAATTTTGATTCTTTCTTTATTAAATTCAATTTATTTTTTTAATCAAACTTTGTTGTTTCAATTTCTCAAATATCAAATCTATAATTTAATATTTGCCTGTTTGTTAATCATTTTTTTTTTTTTTTAAATTTTGTATTAAATTTTATTTTATATTGTTATATTAAATTCTACATTCATTTTGCATAATTTTTGTCAGATATTTATAAAATTTTAATATAAATTACAAACATTATATTAAAAAAAAATTATATTTGTCTATTTTTACTCATCTATTATTTATTATACAAATATTTAAAATTTAAATTTTCACTATTATTTACTTAATATATTTTTTTTCTCTTTTAATTTTTTTCTCTCTCACCTGTTAGAAAAAGACATCTACCTCGATGTTACGAATGCAGAAATGGTTGTGTAAAAATTATAATAGAAATATATAAGAAAAAGAGAAAAAAAAATAATGTGGAACGAGTCGTAGAAAAAAAAGATCGGCTGAGTGTCCTAGATAGATAGAATTAAGAGCAACCGTAGAACAAACAGTACAAAGTAATGTGTCCTAGAATTAAAAAGCAAACGGTGAGGTTTTATACCTTTCTTTTCTTATCAAAAAAAAAAAAAAAAAATTTTGAAGAAAAAAGGTATCGCCAAATCCCAGCTGAACGTATTTTCGTAAAATTATATCTAGATACATAAATATATATGTATATATATTGTAAACATACTAGAAAGAGGGCAAAAGTTTACAAATGATTTTTTTTTTTTTTTTTTTTTTTTAATTAAACTTTTAGTAAATATGAATTCTATTAATTAAATCTTTATTTAAAATTTTAATATTGTTTAGTAAATAGTCAATAAATATTAAATTATTGATTAAATAAAATATTTGACTTTCATGTTTCATGTATACGAAAATTTTATGAAAAGAAGAAGAGAATATATATACATAAATATCTGTATATTAAACAGTTTTTCCCCCTCCAAACTAGACTTTTTTGTTCTTTTAAACAAAGAAGAAATGCTTTTTAAAAAAAAAGTTGTAAAATATTTGTTACGAGTTACATATCTGTTTCTATATTATATATATTATAATAATAGATATTTAAAAAGAAAACATATTAAAAAAAAGTTAAAATAACATACGTTGGAATCGTTTACATATATATAAAGGGTAAAAAAATCTTTTCTTTTCTCCATTAAAACAGTTCTTCATTTTTCAAATCATCAAAAAATTTTGAAAACATAGAAAAATAAGAAAAAAAAATAAATAAAAAATAAAAAGTTCATTAGAATATCAAACGCGATTCTCAGAGGTTCGTCGTAACGTGCCTGACACTGAGCTAGGAACACGACTCGAAATCAACAAAGAAAAGTCAATAAAATTAAAAAAAAAATGTAAAAACAAAATGATGAATAAAAAAAAACAGAAAATTTCAATGTAAATGAAATACTCGAGAATTTAATTGTAATCTACCAATATTGAAGAGTTGATTAATTAATGAATTGATTATTTCAAAATTATAATTTTAAAATTTTTATTTAATATTTATAATTTTGTAATTTTAATTATTTAATAATTAAATTAAATTAAATAATTTCAATAATTAATAACTTATTAATTAATTAATTGACTAATTAATTTATTAATTAATTACTACTTAATTAGTAGAACAGGAACGGCAATAAATTTGTAAGTCATAATGTTTAAAAATGTTATAAGAAAATAAAAAAAAAATGTAAAATGCTCCTAGGCCTCAAAAGTGTCACACAATCGAACGATATACAATCAAGTCACAATAATGAAAGCCAAAGGAAGTTGCAAACAAAAATAATAAATAAAACTAAATTATATATAAAAAACGAAAATATAAACTATTTTCAGTCAAGTCGATAGAATAAGAAAAAAAAATAATAAAAGCGGGACTTTTCTGGAGAGATTATATAACTTTTTTATATATGCGGGGTGTACAAAACAGTGTCAATGAATTATATTGTATATTATATAAAGTATATATCGCAATTTTTGTTATTTAAGAAAGATAAATATATCCTTTCTTATACCAATATATACATATATAAATATAAATATCACATACACTTTGATCGAAATTATTATGTAAAGATCAAATATTTATCATATAGCAAGAAAAGAGAAAAAGAAAAATTAATAAAATAAAAATTATGGTTGAAACTATTTTTTCACGCGAGAACACGTGACACTTTCTGTATGCACCGCGTGTACAAATAAATATAATATTATTACAGACGGAGAATTATTATTATATATAAATAAAATAGATTAATATACATATACATACGTACATGCATATTTATTTTCTGTACAATAATATAATATATATGTATAACGAAATCGAAATGAAAAAAAAAAATTTTCAAAAAATCAAATTCAATTTACGATGTTAAATAAAATATGCATTGATATATTAATATTATAATATAATAGTTAAATATAATGTATAATATATGGTACTGTATACTATGGTAATATATACTATACTGTAAATAATCTGCAGTGTAAAATATACTGTAAATAATATACAGTGTATAATATACTGTAAATAATGTACAGTGTATAATATACTGTAAATAATATACAGTGTATAATAAATAGTATATAATATATACTTTAAATAATATACCGTGTATATTATATTACATAATATACTGTAAATAATATACAGTTTATAATATACTGTAAATAATATACAGTGTACAATATACTGCATATAATATAAAGTATTTAATTTACTGCACATTATATAAAATATATAATATACATAGGGTATATTATATAGTTTACAATAATATGTATAGTAAATATAGTATATTAAATATAGTATAATATATATTATACAATATACAATATATAATATATAATATGCAACATGCAATATATAATATGGAATATATTATACAGAATGCGGAGAAAATTATATATGCGTATATTATATATAAAAATATATTTACTAGTTATATAATATTATTATAAATATATTATGGTATATAATTATCGTTATTTATACATTTGTTTGCCTAATAGTTGAAACGACATTATATGATTGTATAATTTTCTTGGAAAATATATATTAAAAGGATATATATTATATTATTGTTAATAAATTATTTAATATTATTATATATAATAAATAATATATGATAATTATAAATTGTAGTTTATATTCGATATACATATTATGTATTTATGCATGTATGTATGTATGTATATTGTATAAATATACACATATATATACATGCACGTTGTTACATAATGTTAAATAAAACCGCGAAGTTGTGGTAAATGAATAAAAAAAACAACAACAACAACAACTTGAAAAACGAGCGTCTATACATAAGCAGATGTGGTATTTAATAAGGTATTGCAAAATAAAAAAAAAAGTTGTATTATTATACATGTACATTGTATTACGAAAGAGATATTATATATATACATTATATTCTGTGTATATGTATACGATGCGTGTGTAATTATAATAAAGTGTTGATATATGGTTGACGATAAGTTGCACATTTTTCTTATATATATATATATTTAAAAAAATAAATAAAAATTAAAAAAAAAATTTTTTTTTAAATATTTTTTTGAACAAGTAAAATAAAAATAAATTGAAAAAACAATAAATAGTTAAAATAAAAAATAATAAAAATAAAATAAAAAAATAATAAAAATAAACTAAAAATAATAGAAATCAAGACAAAAATATATGAGGCGCTTCAAAAGAAGAAGAAGCAAAAAGTTTTAGGTTGTGTTTATAATGTTTGGAGTTAAAATACAAAAAGAGAATCAATTAGTACTTAAAATTTTGTATGTTCAAATCTTCATTGCATCAGAAATATTCCATTAAAACTCGTTTCAAATTTACAGTATTAAAAAATAAACTTTTAATCCAGAGAAATCTAACACAAACATAACCTATAATTCGTTTGCTTCTTAGGTACCATTTCTAATGAGTGCGTGTCCCATATATAAAAATAAAATAAATAATATAAAAAATAAAATTCAATAAATTCTTTTTAAAAAATAAAAAAATTTAAACCAGAATTAATAAAAATAAAACAAAAATAAAAAAAAAGAATTCCAGAAACAATAGAAAATGGAATTAAAATAAAAAACCACTGTATCAAAAAATTGTATATAATAGTTTAGATAAAAAAAATTATCTATAGACATTACTTTAAAACTGTGTCTAAAGTAATTTTAAAGTAAACTCAGTTTTTAAGTATCCATTGGTAGAAAAAAAAATGCATGAGCTTACAAAATACAACTTTGTATGCTTATACGGTTTATAAAAATCAGACTTTCGTGTTTTTTTGTTTTTTGCTAAACTTTCCGCTTAACGTCGTACATTATCAGTAATTTATTTCAATAATCCTCTTTTTTCCAGATTTAACAATTTTAGGACTTTTTGAACGTTGGAAGTTTAATTTCAAAGTTTCTCTAAACAAATTTTTTACGATCCTAACAAAATACAGTATGGTAAATTTTACTCTCCATACTGAAAAGATAACATTTTTTTATTTGAAAGATAAAATTTACTATCGAAAAAACTGCATAATTATAAAATTATACTGCTTTAGAAATTACGCTACAGTGTGGTAAAATTTGCCATACTGTTTTAAAAATTAAACTCTAGTATTGTAAAATTTATCATACGGTTTAAAAATTTCACTGTAGTATTGTCATGTTTAACATGCAATTTTTAACAATTACCCTGCAGTATAGTAAAAATTATCATACTGTTTAAACTTTACACTGTTGTATAGTAAAGCTTGTCATACTGTTTTTACTATTCCACTGGAATATAGTAAAAGTTAGCATATTGTTGTGAAAAATACACTGCAGTAAAATACACTATAGTAAAATTTACCATACTGTTTTAAAATGTACTCTATAGTATAGTAAAATTTATCATACTGTTTTCAAGTTTTAAAAATTACAGTGTAGTATGGTAAAATTTAAAATAATGTTTTCTTTAATTAAAGTGAAGTATAGTAAAAATTAAAATGCATTCGCTAGAATTACAAGGCAGTAGAGTAGAACTTAGCAAATGGTTGTAAACATTTAAAAGGTAGTATGGTAAATTTCAACATACTGTCTAAAAAATATATTGTAGTCTAGTAAAATTTACCATATATTTCTTAAAATTTTAAGGCAGTTAATTTTTATTAAAGTTTACCATACAGAAAAGTAGAAAACAGTTTCTTCAAAATTGAGAGAGAGGAAAAATTTCTAATTTTAATGTATAAAAAAATTTACCATACTAAAGTGTAAACGATGCACAAAGAGAAATCTTTTTGATAAATTCAAATAATGAAAGTCCTTTTAATAAAATCTAAAATGTTATTTTAAAAAATTAATATTACAAAAATATTTTCTTAACAAATAATATAGATATAAAATAGACGCAGTGAAATATTCTCTTTAATGTAACGGCGTCACTTGAATTATTTATAATTATTAATATTAAAATATATAAGAAATGTAGTAAAATAAATAATTTCTTCTTTGGTTAATTGAGTCAATAAGGACGGATTTTGTTGTTGTAAGAATAAATAAAAAAAAAATTTCTGTTTTGGTAACAAATTTAGTGAAAATGTAAAAATATTCCAGATTTATTATTTTAGAGCAATAAAATCGTTTCCTCGTACTATCAATCATAAAACTTGGAATTTTGTTCCACGAAATTATTAGCACTGAAAATTTTCCTTGTTTTGTTTAAATACATGATTGCTGATACGTGCCGCACTCGTAAAATAATGTACGAAAATAGATACGTGTCTCGATTTCAAGTGAGGGCGTTACACAGTTTGAGACTCTGTATACATTGAAAAAGAGTTGATGAAAGTTCCCGATAGAAATATTTCGTTTTTTATTTTTTTTGTTCTGGTATTTTGTATTTATACACGTCAAAAAAGAATTTAAATTGTTCAAGAATAAATTTTAGATTCTTTCCAATATTAATGTTAAAATAATTTCAAAACAAGGGTCTAGGTTGAGAAGCATTGCGTGAGAGCGCACCAATCATAACGCATACTCCCCCCACTACTGACACGATGCGCGCGCACTGTTTTCAACCTAACCGCCACTAATGGAAAGTAAGCTTTTTATTTTCGTCTCTAAAAAGTCGAAAATTAGATTTAAAAAATAAAAATCTCACCGAAACTTTCTCATCGGGGGAATAAAAAATTTCTTTGGACAAAAAAACTCACGTGACCTTTAACAATTAACAAGGTCACGTATTACTTGGTTGCTGTGGTGTTTTAATAAGAACCCTTGTCCTTGAGACTGCACCCAAAATTGGTTTAAAAAGAACCAAAACACCAGCGATAAATAGTGAGGCAAAAACGAGTTTTTTCCCCACATCATGATCACCAACATTCTGATGTTCCAGCCAATGTGTATAAGAGCCGGCAATTACACTGGCAATAAACAGAATAGTCATTGTAATACCGCCGAATGCGTGGAGAACCTTGATTAGCACTGGTCGAATACGTGGATAAAGCCATCTTGTATTATTGGCAATAATTCCAAATGTGGCCACCAAAAATGCGAGGACAATTGTCGTTAGACCCAAAATTGCATGGAACGAGACAAAATGTTCCTTGTTTAGATTATCTTTGTTGACGATTGCAATAATCAGACCGGAGAGAATTAGACAAAGTCCAGTTGTGAGCATTATCCAGTGGATTGTTATTCGATTTGCACGTGATAATTTGTGGGAGAGTAGTGCTTCGCCGGATATACTGAAGACTCCCTCGATTATCATTAGTGCCTGTAAAAATAAAGGAAGAATTATTATAATGCAAAATTTTGGGCCAAAGGTCGTTTGGTGTTATTTAAAGATAGGTGGAGTGACTACAAAGTTGTCTAAAGTCATCTCCGGATGACAAAAACTGTCTAAAGTCAGCTAATGTCGTCTAAATGCCATCTGAACACGTCTAAAAGCTGCATGAAGAAGTATAAAATTAGTCTGAAGTCATCTAAAGTCTTCTAATGTCGACTAAGTTAATTTAAATATTTCCTAATGTCGTCTAAGGTCATCTAAAGTTCTGAAATCATCTAAAGTCTTCTAATATCAACTAAAATAAATCCAAGTCTTCTAAAGTAGTCTGAACTACGTCTAATGTCATCTAAAGACATCTAAAAATAGTCTGACGTCATCTAAAGTAATCTAAATTAATTTGAATGTCTTTTTTTAGACGTCCAGATTCATCTAATGGTTTATAAAGTCCTACAAAGTAATCCTAATGTCGTCTAAAGACATTAAAGTTTATCTAAAATCTTTTGAAGTCGTCTAAATTTATCCAAATGTCGTCTGAAATCAGCTGTTGTAATTTAAATGTCTTCTAAAGTCGTCTAAATTAATCGAAATGACGTCTAAAGTTTAACATCATCTAAAGATATTTAATATTAGTCTGCAGTCATCTTAGGTCTTCTAATGTCGAATAAGTTAATTTGAATCTTTTTTAAAGTATTCTAATGTCATCTAAAGTTATCAAGTAACCTAAAGTAATCTAAAATGCCGTTTAAAGACTTCCTAATTTAATTAAACTCTTCTGAAGTCGTCTAAATTAATCTAAATGACGTTTAAAGTCATATGACGTTTTCTAAAATCATCTATAGTCATCTAATATTGGTTATACTCATCTAAAGTCTTCTAAAAAAATCAAAAGCAGTTTAAAGTAAACTAAATGGCGTCTATTGTCATCCAAAGACGTCTAAATAAGGTAGTCTAGAGTCATCTACAGTCGAAAGTCCACTAAATTAATTTTAATTTTTTCCAAAAACTTCTAATGTCGTCTAACATCATCAAAAGTCGCCTAAAGTAATCTGAATATTGTCTAGAGACATAATAATTAATCTGAAGTCTTTTGAACTCTTCTACCGTCGTTTAAATTAATCTACATATCGTCCGAAGTCGAATAATGTCTTCTGAAACCATCTAAAGTCATCTAATATTGACTGAGCTCATCTAATGTTTTCTAAAGTAATCTTAATGTGGTCTATTGACATCTAAAGTTGTCTCAAAGTAGTCCGAAGACATCTAAAGTTGAATAAATCAATCTAAATTTTTTGTAAAGTCTTCTAATGTCTTACAATGTCATCTAAAGTAATCAAAAGCCTCCTAAAGTAATCTGAATCCAGATTAAAGATGTCCTAAGTTATTTAAACTTTTCTGAAATCGTCTAAATGAATCTAATTGACGTCTAAAGTCGTTTAACGTCTTCTTAAATCATCTGATGTCATTCAGTATGGGTTTATTGTCATTCAAAGACGTCTAAAAGTAGTTTCAAGTCGTCTAAAGTTTCTAATGTCGTCTAAAGTAATCTGAATATGGTCCAAAGACATCTTCAGTAATCTAAAGTCTTCTAAAGTCTTCTGCTGTCGTATAAATTAATCTGTAGTTCGTCTGAAGTAGTTTAATGTCTGCTGAAATCATCTAAAGTCTTCTAATATCAACTTAACTCATCTAAAGTAATCTGAATTACGTCTAATGTCACCTAAAGACATCTAAAAATAGTCTGACGTCATCTAAAGTCTTCTAAACTAATCTGAATGTCGTCTATAGACGTCTAAATTTATCTAATATCTTATAAACAGCTACAAAGTAATCTTAATGTCGTCTAAAGACGTCACAGTTAATTTAAAATCTTTTGAAGTCACCTAAATTCATCCAAATGTCGTCTAAAATCAACTGATGTAATTTAAATGTCTTCTAAAGTCATCTACATTAATCAAAATGACGTTTAAAGTCTATAGACGTATTCTAAAATCTTCTAAAGTCTTCTAATATCGAACTAAATATATCTAAAGTCTTCTAAAGTAATCTGAATGGCGTCTATTGTCATCCAAAGAGATCTAAAATTAGTCAGGAGTCATCTACAGTCTTATAAAGTTCACTAAATTAATCTGACTTTTACCTAAAGACTTCTAATATCGTCTGAAGTCTTCTAATGACGCCTAAAGTCACCTAAAGTAATCTGAATATCGTCTAAATTCATCTAAATTCATCCTAAGTCTTCTGAAGTTTTCTAAAGTCCTCTAAAGTAATCTGAACGTCGTTTAAAGACGTCTAAATGTATCCAAAGTATTCTGACGTGCTGTGAAGTAATATTAATGTCATTTAAAGAAGTCTTAATTCACCTAAAGTTTTCTGAAGTCGTCTAAATTAATCTGAATGTAGTCTAAATTCGTTTAATGTCGTCTAAAGTCAGCTAAAGGTCAGCTAAAGTCATCAAACGTCACCTAAAGTCATCTAAAAATATTCAAAATTTATCTTAAGTCTTATAAAGTTTTCTAAAGTCGTCTACAGTAGTTTAATGTCATTTAATGTCATTTCATGTCATCTAATGTCATCTAATGTCATCTAATGTCATCTAATGTCATCTAATGCTATCTAATGCTATCTAATGCTATCTAATGTCATCTAATGTCATCTAATGTATCAAGATGTAAAATCAAAAATGTACATACTACCTACAAAAATTCTCAAAACAGAAACAATAAAAAAAATTCTTCTCGAACGTACCTCGTAAATAAATTTATCAACATTTTTGATCTACTGAAGAACAATAATGTATTTCTTCCATCGATGTTGTCATTTTTAATTTCATTTTTAATTCAATGCAAAAATTATGATTTTCATTTCAATAAGATTGCTCACAATCGTACAAATATAATTCAATTATAATTACACTATAGTCCACAACTAATCAGTAATCCTTATTTTCTTATATTGTAGGTGTCAATTATCAGAAAATCATTAAATCTATACTGTGTTTTGTTTTTAAAGCAAGAAAAAAAAAACATAAATAACTTCTCTGAGAATTTACATTTTTTGAAATACGAGTTTTGAAAGATAATAACAAAAAATAGAAAAACAAAGCAGCTCTTGGATAATTATTGTACTTGGCAATTTTATCAACTTCCGTTAAGTAGAAAAAAAATATTCCTTACATATATACGAAATCTATTAAAATAGCAAACGAACAAAAATGAAAAAAAAATCACAAAAAACTAAAATTACAAAAAATAAATAAAATTAATGATCTAAATAAAAATTTCAAAAACTTTATTATTTTTTAAATAATAAAGTTTTTGAAATTCAATGAGGACCAAATTTTTTGTTCTAAATATTATGCAATTTTATTTTTTCAAAATTGCATGAGACCGAAATATTCAAAGAAATGGAAACTTAACTAAAATTTGTATTTTTTGATTCAGAAAAAAATTGTTTGCTAGAAGGGATCAAAAATAGTTTCTCTTAGATCCCAATTCAAAAATGGAATTCGGAACTGAAATAGAGCAGAAATAGAAATTCAAGTATAGCTGCAGTATAGGAACCAATATAGAAAAGAATTGTAGAAACAAAAATAGAAGAAAGTAACAAAAAAAAGAATTAAAAATAGAAGAAAATAACAAAAAGAAACAAAAATAAAAAAAAACGAAATAAAAAATAACAAACAAAAATATAATAGAAAAAAAACCAGCTGAAAATAAACAAAAATAGTAAAAAATAGAAAAAAACAGCAAAAATAGAAAAAACATCAAAAAAGAAACAAAAATAGAAAAAACAACAAAAAATCAACAAAAATGACAAAAATAACAAAACAAAACAAAAAATAGAAAGAAAGAAACAAAAATAGATAAAAAATTTTTTAAATATTATAAAACACTAAATTTTTTAAAAATTCCAAAATCTAATAATTATTTTTCTAAAAAAAGCTTCTTTTTTCTTACCCCGAGTGACATACAAATTGGATGCCATGTGAATAATTGTTCGGGCCGATGAAATGCGACAACCAATATATAGAGAATTGGTAGAATTAATAGTAAATGTGTTAGAAAAGAAACGCCAAGGGTCAAGGAACCCGGTGGTGCTTTTCTATTCTGTTGTTCTGCCTTCATTTCAAAATCGTCCCTCGCCGCCAATTCTCGTGCTGCAATAAAACAAAAACAAGAAAAACTTATTAAAATTAAGAAAAAGAAAAGAAAACGTTTAAATACGCGCATTTCTTTCTCTCTCTCTCTCTCTCTGTTTCTCTATCTCGATCTTCCTCTTCTTTTTCCTCTACATATATATTGCAAAAGAATAAAATTTTCTTTTTCAATGAATGCGTCTTTTAATTCTTACGTAATCACAAAGATGAGAATGCTCACACAGTGATTCATCAAAATAATTATTATTGCGCGCCTCTGAATTCCTCATTTTATTTTTCCACTTCAAGAAATTTTAATTACAGATTTTTTAAAAATAAAATTAGGGGGGCAGAGCCCCCTGCCCCTAGTAATGATTATTATTATTAATTTATACTTGCTTTCTGTATTAAAAAAAAAAAAAAAAAATTTGAAGTCAATCTAAATAGCTAATGAAAACAATAATAATAATTATAAATTATTATTATTATAATTATTATTAACACAATATTACGGTATCTATAATTTAATAATTATTAAATATTTAAATAAATTTATATGCGCTTTGAAATTAAAATTATGTATTGGGAAGTTTAATTTTCATTGTATAATAAAATTATCGTATGTATTTAAAAATAGAAATTTTTTATTAAAAATATAATATTGAACTTTTAACGTAATTCCCATATAATAAATGGGGGGTGAATAAATTTTAATTTATCTGCTGAATTAATCTTATTTGAAACAAATAATGAGGTCAATTTAATTTTAATTGAAATTTTTTACATAATTGTAATCCGTAGACATGTTTAAATAATAACAAAGCAAAAAATAATAACAACAAATAATTATAAAATTTAATAAACAATATGAAAATTATTAAAAAGAAATTTAAAAAGCGAATTAAAATAATTTAGTATAAACAATAAAATTAATATTAACAATAATAGTAACAACAATAATAATATGACAATAGCAACAATAACAAAAACAATAATAACAATAACAGCAGTAACAGTAATAATAACAACATCAAAAATAGTATAAATGATAAAAAAAAATTAAATAACAATAATAACAGTGACAATAATAAGAATAACAATAGTAACAATAACAGTAACAATAATAAAAATAATAACAACAACAATAATAATAATAATAATTATAATAGTATAAATAATGAGAAAAACAAAAAGAAAAGTAACCATAACAACAATAATAATAGCATACATAAAAACAAAAGCAAAAATAAAAGTAACAATAATAACAGTGACAATAATAACAATAAAAATAATAACAGTAACAGTAACAATTTCACTATTTATTAATAACAGTAACAATAATAATAGTAACAATAACAACATTAACAATAGTATAGATAATAACAAAAACAAAAATAAAACTAACAATAATAACAGTGACAAAAATAACAATAACAATAGTAACAATAATAATAATAAAAATAATAATAAATAATATTGAAAATAATAAATAAAATCAATAATATTAGATAAAAAGTAACGAATAATAAAATTCTTTTCTATAGTATAACAAGATATAAATACAATAATTAAAATGGTAACAATAACAAATTTAATAAACAAATGGAAAATAATTTATTTATTTATTTTATTATTCACATCTTTTCTGTACGTAAGAGAAAAAAATAATAAAATAACAAATTTTAAAGGCAATTTAAATAGATAATAATTAAAATAGTTAATCAAAGTAAAAAATTTAATAATTGTACCTATTTATTTTTTATAACAAATTAATAGTAATGAAATAATTCTGATGAAAAATAAAAATGTTTAATAATAAAGAAAGTAATTACTTTCTTTATTATTTAACATTTTTATTATTATTATTTATTTCTTAATAATTCGAAAAACTAATAAAAAAAATTAAACTAAATAATAAATAAATAAATAAAATGGAAAATAAAAAATAATATTTTAATATTAGTTATTGAAAAAAATTGAAAAATAAAGAAATAGAAAATGAAGAAATAAATGAAAGAGAAATAAAAAATAGAAGTAAAAAATAAAGAAGTGAAAAAAGGAAAATAAAAAATTGAAAAGTAAAAAGGCAAAGAAAAAAGTTGAAAAATAAGAAAAAGGATAATAATAAAAAATAGAAATGTAATAAATAGAAAAGTAAAGAGTAGAAAGTAATAAAAAGAAAAGTAGAAAGTAAAATTGTAAAGTAAAAATTTGTTGAAAGTAAAAATTGAAAATTGAAAAAGAAATAAAAAATAGAAAAATAAAAATTAAAAAAGAAATAAAAAATAGAAAAATAAAAATTGCTAATGAAGAACATGCGATCAATTTTCTGAACAAGTAAAAAATAAATTTTTTTCTATTTACCTTAGAATAATGATAAATTCCGTTTCAAAAAATACTATTCTTTTAAATCCCAAGACTAGTTTGAGGACTCAAAATAAATTAATTCCTTAACTTGAAGAAATAAATAATGAATGATAGAACAAAGCACATTGAACAAATTATACCGAGTTAATTTAAAAATTATTTTTTCGAAAAAAAGGGGATAAAAGGCGTTTTTACTGTAAAAGAAAATGAATTTTCAAAAAAAAAAAAAAAAATGGACAACTATTTTCCAATAAAACTTGAATCGTGTGGCTTTATGGGGCACTACTGGAGTCGAACGAAGTCGAACTGAATCCCCTTACTGTCTAGGATGAAAAAGCAGCGTTAAATGTAATGGCCTTGTAATCAGGTTCCCCACTCGCTGGTCCCTTGTTGCAAATGCAATACCATCCTAACATATATTTCTCTCCTCCCATATATCTTAAATATACATACAATCGTAAACATTCTTCTCTACTTGTCACACACAATACACACTGGTCCTTTGTTTAATTTTTCATTTTTTCCTCACCCACAAAAATTTCCCCTTTCATTTTCTTTTTTTTTTCTAATTTTTTTTTTATATTTTACGCACATACAAATAATAAACATATATTCTTTCCACACTTCTCTGATTCATTACCATTTTCGTATTTTAATTCTTAATAGTCGCAATTTTTAACTGTCATGTAATTTTTCCTTTTAAGTGATTAACAGAATTTTGCAATTTTTTTAAATTTGAATTAAATTTTCGATTTATAAAATTTATTGACAAAAAAAATAGTAAAATTTCGGTATTTTTTAATTTTGAATTAAATTTTCGAGTAGTGCAATTCATTGCAAAATGAAAGTATGTTCTAAAATTTAGCAATTTAATAAAATTTACTGCAAAATAAGGGAAATAAAATTTTGCTGCTTTTTTTAAATTTTGAATTTAATTTTCAAGCACTAAAAACAACTTTCAAAAAAAAGAAATAGAAAAATAATTAAAAAATTTTTAATTTGGAATTGTGTTTGCAAAATAATATATTAGTTATTGCAAAAAAAAAAAATAAATTTTGCAATTTTTTAATTTTACATTAAATTTTCCGAATAATAAAATTTACTGCAATAAAATATAGTAAAATTTCGCTCTTTTTCAATTTTGAATTCAATTTTCAAGTAGTAAAATAGAAGTAACCAATTTTTACAACTTTTAAAATTTTTAAATAAAAAAAAATTCTTGAGTCATTCCATTATATTTCGACTAAAGTCGTTGCTGACTAATTTTAAAAAATTATAATATTTTGCAGGAATGATGTTAAAGATATTAGGATCACCGAACAAAAAGAATTTTTTAAATATTTTTTATATTTATTGTAAAATAAGCATCTAAAGTATATGAAGTCGTAAAAACTGACACTTTTTCATCTAATAGAAAATATTAAAGAAAACACATAATTTACTATAAAAACGTAAAAAAATTATTAGAATTTATTAAGAATGAATTATTTTATTATTATAAATTGATAGAAACAATTATTAATAAGAAATATTAAATAAAAAATAATTTTAAAGTTTACATGGAAAATAACCTATTTTTGCAAATTTCATTCACTAAATATGAGAAAGAGAAATCATTAAATTGGATAAAACCTTATGAAATATAAAGTACCTGTGATTAACTTTTAGTTTTTCTTATCACTTTCTTCCTGTTTTTTTCACAAATATTAAAAAATAAGCAATTAAAATTGGCACTTTGCTTATTTTCAGGATTTTCAAATGTAAATAACTTCTGCCCAGAAAAATGAAAAATTACGAAAATTGGGCAATAATTATTTGATCACTAGATACACTCACTGGAAAAAGATTTTCTTTGGTCCCGAAGCTATTTCTCGAATTAATTAACTTTAAACTTTTGACTATTTTTATCAGGTTAATACATGTGTTTTTTAAAGGACGAAGTTAGCTCTTCTTGTTTAATCGTTTTGAACCAACTTCAGTTTTAAAGAAATCACATGTATTAACCTGATAAAAATAGTAAAAAGTTTAAAGTTAATTAATTCGAGAAATAGCTTCGGGACCAAAGAAAATCTTTTTCCAGTAAGTGTATCTAGTGATGAATTAATTATTGCCCAATTTTCGTAATTTTTCATTTTTCTGGGCAGAAGTTATTTGCATTTTAAAATCGTGAAAATAAGCAAAGTGCCAGTTTTAATTGCTTATTTTTTAATATTTGTGAAGAAAACAGGAAGAAAGTGGTAAGAAAAACTAAAAGTTAATCACAGGTACTTTATATTTCATAAGGTTTTATCCAATTTAATGATTTCTCTTTCTCATATTTAGTGAATGGAATTTGCAAAAATAGGTTATTTTCCATGTAAACTTTAAAATTACTTTTTATTTATTATTTCTTATTAATAATTGTTTCTATCAATTTATAATAATAAAATAATTCATTCTTAATAAATTCTAATAATTTTTTTACGTTTTTATAGTAAATGATGTGTTTTCTTTAATATTTTCTAATAGATGAAAAAGTGTCAGTTTTTACGACTTCATATACTTTAGATGCTTATTTTACAATAAATATAAAAAATATTTAAAAAATTCTTTTTGTTCGGTGATCCTAATATCTTTAAAATCATTCCTGCAAAATATTACAATTTTTTAAAATTAGTCGGCAACGACTTTAGTCGAAATATAATGGAATGACTCTCTTGCAAAAAAAGAAAATTTAGTAAAATTTATTAATTTGAAGTTAAATTTGAAAATAATATTATTTATTGCAAACAAATAGTAAAATATTTCAATTTTTTAATTTTGAATTAAATTTTCAAGAAAAAAAATTCAATTGCAAAAAAAAATAGTAAACTTTTGTAATTTTGGAATTAAAATTTTCGCAATATAAAAGTTAATTGCAAAAACAAAAGTAGTAACTAAAAATTTTGCAATTTTTGAATTTGAAATTAAATTTTCGAATAATAAAATTTACTGCATAAAAATATAGTAAAATTTCGCTCTTTTCAATTTTGAATTCAATTTTCAATTAGTGAAAATTATTGCAAAATAAAAAAAGTACGTACTCAATTTTTACAATTTTTAATTTAATTTTCAAATAAAAAAAAAATTCTTGCAAAAAAAGAAAATTTAATAAAATTTAAAAATTTATTAATTTGGAATTAAATTTGCAAATAATATTATTTATTGCAAACAAATTGTAAAATACTGCAAATTTTTTAATTTTGTATTAAAATTTTTGAGCAAAAAAATTTTTATTGCAGTTTTTGAATTTTCAATATATAAAAATTAACTAAAAAAACAAAAATAGTAAAATTTTGCAATTTTTTAATTCGTAATTAAAATTTTCGAATAATAAAATTTACTCCAAAAAAATAGTAAAATTTCGCTATTTTTTAATTTTGAATGAAATTTTTCATAAATAAAATTCATTGCAAAATGAAGGAACTAAAATTTTGCGTCTTTTTTAAATATTGAGTTAAAATTTCGAGTACATAAATTTATTGCAAAATAAAAGTACTGAAATTTAGCAATTTTTAAATTTTTTAAAAATTTTTAACTAAAATTTTGCGGTTTAATAAAATTTACTGCACAAAAAAAAAGAAATTGTAAAATTTTAAAGTTTCTTAATTTTGAATTAAATTTTGGAGTAGTAAATTTTATTGCAAAATAAAAGAACAAAAATTTTGCAGTTTTTTAAAATTTTGATTTAAATTTTCGAATAATAAAAACGACATGCAAAAAAAAAAAGAAACAGAAAATTTTGAAATTTTTCAATTAGGAATTATATTTGCAAAATAATATTATTTATTGCAAAAAAAATAGTAAATTCTTGGAGTTAAATTTTCGAGAAAAAAAATTATTGCAAAAAAAATAGTAAACTTTTGTAATTTTTGAATTTTAATTAAAATTTTCGGAATATAAAAGTTAATTGCAAAATGAAAAATAGTAAAATTTTGCAATTTTTTTATTTGAAATTAAATTTTCGAACAATAAAATTTACTGCAAAAAAAATAGTAAAATTTCGCTATTTTAATTTTGAATGTAATTTTGCAGTATTTTACAGAATTAAAAAAATAGTTTTTTGAAGAAACTTTTTGAGGATAATTGAGGAAATTCTTGGGAGAGAACAAGAAGAAGAAGAAGAATCAACAAAAACTTTTAATAAATGTGAAATAAGTACAGCATTGTTTTTCTTATAAGTAAAGAAATTTAATTTTTTTAAACTTACAGTAAGTTGCTTTAGATCTGTTTCTCGACATTTTTCCACTCATTTTTGAGAAAAAAAAGAATTTTTCAGTTCATTTAAAAAAAAAAAATTCTCCAAACAATATGTTGGAAAATAATTATTATACACGAAAAAAAAGATAAAATTCACGCTAAACTGTCGAGAAAGTGTTGATGTGGCAGTGAATTCCAACTCTGCGAGTACCTGCCACCCACATTGTTTGACCTGAAAATATATATGTGTGTGAGACAACAGAGAGATTGGCGGCAAATTTCAAAATCTCTTTCTGTCTATAAACATTCTTTTAAAGTGAAGGAAAATATTAATTTATTCATGTTTCCCTTTCAGGATATTAACAAATTTTTTTATATTCACAATTTCCTTTTCATGACTGTTCTTTTTTTGTTTGAAGAAAAAATAAATTGACGTTTATTGCAAATGATTAATTATTATTTTATTATTCATATTTTTCTTTATTTAATTTTTTTTAAACTTTTAAATTAAAATTTAAAATTTTTTAAAAATTTAAAATTAAAATTTCCGATTTTTTAATTTTTTATATTTTCTTTGTGATGTTTCTCATTTTTGACACTATTTTTCAATTTTTTTATTGTTTGTAATTATTTATTAACTTTTCTTCTTTTTGACAATAATTTCCAATTTATCTGCTTTTTAAAATTATTTTTTATTTATTGACACTATTTTTCAATTTTTTAACGTTTTCAAAATATTTTTTAATTATTGATACTAATTTTCAAATTTTTAAAGTTTTGAAACTATTTTTCAATTATTGACACTATTTTTCAATTTTTTAACGTTTTAAGATTATTTTTCAATTTTTATACTTTCTATAACTATTTTTCAATTTTTTCACATTTTGAAATGTTATTTTTCAATTTTTGACACTATTTTTCAAAATTTTTTGACATTATTTTTTAATTTTTCTACTTTTTGACACTATTTTTCAATTTTTCCATTTTTTGAAATTACTTTTCAATTTTTCTATTCTTTGACAGTATTTATCAATTTTTCTACTTTTGGAAATTATTTGATAATTTTTCTACTTTTTGACACTATTTTTCCATTTTTCTACATTTTAAAATTGTTTTTCATTTATTGACAATATTTTTCAATGTTTTAAGGTCTTAAAATTCTTTTTTAATTATTGACATTATTTTTCAATTTTTATATTTTTTGAAATTATTTTTCAATTTTTCTACTTTTTGACACTATTATTCAATTTTTCATTTTTTAAAAATTATTCTTTCAATTTTTCTACTTTTTAAAAATATTTTTCAACTATTGACACTATTTTTCAATTTTTCTACTTTTTCAAATTTCTTTTTCTTTTATTGACACTATTTTTCAATTTTTTAACGTTTTGAAATTCTTTTTCAAATATTTTCAGTATTTTTAAATTTTTATATTCCTTTGAAATTATTTTTCAATCTTTCTACTTTTTAATATTTTTCAATTTTTTCACGTTTTGAAAGTATGTTTCAATTATTGACATTATTTTTCAATATTTCTTTTTTTTGACATTAACCTTTCAATTTTTCTACTTTTTGACACTATTATTCAATCTTTTATTTTTTTAAAAATTATCTTTCAATTTTTCTAATTTTGAAAAATATTTTTGATTATTATTGACACTATTTTTCAATTTTTCTACTTTTCCACACAGTAGTTTTCAATTTTTTGACTTTTTAAAACTATTTTTCAATTTTTTGCCATTATTATAAAATATTTCTGTTTATTTTTTTATTACTATTTTTTTATTTAGATTAAATTATTTTTAAAAATAATTTTGAAGACTATTGTATTGTTTTTGTATTTTGATTTTTTTAATTATTTAATTTATTTATTTACAAGATAATCAGACATACAAAAGATTAAAAATTCCTTTTCACATTTAAATTTACTTTATAAATCTATTTACATACCTATATTTAAGAATTTAATTACTTTTAAAAATTTTTTAAAGCCATTTTTAAAAGTATTACAACTTTTTCGTATTTTTATTTTCAATATTTATAAATTTCAACATTTCATTAATTTTTCAAGCTACTTCGAAAGTACTATTAATAACTATAACTAATTTTTACTTTGAATTTTTTATTTTTTCTGCATATATAATATTATTTTTTATTGAATTATTATTTTATTTTTTATCATTAAAAAAGTATTTATTTTTTGATTCTTCATTATTTATTTATTTTACAAATTTTACTGCTCTTTATTACATAAAAAATATAATTAATATTTACATTGTTACTATAATTAAATAAAAATTGTTAAATTACTAGAAAAATTAAAATTATTAAAATGAATATTATTCATTTATTCAGGTACAATTTATTTATTTTTAAGTAATAATTTATTTAACAAATATAAATTAAATTAATAATATATTTATAAATAAATAAAATATTTATTATAATTATTTTGCCAATGAATTTTTATTGTTTTAACGCTTTTTTGCCAATGCAGTAGAAGAAAAATAGAAAAAAAATGTATTTTTTCATTAAAAAATTAAACATGTAAATTAAATTATTACTAAATAAATAAACGAGAGGAATTCGAAATAATTGGAGAGTGAGAGAGAGTTTATTACAGTATTTTAGTTTTTATTAGCGCTTAAGACCTCGAGTGCGGTTGCTTGTTAACGATGAACAACAATTATGCCATTTCATGCCGCGCACGATGAAGATAAACGTGTCTCAAACTATGTGTAGTATGATGTTTAACCTTACAATTTTTAATAGCTGTTCAACTCCCTCATTTCGACGATTCTCACTTCGGAGTCCAGTTGTTTTTCTTTTATTTTAATATTTCTTAGAATTCCACTGTATATTGTATATCAGTATTTGCAGTCCAAGGAGAGAGAGAGAGAGATGGAAATCGTGAACTCATTATTTTTTTTTAATTATACTAACTCGAAATTATTACTATTATTTAGTTACAAATTTAATTTTAGACTTTGCGAACAAAAATTTGTTTTCAGTATTTTTTTTTTGTTATTAATATTTATTTTATTTAATTTCATTTTCGCCTTTGCTTTTTATTTATTATTATTATTTTCTATTTATTTATTATTATTTTTAGAAAATGGAAAACGAGCGTTTAATTATTATAAATCGCTTCTCGTTGTTAATTTGTTTATTAATTTGATTTTGAAGCGAAAAGAAGGAGAAAAATAACAGCTGCTGTTCGGTTCCTTCGGCGCCGAAGTTGAGAATCACTGAGCGCGACGGAGTGGGAAGAACGTGAGAACGAATCATTTTTCGTGCGCCGCTACTCCCCCACCCTTGCGTGCCCTTGCGCGTGCGCAGTGTCTCCCAAGCCGAGAGTTGCCGAGAAACTCAATTCGCCCGAATATTAAAAATCAAATAAAACCGAAATAAATCAACAAAATCGACTTGACTTTTTTCTATTCTTTAATTTAGTTAATTCTACATTCAAATGTTTATAATTAAATGATTTTTTTTTCATTAGTTAAATAAAATATTCAAATTTTAAGAAAATTAAATAAATAAAAAATTAATTTGTAAAATAAAATTAAATATATCTCCAAATTGCATCAGGGAAATCAAGTAAATAAAATTTCAAATTTAATTATAAAATAAATATTTTTTTACTAATAAAAATAATAATGAAAATTAAGGGGAAAAAAATTTTTTTTGTTGCAGAAAACTATTAATTGACAGTGAGAGAAATCTTTCTCGGAGACTGAAGAGATGAATGATTTATTATTTATTATTCTCAACACTATACATACACACGTATAGCAATTTATCAAGGGATTATGACCTCACAAGTGTCGATTACTCGCGTGGGTGAACGCATTCCTCGACTTGTACAATCGATTCAAACAGAGAGTTTCCGAGCGTGCCGGTCTAATTATAAGGAGGAAGAGATAACACTGACTCTTTTATTTATTTTATTTTTTTTTTCCTCTTATTTCGAGACGTTCAACGACCCACAATTTCGAAACAATCCATGAATAGAGGAATCACATCCGCGAGTTTTTCTTTTTTTTTTTTTTAAGCGCACGGCGGATATAAAATCAAATAACGCAAGCGATTACAGCATTCGTGTATCCGGTTTTAGGCGTGTCCGTATATTATCAACGGAATTGAATTATTTATATTTTAAAGTGTTTCTAACATAAATTTGGAAAAAATATGAAAAATAAGAAATATTTAAATATTAATGGATGTTTTTTTTGGTAAAAATAAATTTTGCGGGATTAAAATTTATGTATTCAATGTTTAATGAATAAATTTACTAGGCTAATTAAATTCACCTATTTGGAAGGTTTTATTTGTATGAAAGAAAGAAAAGAAGCTCCTCCCACTCTCAAAAAATGGCAGTGGGGGCAATGAGAGTGAGAGAGCGGAACGCGAACTTCTCTTTCACTCTCATTACCCCCACTCCCGCGCTTGCGCTCTACACACTCATTAGTTGAGTCTCCCACGTTCAAGTTAACATTGCGAAATAATTATATTGTCAATAAAATAATTTTTTAAATTAAAATTATTAATCAATAGCGTATAATATTATTTCTACACTAGAAAAAAAAATTTATTTAATTCAATTGACGGATTACTTGTCTATTATTATCAAATATTTCAAGAGTATAATAAATATGATATTTTAAAAACAATTTGCATAAGTTTCGAGGTAGAAAAAGAAGGGAATACAATATTAATAAATAATATTCTAAAAATTATTTTTATTAATTTATTTTATTTATCAGACTTTGGACTCGATAATTAATTATAAAATAGTAGCTTTCAAACAAAAAAAGTAGTAAAAAAGGAGCTATTGAAAAATTACACTTGAAGAACAAAAGAACTCGGTTTAGACACTTCAGAAAACTGACAAAAATTCCATTCTAAATTTTATTTTCCTGACTTTTTCCTAATTTTCATCAAAAATATTTACTTCTTTCTTATTCTACTAATTATTATATTCTTGCAACGAATTAATTTTATCCTATTCATATGAAAGAATTAAAATATTTATAAAAATAATTTAATTCTTGCGAAGAATTTTATAAAAAAATTTTTAATATTTAATTTCTTTCGACTAATTTTATGCAAATTCTAATTTAAATAATTAAAATCTTGAAAAATTTTTTATTATTTATGAAAAAGAATTGAGCTCTTACGAAGGTTTTTATAAAAATGTTTTTGAATAATTGAATTCTTTTGCGAAATTTTATGAAAAAATTAGATATTGAAAATAATTGAATTTCAAAAAGTTTGTAAAAATAATAAAATTTTACAAAGAATTCTATTAAAATTTATGACAATAATTGAATGTCTGTGTGGTAATTTATTCAATTTTTTTTGGAAAATAATTGAATTCCTAAAAAGCATTTTATCATTTATTAAAATAATTGAATTCTTTTGCGAACGATTTTATGAGAATTTTTTTAAATAATTGAATTTCTGAAAAGAAGTTCCTTACTTTTAAAAATAATTGAATTCTTGTAATTAATATTCTTATTTATGAAAATAATTTAATTTCGCATAGAATTTTATTAAAATCCATGAAAATAATTGTATTTTTGGGAATAATTTTGATATTTATGGACATTAATGGAATTCTTTCGAAGAATTATTTATGTGAATAATTGAATATCATTACAAGAAAAATTTAATTAAAATTTGTATTTTTTTTAAATAATTTAAAGAAAAATTTAAATAAAATTTGTATTTTTTTTAAATAATTGAATTCCTGTGAAAAATTCTTTAATATTTTTGTAAATAATTGAATTTTTTCAAATTGTATTAAAAATAATTGAAATCCTGCGATGAATTTTATTATTTATGAAAATAATTAAATAATAGCTGCTGAGAATTTTATTAAAATTTTCAAAAATAATTGAATTTTCTTGACCGGACAATTTTATTTGTGAAAATAATTGAATTTTTGATGAATTTTAAAAATTTTTTTTAAATAATTGAATTCTTTTGCGAAATTTTATGAAAAAACTAGATTTTTGACAATAATATTGAATGTCTGTGTGGTATTTCATACAATTTTTTTTTTTAGAAAATAATTGAATTCCTAAAAAGTATTTTATTATTTATTAAAATAATTGAATTCTTTTGCGAACGATTTAATTAGAATTTTTAAAAATAATTGAATTTCCAAGAAGAAGTTCAGTACTTTTAAAAATAATTGAATTCTTGTGATTAATATTGTTATTTATGGAAAATAATTTAATTTTGCAAAGAATTTTATTAAAATCCCTGAAAATAATTTAAAATTTATAAGTAAAATTGTATTTTTTTTAAATAATTGAATTCCTGTGAAAAATTCTAATATTTTTGAAAATAATTGAATCCTTTCAAATTGTATTAAAAATAATTGAAATCCTGCGATGAATTTTATTATTTTTAAAAATAATTGAATGCTGCTAAGAATTTTATTAAAATTTTCAAAAATAATTGAATTTTCTTGTGCTGAAAATTTTATTTGTGCAAATAATTAAATTTTGGATGAATTTTATCAATTTTTTTTTAAATAATTGAATTCTTTTGCGAAATTTTATGAACAAAAATTAGATATTGAAAATAATTGAATTTCAAAAAGTTTTTAAAAATAATAAAATTATTTTACAAAGAATTCTATTAAAATTTTTGAAAATAATTAAATGTTTGTGTTGTATTTTATTTTTTTTTGGAAAACAATTGAATTCCTAAAAAGCATTTTATTATATATTAAAATAATTGAATTCTTTTGTGAAAGAGTTTATTAGAATTTATTAAGGGCATTTGAACTGTTATGACGTCACGATTTTAGAACACATGCCCTGCACAAATTGTGACGTCATAATGATTCAAATACCCTTAAAACAAAATTGAATTTCCAAGAAGAAATTCATTACTTTTAAAAATAATTGAATTCATTTGTTGAATATTGTTATTTATGAAAATAATTGAATTTTGTAAAGAATTTTATTAAAATAATTGTATTTTTGGGAATAATTTTGATATTTATCGACATTAATTGAATTCTTTCGAACAATTATTTATGTAAATAATTGAATATTATTTAAAAAAGAAAATTAATTAAAATTGTATTTTTTTCAAATAATTGAATTCCTATGTGAATAATTCTAATAGTTTTTTTTTGTAAATAATTGAATTCTTTCAAATTGTATAAAAAATTTTATTATTTATGAAAATAATTGAAATCTTGCGATGAATTTTATTATTTATGAAAAGAATTGAATAGATGCTAAGTATTTTATTAAAATTTTCAAAAAGTATTGAATTTTCTTGTGCGGAAAATTTTATTTGTGTAAATAATTAAATTTTTGATGAATATTATGAATTTTTTTTTTTAATAATTGAATTCTTTTGAGAAATTTTATGAAAAAACTAGATATTGAAAATAATTGAATCTGTTTTAAAGAATTTTATTATAATTTATGAGAATAGTTTTTTGACTTCTAGTATTAGTGAATTTAAAGTAGTGAAAATTCTAAAAAAACAGAAATAGTAGCTTTTAGTCGCTGAAATCTAAAAAAAAGTACCCAAACAGTAGCTGATTAGGAAGAAGAGCGCAGGCGCGGGAATGGGGTCAATGAGTGCGAGAGAGAAGTTTGCGTATTTCTCTCTCACACTCATTGCCCACATTTCGGCGCTTGCGTTCTGCTACTATTTTCCGTAGTATTTCTATTTTTATTATTATTATTATTATTATTATTATTATTATTATTATTATTATTATTATTATTATTATTATTATTATGAAATCATTTTTCTTTTTTTCCCTTTTTCATTTCTTTTTTTTCTTATTTTTTTTCTTTTGCATATAAAGTGCGATAATATTTTATACTAAATTTAAAAACCTAAAAATATTTTTGAGTACACACACATATATATATATATATATATATATATAAGTGAATAATAATTTTGATGGGCGATGAAAATACACTGACTGACATTATTCACATATAGGAATGCATACAATCATTTCGAATATTGCGGCCTCGAATGCAATGGAATGCGCTCTTGGCACCCATGCGCTGCAATACGCGATACTCCACTCGTATATGCTGTTACGTTTATGCTAATAGTCCTCTATAATAATAACAATAATAATAATAATGATGACGATAATAATAATTCAATGCAGATTCACAACGAGAGAATTAATTTCCATCTGGAAAAATGTTGTTTGAAATCGAAAAAAAAAATATTTGTGTCATTCTTTGGAATGCCGTTTATTTTTACTTAATTATTATATATTGTCCTTGGATTTGAATTAAACAATAAAAATTATTTCACTGTCAAGGTTAAATCGAGTATTGTGGTGAGGTCATTATAGAGAACGCATATTTATGTAGACATATATCTTATGTGTAAATTTCTTGATTCGCATCGATGATTTTAATGACATCTTTAAAAAGAGATTTCTTTGTACGTATTCTAATTAAGTAATTTATTTTTTTTCTTGAAATTTTGTATTTTTTCCTTGTAATTACTATAGAGGAGTGTAGATATGTATATATTTTTTTTAGAGATACAGAGAAAATGTTTCATTTTTTCTAAGAATGAGTTTTAATTTTAAGGAAAAAATAAATTGTTCTCGATGAGTTATTGAGAAAAGTTGCTTCTTGCAACTGATAGTAAAATTAATAATAAAGAGTTCGTTGATGATTGTGGAAAAAAATATTCACAAACAATAATATAATTATTGGTTTTCGTAAAATATTGTTATCAGCTTGGGAAAGGATAATTTTTTTAGTCGAAATATGATTCAAGAAAAAATTGTTTCTTCTTTATTTTCTTTCTCTTTTCTATGAATAAATAATAAATATACGAACAATAATACGTAAATAATAAATAATTACATAGTTAATAAATAATAAGTAAATAAAAAATAAATAAATAAACAATAAAATAAATAATAAAATGTAATATAAATAATAATAATAAATAAACTCTAAATAAATTATACAGGGCTCGATATAGGTCCGTAAATCAAATGTTTGCAGAAATTCAATTATTTTCAAAAGTAAAAAAATTCTTCGAAGAAATTCAACTACCTATATGTTCAAAAATTAAAAAAAATTCTCGTCAAAATTTTAATTATCTTCAGAAATAATAAAATTATTCTCTGAAATTAAATTATTTTCAAAACATTTAATAAAATTCTTAGCAAACATTTAATTATTTTCATAAAATAATAGAAATTTCACAAGAATTCAATTATTTACAAATTTTTTTCCAAATTTCTTCGCAATAATTCAATTATTTTCATAAATAATAAAAATTTTGCAGGGATTGAATTATTTTCGTAAATAATAAAATTCTTTTTAGGAATTAAATTATTTTCATAAATAAAATAAAACTCAATGCAGAATTTCAATTATTTTTAATTCAATTTTAATCGAATTCCTCGAAAAATGTAATTATTCTTAAAAATTTTATTAAAATACGTCAAAAGAATTCAATTATTAAAAAATTTGTTGATAAAATTCTTTATGAGAATTGAATTTTAAGAAATATTCAATTATTCAATAAAATATATTTTTGTATTATTAAAATTCGTCAAAAGAATTTAATTATTTAAAAATTTGTTAATAAAATTCTTTATGAGAATTGAATTTTAAGAAACATTCAATTATTCAATACATTATTTTTTTATATTTAAATAATATTGAATTCTAGTAGAATTTTTTTAATAAAAAATTGATTTAAAAATGAATTCCAGTTAAAATTTTAAATTATAATTGAATATTAAGGGCATTTGAACCATGATGACGTCACAGCCTTAAAACTCATGCTTTGCAGAACCTATGACGTCATAATGGTTCAAATGCCCTTAAAAGCCTTAGAGCGTGAATTTTTAGAAATAATTGAATTTTGTAAAGGTTTCAAATTAAAATCTTTGAAAATCTCAATTTTTCATATTTTTAACTAACAATTCTGTGGAATTAATTTTTTGGGAAAAGTTTAATTGCTAATTTTTTTTTTTGAAATTATTTCAAGTTTTTATTTTCTAATATTATTTAATTGAAGAATTTACAAATTATTGAAATTTTGTAAAATTTTTATTGTAAATAAATAAATTTGAAAATTCTCAAAGAACTTTTTCAAAAATTATTTAAAATAATGCATTTATAGAAGAATTATAATTAAAAACAAGAGAGAAAGAAATTTAATTTTGGAAAAGTTACAAATTATTGTAAGAATTCAATTATTTTCAATAGTTATAAAATTCTTCGCAGAAAATTTAATTATGTTCAAAAATATTAAAATTATTCTTTAGGGATTCAATTATCTTCACAAATAATAAAACTCATCGCAGATTTTAATTATTTTTAATACAATTTTTAACAAATTTCTTGAAAAATGTAACTATCCTTAAGAATTTTGTTAAAATTTGTCAAGAGAATTAACTTATTCAAAAATTTATTTAATAAATTTCTTTACGAGCATTCAATTTTAAGAAACATTTAATTAACAAATTATTTATTTTTGTATTTAAATAATTGAATTCTCGTAGAATTTTCTAGTAAGAATTGATTTAAAAATGAATTTTAGTTAAAATTTTACATAATAATGGAATATTAAGAGCATTTTAGGATAAATTTTTAGAAATAATTGAATTTAGAAAAGGTTTTATTTTAAAAATTGCCAAAATATTAAATATTTTCAAAAATTTTCTTCAATTCAATAATTTTTTATATTTTTTATTTGAATAAAATTTTCTAAAAGAATTCAATTATTTAAAATAAATTGAATTATTTTTATAAATAATATTTTAATTCAATTATTTTTATGAATAATAACATTTTTACAGGGATTAAATTATTTAATTATTAAAATTCGTCGAAAGAATTTAATTATTTAAAAATTTGTTGATAAAATTCTTTATAAGAATTGAATTTTAGGAAACATTCAATTATTCAATGAATTATTTATTTGCATTTTATTTGTATTTAAATAATTAAATTCCAGTAGAATTTTCTAATAAAAATTTATTTAAAAATAAATTTCAGTTACAAATTTAGATAATAATTGAATATTATTAAAATTTATATTATATAATATTAAAAGCAATATATTACGTGAATTTTCAGAAATTATTGAATTTTGAAATTAATTTTTTTTATATTATTTGAAGTTTTTATTTTCTAAAATATATTTTATTGAAGAATTTACGAATAATTTATTGAAATTCGTAAAATTGAATATTTTTAAATACTTTCACTGATTCGAGTCCTGATTATAGATAAATAATTAATAAATTATAAATTAATAAACAATAATTTAATAAATATATAATAAATAAACAATAAATAAATAATAAATAAATAGCAAATAATTGATAAATTATAATAAATAATCAATAATTAATAAATTACAAATAAATAATTAATAAATAAGAGTTTCGATAAATTTTTTCAAAGTATTTAGAAGAGAGCAGGTGCGCGCGATTTTTTTTTCTTTTGTTGTTGTTCACGTTGTCATGGTGACAAAACACTGTCACTGAAAGTTCGATCACTCACACACGGTGACCAGTGTTTTCGAAGAGAAACAAAAATTTTCACACACGTGTCCTAATTAGGTACACGTGTTAAATTTGACAAGATAGCGAAAAGAAAAACAAGTTAACAATTTTAATTTTTTTTTTGCAGTAATATTTCTAAAAAAAATGTTTATAAAATAATGTTTGAAATAAATGAATAGGGAAAAAAAACTTTTTGATTTACTATTTTTTACGTGAAAAGAAGAAATAAATAAAATGGTTGTTCTCGATAAACGAAGAACATTAATTGTTTCAACGGCTGGTAATTTTTTTGGCATCTCATCACAGCTCGATTCGGAAATTGTCGATTCGTCTGTTCTTGAAAAATTCTTAAATCAATCGTCGTGTCGAATTTTGTGCGCGCATCCATCATTTCAAGGGGAGGATGAAACATTTTTGAATTTAACCAATGAGCTTCCAATTGGAAAAAATACTCTTGTCTTTTTTAAGGTAAAATTTAAATAATTAGTTTTTAAAAAAAAAATTTTATATTAATGGTTATTTAGTTAAAAAAAGGTTTTTTTTTACTTTAAGAGAATTTTTTTTAACTTTTCTCCTATTAAAAATTTAATTTATAAAGTAAAAATAAATGAATAATTGTTGTTTTATAGAGAAAGTTATTTTTTTTTTGTTGAATAGTATTTTCAACAATCACATTAGAAATGAACTGTTTCTATTGTTTAAAAATACACACCTTTTAGTTTTAAATTTAAAAATCGGAGAAAATTCAACTTTTTGAGAATTTTTTTGAAATAAATTTTTTTAAACCTAAAATTTTCAACTATATTGTATTTTATAACATTTAAAATATTTTAGTACTTTTCGTATTCATATTTAATCAATATAAAAATCATGGTTTTATATCCTAATTTAAAATTTTAATTTTAAACTTGATTTCAAAATATTAAACTTTATTTTCAAATTTTTATACATAATTTAAAATTTTTAAACTTAATTTAAAAATTATTTAAATTTAAAAATTATTTTCAATATTTAAAAATTTCACAATTATTTTAAATCATAAACTGCAGGTTAGAATTTAAACGTTTGTATTCAGAATTTCAATATTTTAAAGTTTAAATTTAGTTTTCAAATTTTTTTATTTCATTTTAATTTTTAACATTTAAAAGTTAGTTTTCAAACTTTATTCGTAATTCAAAAATTATTATAATTTAAAACTTTAAAATTTGAAAAAAATATAAAATAACTTAAACTTAATTTCAGAATTTAAGCCTTATTTTTCAAAATTTAAAACTTGTTTTTCAAATTTTACACTTATTTTTCAAATTTTAAAACAAACTTTCAAATTTTAAACTTAATTTTCAATTTTAAACTTAAAATTCAAATGTTTAAATTAATTTTCAAATTTTAATTTAATTTTAGAGTTTAAACCTTAATTTTCAAAATTTCAAAATTTCAAATTTTTTTTTTTTTTTTTTTATTGCAAAATTATCAAGATTAACAAATGTTAAGCTTAGGTTTTGAATTTTAACTTAATTTTTCTATTTTTTTATTTCATTTTAATTTTCTACATTTAAACTTACTTTTCAAATTTTAAATTAATTTTCATACATTAAGATTTCATTTTAATTTTTAATGTTTAAAAGTTAGTTTTCAAATTTTAATCGTAATTCAAAAATTATTATAAATTAAAACTTAATTTTCAAAATTTTAAATTTTCAAATTTCAAATTTTAAATTTATTTTTAGAATTGATACCTTATTTTTCAAAATTTAAAATTTAGCTTTCATGTTTTAAACTTAATTTTCAAATTTTACATTTATTTTTCAAATTTGTAAATTAATTTTAATATTTTAAACTTTATTTTCAATTTTATACTTAAAATTTTTTAATTAATTTTCAAATTTTAAACTTAATTTTAGAGTTTAAACCTCAATTTTCAAAATTGCAAAATTTACAACTTAGTTTTCAAATTTTAAACTTAATTTAAAAATTTGTAGATTTCATTTTAATTTTCAACATTTTAAAATTATTTTACAAATTTTAAACTTAAATTTCAAATTTTATATTTATTTTATAAATATTAAAATTAACTCGCAAACTTTAGAATTAATACTCAAATTTTAACGTAATTTTCAAATTCTGAATTTAATTTAAAATTTTTTAATTTTAAAGCCATATTTTTAAAATTTTAAGACTTAAACCTTATTTTCAAATTAAACCATAAAAAAATTCCACATTACAAATTTTAATCATAATTCGAATTTAATCTTAGTTTTTAAATTTGAAACTTCAAAATTTCATAATTTTAAACTTAGTTTTCAAATCTTAAACTTACTTTTTTTGTTTAATATTTAATTGAAAAATTTTTAAATTATTCTCAAACTTTAAGCTTAATTTAAAAATTTTAAACTTGATATTCTCATTTTAAACTAAAGTTTAAAATCCTTAATTTAATTTAAAATCTTAAAATTTTATTTAAAATGTTATTTTAAACTTAATTTTCAAATTTTCAAATTAATTTTAAAAATTCAAAACTCAGTTTTCAAATTTTCAAATTGGCTTAAAAATTTTTGAAATTTATAATTTAATTTTTGAAATTTCCAATAATCTTAATTTAAAGATTTCAAAGTTAAATTTTTTAATTTTAAACTCAAATTTTTAAATTTTAAACTTAAATTTTTTAATTTTAAACATAAATTATTAAATTCAGAACTTAAACTTTAAATTAAATTAATTGACAACTGGAGGTATGCACTTGAGGTTGAAAAAAATAATTAAAAAAATAATTTTGTTTTTTTTCCCTTTAAGATAACCGAGGCTCGAGTGACAGATGAGAATTTTCACGACCTCGTGCAACTGACATCGACAGGAAAAAATGGTGGCTCATCATTAATTGAGGCCTTACGTCAAGTTTGGGCCCCGACATTAAAATCTTCTGGTGTCGATGCCTCTTCACTGAGAAAATTAGAGGAGGACATTTTGGGACCAAGACCCTCGTTAACCATCGAGGAGGAGGAATTATTTTGGCATCGTCGTTCCAAAGAAATAAAAAAAACCGACGAAAGAAGACTTCATCTCGAGGCCGTTAGTTTTTTAAAAAAAATACGCGTCGAACTGGAGAGTGCCGCTGTTTCCAAGTTTGTATATTTATATAAATAAAAAGGAATAAAATAAAATTTAAAAATATAAAACTTTAATAAAAACTTTTATTCAAGTTTTATCATTTTTAATAAATTCGAAATGAATTTTTACTTTTGAAAATTTTAGAGAAGGTCTCGCTGGACTGGAAGAGGCACTCGAAGTTGTTTCAGGATTTGCAGACGATCTATGGAAACTGTCGGGTCAAATTTACAACGAGGAACGTATGAAGTCCCTGTTGGATATTATTGGAAACGAAGTCGTTACTCTAGTCGAAAATCTAATAAATGGGGTAAAGTATAAAAAGTAAAATTAATTAAATTTAAAATTAAAGTGAAATTAAAGTTAAAATTAAGAAAATAAAATTTAATTTAAATAGGAAAAAACCTCCGATAGTCGAGTGAAGGACGAGACAATTGAATTGGGAGCTGCAGCTTGTGAAAAATGGGTCTCAGTTTCTCAGCGATTGACAACATTATTTTGGCCTCATTATTCCCTTCATTCATGGAAGGGTCCAGTGTTCACGCCAAAAAAATGCGCAAAACTTCGCGATCGATTAAAGTACTCTTTGATTTCTACATTTTAAGAAAATCTAAATTCTAAATTTTAAAAAAACTTTGATTGGAAATTTTATTTTTTCAGCGAAATTGCTGAATTCAGAGCGCAACATCGTCAATTAACGAGACTCTTGACACCGAAAGAGAGAATTGGTCTTGGTACCAATTCCATTCTTGATGGTTTCAGCGATATTGAAGGTTAATTAAATTTTAGTAACATAACATTTTTTATTAACAAAGAAATTCACTTTTTTAATTTTGTTGGTGCTTTAGGATTGGCTGAGGATCAGAAGGATTTGGATTGGGAGAGATTACGACGTAGATTCGAGGATGGTTTGGCACCGGCGGAGAAAAAAGTCGCTGAAAAATTGAAGACGCAAATTGCGGATGCAAAAAATTCAGCTGCAATGGCTGAGGAATTTAGAAGATATCGGGGATTGATTAAGAGAGAGGGAATTAAGCGGGAACTTCGGAGTGAACGAGAAGCACTTTTATCGGCATATAATCATTTAGTTGGTAGGATTTTTCATGGTCTGTACAATAGAAATGATTTTTTACCATGTCTCATAATTGTTGGTATTCAAATTTAGATATTGAAAGTATTCATTTGAACCCTTTACAATTGAGAGTAGATAGATCTAGAAGTCTTATTGGAAACACAGTAATTAGGAAACAATTGATACCAGCATTTAAATTGTTTCAATCTCCTTCTCTAGAGTCATGCCGAGCTGGTCCAGACACTGAAAATCTCCTGGACACTCCACTCATTCTGCAGGAAATCCAAACGATCAGAGCTTCGGAAATAAAATTAGACAATCTCCAAAAACTAGGCAAAGAACTCCTTTCGGATTTACCAGGTTATGACGAAGCTGCAGACAAGGTTCTTTCTATCACGAAGGACGCTGCAAAAAAAAGACAGGAGCTCGTTGATAATTGGGTAAGTCATGAAATGATTCTGTAAATAACGACCTAATTTCAATCTAATCTTTGGAATAAACAAAATCTAATCTTTGGAGTAAACAAATCTTTCCAAAACTGCAGGTTGCGGAGACAACCGATGCGATAGCAAGCAAAGAACTCACGTTGGGAACCGATTCGGCAGTGGTTGAACTCACGGGAACTAGTATGATGAGAGTTAATTACGATCCACGTTTGACGACATTCATCAGAGAAGCCAGAGCACTGGCTGGACAGGGTGTGGAATTACCGAAGGAAGTGAAAAATTTGGTGGAACGGGCAGGATTATTGGCGAGTAGAGCCAGAGCACTTCAACAAATCGCCAACTTTCATAATACCATTGGAGATCGTATGGTACCATCCCAACGACCTTTGATGCTATCAGCGGCGCTTGAACTCGCTCGAGCTGTACAGGAACAATCCGGAGTGATTTGGTCCGATCCACATGCCGTTGATGCCTACACTGCTCGATTAAACCGACTTGTAATCATTTTCCTCTTAATTCATTCCAAATTTGATGAATTCCAATAATTACAGTCGTTATTTTCATAAATTTTTATTGATAAAACAATTCTCTTGCCGGATGTAATTAAAGTACCCCAATTAATAATATTTTAGTATATTTTCAGTATATATCATCCTTACATCTTTTAGGTAAAGCTATTCGCTCAACAGAACGCCGAACTGGCAGCAAAGCACACTAGACTTAGTGATCTAGTCTCAAATTTACTGAAAGGCGACGCGTTGAATCTGGCCGTCAATCAAAACACCTGGAAGGATACTTTAAAAACTATGAGGACTATTGTTGACTCCGTGGAGGCTGAATACGGAAATACTAAAGCTTGGAAGTTGCACTGGGATCGACAATTGTTGAAGGCGCTAAGCATCGCATATAGGTAACTTCTCCTAAACTTTGTAAATTCTTATTGAAAAAACTTTTGAAAACTATTGAAATTGATATGAATGATATGTTTGACAAATTAGAGCCGCTCTTCCCACGCTGATAAAAAAATTACCGGAGATAAGAGTCGAATTAACATTTCGCTATGGCTCTTTGCAATGGAGACCTACACTGGAAGAAATTCGTGCTAAGATTTATTCTGGAATTCGTAGATTTCTAGCGATACCGACAAATTTTCGAGGTGTTGGCGATCCATCGGATGCGGAATTTCATACACTTGTGCAAAGATGTGCGTATCTCTATGGAGGAGTCTATAAGGAGGCGGAAATTGTTCTAAGTTCGCTAGAAGTCCTTCGGTGTAAATGGATACCTTTGGCAGCGCCCGCCAAGTTTGATGCCGGCGAACAGTAGGTCTTTTCTAAAAAAATAGAAGAAAGTAAAGTGTATAACTAAATATTTTTAGTTAGTATAACTAAATTTTTATTTTATTTCAGACTCAAGGGTAAAAGTCCCCAAGATTGGGAACGAGCTTTTAAAGAAGCGAAACAATGGGCACAGGAAGTGGGAAAATTACGAGGAAGCGATGTTAAGATATGGTGCATTGTCGTCGACACAGCAACTGCTCGAAATGATCTTGAATCGGCTTCAAGAAGATACTGGGAGAGAATGTCTTTTGATTTGCGTGCGGAGGCTTCTTCGAGATTGGTAGCAATTGTCGATTTCTTGTCATCATCATCTAGAGAACTTGATAAGAGACCGCATAATGTTGAGGAAATTGGAATGGCCTATGAGACTTATTCTAGAATTCAGAAAGATTCGGAGGGAACAGCTCGAGAATTGGAGGATGTCACTGGTTTGGCTAGAGTTCTCGCTGCATGGACTCGGGATAAATTAGAAGGTAAAGTTGACATTTTATTACACATGTGTTCTGTCATTACTTCGTTTCTTGATTCCATAGTCTTATAACGACAAGTTTTTTATTTCTGTTCCCATTTGGAGCAACGGTATTGAGGAGGCATTACTAATCTTCATTTCAGGTCTAAGTGCCGCAAACGCTACTTGGGAATGCCTAACAGACAAATTAGAACGTCATCAAGCAGTGATGGTTCGTCAGGTGGAGGACGCGAAAGTGAACCTTCGTCACAAGGCGATAGCATTACGTGACGATCGTGAAAGATGGGAGAACAAATGGTCCTCAAAACCCGAGGATATCACCATCGACTGGTTGGAGTCCATGAAGGAAAGATGGTCTACTTTGAAAAATCAGAAACAGTCCCTGATGTCTGATTGCCAGAGAATTGGATTTGCTTTAGAGGAAATATTCCAAGACGAAGATAATTCCGAGGTCTTTGAAGCGCAACTAGAGGCAGAGGAGATAAATTGTAAATTCCAATCCGAATTCATTGAAGAGTTGAAGAAACAAGAGGATGAAGAATGGACAGTAGCTAGAAGACGACTTGCTAGACTCTACGATTGGTTAGACTCCTGGGAGGCTAGACTTCAGGTTCACTCAAATACTCGAGAACCTAACGAAGAAAAAGTTTCCCTAGAATCAGAAAACTTTGTCAAAAAGAGAATTCGGGAAATTAGAACCGGAATTGAGTGGGTACAATTATTTCGAGGGGATGAATTGGCGGAGGAGCATTGGGCGGAATTGAAACCGATTTTGAAGTTGAATTTCAATCATCCTAGGGATATTACTTTAGGTCATTTATTAAGGTGTTATAAGAATATTCAGGAGAATGAGGATCGTGTCAAGGAGATAACAAAGAGAGCAACTGCAGAGAGTGGAATTCGTCAAGCTCTAGTAGAACTGGAGGCCTGGGAGGGTTCAACCTCTCTTCCTCTACAGGAATCCTTGGATAGCAAAAATAGTAAGATTTTCCTAGTCGGTGAGTATGGACCCCTTCTAGCAAGAGCAGGTGAACTCAGACTTTTGTTAGAAGGAGCAAAAGGAGCTCCGGGCTATGAAAGATTTGCGTCCAGAGCTTCTAGATGTGAAGCTGCCTTATTCGAACTGGAGGAAAGAATAAAAATTCTAAGTACACTCCAGAGAAAATGGGTTTATCTTGAACCGGTCTACGGAGGTGGAGCAGCACCCAACGATGCCGGAAAGTGGTTGAGAGCCGATAAAGAATTTAGATACGTCATGAACGAAGTTATTAAAGATCCACGAATTCCATCCTTGAGAAAACTTCCCCTACCGGCACTGACTAATCTAAAAGATCTTCTAGACAGATGTCAAAGAAGTCTTGACGAATTCCTCGAGGAGAAGCGTTCATCCTATCCTCGGCTCTACTTCCTAAGTGATGAAGATCTTTTAGAATTGGTATCAGGAACCGGAAAGGGTCTCGAAACGCAGTTACCGAAACTCTACCAAGGGGTTGGGACGATAGAAAGGGAGAAGAATATTATAAAGAGTGTTATCTCCCCTGAAGGTGAAGTACTAACTCTCCCCCAAACTATAGACACCACCGAATCTTTGCCCCAATGGTTGACAAATTTAGAAGAAGGTATGAGAAACGCCTTAAGATACAGCCTCACGAAATGCCTCTCCGATTCCTCAGCAGATCCCACCTTATATCCAGCCCAAATTTTACTACTTAGTGGGAGAATTCTTTTTACTGAAAAGTGCGAAATTGCTCTAAATGAAGGTAAGCATGCGGTGAAAAAGCTTTTGGAGTATCTAGAGACTCAGAGAGCGAAATTCAGGGGCCTGGAGGATTCCGGAGATAAACTGACATCACTGAAAGCAAGGGGTCTCTTGCTGGACACTGTTCATCATTTGCAGGTGACCAGAAATCTGCTAACAATCCTGACAAATAAGGAAAATGTTTCTTGGAGTTGGAGTAGACAATTAAGAAGTTATCGTGATGGAAATGGTGCGATTATTAAATGTGCTGGAGCGGAATTTCCTTATTGGTTCGAGTACCAAGGGGCTGCTCTGGGTCTGGTTCGAACACCTTTGACAGAAAGGTGCTTCTTGGCCCTGACCCAGGCGATGAAGTTAGGTCTAGGTGGAAGTCCTACCGGACCGGCAGGAACAGGAAAGACCGAAAGTGTAAAAGCTCTGGGAGCATTCTTAGGCCGACTTGTCATTGTTTTCAACTGTGATGAAGGAATGGATGCTGGAAGTATGAGGAGAATTCTCGGAGGACTTGCTCAGTCTGGAGCTTGGGGATGTTTTGATGAATTCAATCGTCTTGAGGAAGAGACGCTAAGTGCTGTTGCAATGTTGATAAGACCTCTACAAGAAGCAGTGAGAGATGGAAACAGTAATGTTTCACTAGGCGCTCATAATATACCTCTGGATCCACATTGTTGCGTTTTTATCACTATGAATCCTGCCAGTAATGATTATGGGGGTCGGCACAAATTACCGGACTCCTTAGCACGTCTATTTAGACCCATAGGAATGGCACATCCAGACAAGACAAACATAGTCCGAGCACTTTTAGAATGCGCGGGATTTCTAGAAGCCTCGAATTTAGCTAATCAACTCGTAGAGATTATGGACATTGCAGAGAAATTGTTATCCAAACAGCCTCACTATGATTGGGGTCTTAGGCAATTGAGATCCGTTCTTGACGCTCTGCCCCCTAACACAAACACTGATAAAACCGAAACTATGAGACTTTTAATAGCCATCAAGTCATCGACTCTACCAAAGTTGAGTGATGAGGATACAAGTAAATTTTTCGCTCTCCTACAGGACGTTTTTCCGAAAATCAATTTGTCCACTATTGATTCTTCAGAGAGGACGGATTTGCAGAATTGTTTGATGGAACTTTGTGAAACAAGAGGTTTACATGAGGAACTTATTAGTAGATGTCTTCAGTTAAATGATCAACTACAGAATCGGACCGGTGTTGCGATTGTCGGACCCCCTGGAAGTGGGAAGACTTTGGTAAGGAAACTATTAGCTGAAGCTTTCGCAAAGACAGGACAAACGATTTCACAAGTTGTTGTCTATCCGGGAGCAGTTGCAAAGTCGAAATTATTAGGGAAAGTCGATTCCCAAACACGGGAATGGAAAGAAGGTCTGCTAGCAAATGGAGTGGCGTCTGCGAACGATGGTCAGACTTGGATTGTTCTAAACGGAGACGTGGAGCCCGGTTGGGCAGAGGCTCTAAATTCGGCCCTAGATGACAATCGAATACTCACTCTTCCTAACGGAGTCGGAATGAGACTTGGTAGTGGTACACGGTTTATTTTCGAGACACATAAACTCGATGCTGCCAGTCCAGCAACAGTTTCACGACTTGGAGTCCTTCATCTTGGATTTGCATCGATTTCGTCCTTGATTACTCCGGGTATTTTGGAAGGTCTGCCAGTAATTGGAAAGGACATTGCGAATACTCACCTAAGTAGTTGCATAAAACAAGTTTTGAGGTTCAACAAAGAATACTCATCAGCGTCAGGCTTGATCAATGGTACTTTGCCCCATTTGATGAAGGCTCACACCCAGACATTAGGAACCTTTTCCTTATTGGCTCCCCTATGCAGTCAGATCAAGGATCCTCAAAAAAGAGACCAGTTGGCTAGATCCATATACCAATTAACAGACTGCTGGTGTCCTGATCCTCAGAAACCTTTTTCGGTTCTCTATAATCCAGAAACAGATCGTCTAGAACCCTTGGGTAGTGCCAATCAGTCTGTTATGACAGAAACTGGACCCGTTTTCGTATCGGGAACAATTCAGAAAGCAGTGGCGATAATCCTTCCCTGGATTGAAAGTTGTAGATCGGTTATTATTCGAGGACCTGATGGCTGTGGAAAAAGTGCTTTGATAAGTGTGATAGCGTCATCAGTCAAGGATAATGAGGGTGAATCTTTGTCGGTGGTTAGAGGATCTTCACTATACGGACCACAGGATTTAATTGCAAGATTGAAGAGGGTTTGTGTTCAGATGGAATCGTCATCGCAGGGTAGAACCTATCGACCTAGAAATGGTTCGAGATTAATTTTAATTCTGGAAGATCTTCATTTGGCCTCTAAGGATCTGCAAGAGCTTCTTAGACAATTATTGCAGGAGGGTGGATTCCATGAGGATGATTTAGAGTTCGCGAGTATTTCTTTATCGGTCATTTGTACTGGTGATTCGAATACGAGAATTCATCCGAGGTTGAATGCTCTTCTGATGGCACACTATCTACCTCGACAGGCATCGAAGGATATGGTTGCGATAATAGAACTTCATATGAGAAGTGCATTGAAAAAGGATGACGTTATGGTCGAGTCTTGGATTTCTAGGGTGGCCCCAGCAATGGTAGAGGCGTTTGGGAGCATTTTTCCGGAGGAATTATCTTCTCGGTGGTCGTACAAGGACTTAGCACTTTGGTCTGATTCACTTAAGTATTATTCTTCCGCTGAGGATGAATCGGACTTGACTTGCCACTTGATTTACTCGGGACGACAGCTCTTTAGACCCAAATTGAAGCCAATTAATATTGATAAGTGGGAAATGATAATAACATCTAGGGTGAGGAATGAAAAGAGTTTAGATGACGTTTTTGTTTGGAAAGGAGGAAGTGGTTTGTTGCCCATGGAGAGGGAGTCTTGGAAGAATGAAATTGAGGGTGCTGCTGCAAAGTGTGCGAGAGAAGGGGATCCCCTACATGCTGTGATTTCGTCTCATCTTTTACAGATGACTGCCGAGATTAGCTGGGTCCTAGGAATAGAACAACGAGGAATTGTTTTGATTGGGAGACCTGGTGCTGGTCGCAAGGCAGCTGTGAAGTTAGTTAGCACCCATTTGTCGATGAATGTGGTGTCCTGTGGTCCAGACCGGGGGAGATCAGCCATTAAGGCTGCTGTCCAAGGATCCGCAATTGATGGCGAACCGACAATACTCCTTTTGGAGGAGCATCATATTAGGAAGGAAGGTTTGGCGATTTTAGCAGGTGCTATCATTTCCCAAGGCGAAATACCAGGTTTGTTGACTCCAGAAGAGTTAGATGGGCTGGTTGCCCCCTTGGCGGAACTAGCTCGAAGGGAGGACTTCTCAGGAACACTGGAACAGTATTTTTACCATCGATTGCGAACTCTACTAAAAGTGATGATTATTTTGGACGTTCACGATATGAATGCTCCATGGTTATCGAGGTCAAGTCTTTTGAAGCATTGTATCATTGTTGGTTGTGGTCCAGGAAGAGAGTGGTGGACTTTGGAGAAGTCGCTAATTGACTTAGCGGCCCAGCACACAGAGGAAGATGCCGAAAATAGCTCTTCAGGTGTAAAAGACTTGGTTCAAGCTCACTTACAAGCTCCTAGACACCAACAAGCTCCGGCTAGATTCCTAGCTCTTTTGAACGTATGGGTTCAGCTGCGGGAGAAGTGGACGAAGGAAATAGAAGAAAAACTTCAGACCCTCGAGGCTGGAATTAGTAGACTTCGAGAAGCTGGGGAAAGGGTGGCCAAATTGGAAGAAGAGGCGGATAAGCAACGTCAAGAGTTGGAGGTAGAGAAAGCGAAAGCTAATGCTGCTTTAGAGCAGATTACAGCTACTATGCGAGGAGCTACTGGCCAACGAGGGGAAATGACGACTTTGAAAGCGGCCACTGAGCGGGAAAGTGCGGAACTAGCTCGTCGAAAGGCAGATATCGAAAGTGAATTAGGTAACGTTGAACCTCTAGTTGAACAAGCTGCCCATGCCGTTGCCGGTATTGGTGCCGATGCCCTTTCTGAAGTTCGATCCTTAAGAGCGCCACCAGCGCCTGTTAGAGACGTTCTAGAAGGAGTCCTGAGACTGATGGGAATTAGAGATACCTCTTGGAATAGCATGAAGACTTTCCTAGCAAAGCGAGGTGTCAAGGAGGAAATTAGATCATGGGATGCAAGACGCAGTTCGCCAGCAAGTCTAGATGCTGTTGATAAACTCGTTAAAGAACGTCCCGAAAGTTTTGAAGAAAAAACCGCAAAAAGAGCTTCAGTTGCAGCAGCACCTCTAGCTGCTTGGGTCCTCGCAAATCTTCAGTACGGAAAAATCTTGCAACAAGTTGCTCCATTAGAAAAGGAGCAACGGACCCTGTCGCAGAGTCTAGCTGCTGCAGAAGCCCAATTAGGAAAATTAGCCGAGGGTCTTAATACTGTTGAAAGTAAAGTGGCGCAACTTCAGGAGCAATTAGCCGCCCATTCTAGAGGGGCTGCCGCTCTACAGTTGAGATCAGAAGCCACTGAAAGTAGTCTAGCTACTGCTAGGGCTCTGCTTCAGAAATTGGATACCGAGCATCGTGACTGGCAAAAGCAGTTTGAAGGACTAACTACAAGGAAAACGATTTTGAGCATAGAGGCTGCGGATGCTGCCGCGCTTTTAGTTTATCAAGATCCGACCAAGGATGATCACTGGAGGAAATCAGTGCTCGATCTTCTAATCAACGAAAGAGAGCGTTTACTCTGGAGAGCTCAAGGTCTACCAGTCGATACTGGAAGTTTAGTTGGAGCCGCCTGTTCTTTAAGGGGACCATTAGTTCCCCTCTTTATGGACTCATCCGGTGTGGCAATTACCTGGTTACGTTCAAACATAGGATCAAGGCTCGAATTTACAAAAACCGACGATACCAAATTCTTGACCACAGTCGAGTTGGCGGTGAGATTCGGAAAGCCACTTCTAGTAGAGGATCTTGCCAGTTTCCCATCAATTCTACTTCCATTACTTCGTAAAAGACCTCTTAGACTCGGAGACAGAATTCTTCCAATTCAACACGGTTTTCAGTTATTCCTCGCCACGAGAAGAGAACGTTTAGACGGACTTCCAAGTGAGGCTGATGCTGTTTTAGTTCGTGTCACCCTGGGGGCTGGTACCAGAAGTCTAGCGGAGAAATTCATCGAGAGAGTGATTTTGAAAGAAACCCCTGAAATTGAAGTCCAACGAAGGGAGGCTTTAGAGAGGGAGGAGAAATTAGCTGGGGAAAGGGACGCAGCCAGACTAGATCTGCTAGTGCAGCTCGGAGCAGCCAGAGGACAGGATCTTCTACAAGAATCACAGGGCTCACAAAGTTTACTGTCTTCCCTAGAGGCAACTCAGTCGAAAGCAAAGGAAATTGCTCACGCCTTAGAGAAAAGTCGACACAGCTTAGAGGACGTAACCCGAAGAATGAAGGAACACGAAAAACTCGCTAAATTTTCCGCTAGTTTTTTCAAGTCCGTGAAATTTTTGAATTCTCTAAGTCCCTTCTACGTATTCTCCAATGAAGTACTAACCGATATTTATCTCGATGCCGAGAAGGATCGGAATTCTCTCAAGGAGGAGAAAGTCGAAAAGGATAAATACCTCGAAAAAAGGTAAATCAAGTATGAAAATTAGATGCCCTTCAGTCAATTCCGATAGGTTTTTACACTTACGGATACTCCCAATCTTAAACATTAATTAAGTATTTTCCGCAGTCTGGTGGCTCTGACCCTACAACACTGTTCGAAGACTGCGTACAGAAAACATCGACTAGCTTTGGCTCTTCATCTCGCATTGACTATTTCTCCAGTATCTGATGCTGAGAAACATTTGCTTTTGAATGGAGAAAATTTGTCTGTTAACAATTCGTCGGAATTCAAAACACCTGATTGGATACCAGAGGAAAGGAAAGTTGCTGTTAGAGCTCTCACATCGACATTGCCTCAGGTGAAATAAATTATTTACTCAAAAATATAATTAGAAATTTGTTCACTCAATTAGAATTAGAATTTCTTTATTTTGTCCTAACGAAATATTTAGATGGCGGCAAAAATGAAAGCCAGTTGGTTTGAAGATGTGGGACATATTTATGCTGAGAACACGATCAATCCTTTTGAGAAGGTGTTAGTCATTCAGGCAATTCGTCCCGATCATCTTCATGCGGCTCTTTCCAAATGGGCAGCAGATCAACTTGGTAATTTTTAATTTTCTTTCTATTTCTTAAAGAGTACTAATTTCCACATATCCTTAGGTGTCAGAAATTTAGCTCCACCTACATGGACCCTAAAAACGGTGGCAGAAGAATCGGGAACGCATCCTATTTTACTGTTACTATCACCCGGGGCGGATCCGTCACTGGAATTGAAGTCCCTTGCTGCACAACGAGTTTCACAAGCTGCGGGATTTATTGAGGTATCATTAGGCCAGGGTCAAGTGAATCAAGCCGAAGCTGCTCTTCAAGAAGCCTGCAGGTAATACTTTCTTTAAAATTCTCTTTAAGTCAAAAACTGGATTCTGTTATAAATCCGAAAAAAACTTTCCTTAGGAGTGGGAGTTGGATCCTTTTGAGCAATCTCCAATTAGCGCTAAACTGGCTCCCTCGTCTCGAAAGTTTTCTCCGATCTCCAATGTGCACCAGTGACAAAAACCAAAGTACTAGAATTTGGCTGACAACCGAGGAATGCTCAGGATTCTATCCAGGTTTAGCGGGACTTTGTCTAAAATTAGCGTACGAACCACCGGAAGGTGTCAAGAGGAACGTAAAAAAATCCCTGCAACAGTTACAACAACGTCAGACCGAATTGGGTGATAACAAAAAAATGGTTTTGTTATCCTGGTTGCATGGGATTTTACAGGAACGAAGGAGATTCGTGCCTCAGGGTTGGATCAAGGAGTACGATTGGAGTGAAGCTGATCTAGAAGCCGCTTGTCAATTGGTAGTGAAGGGAAGATCCTCGAAGGAATACGATGATTGGGAGGAGGGCAGGGGACTTTTGGACGTGGCGGTTTATGGCGGTCGTCTTCAGGACGATTATGACATGCGGGCCCTAAGGTCAATATTACGAAACATCTGGAACAAAAAAGTGTACCAAGGTCAACAAAAATTAGGCAACATTCTCAATGTTCAGGAAGCAACTCTAGGAGATCCCGTGCGTGCCATAGATCGACTCAGTGATGTCGAATCACCGCAGGATTACTTTGGATTACCCGCTAACGCTCATAGGAACTGGGAGAAGTCGGCTTCTAAAAGGACGTTAGCTCTATTGAAAGGTAAATCACCAAAAAGTGTTTTGTTTTCATTTTTATCCATCCATTCGATTTAATTTTTACCAATTGTTAAGATATAGCGATGCGAGCTTCGAGTAAAGAGGACAAGAAGCACAGGAAAATGGAGACGAAAACAGAGCGAGATTTAAAGAATCTGATTCATCAATCCCTAACAGATGTTAAACCAATCGAGGACTCGGCTCCAAATCCCCTAAGCGGTTTTTTCAAGGACGAGAGGAACTTGGCAATGAATTTGCTAAGAATCGTTCAATTCGATATTGAATCGCTTCATCTTGAAGGATCGAAGGTGGGTATTTATTTTGTATCCCTGCATTTTTGGAAAAACAAATAACCATTGATTTGTTATTAGGTTCTAAAGCGTTGGAGCAATGAATGGCCTACCGGACCATCAGAAGTAGTTCCATTTGTTAATGGACTAATAACCAGACATCAGGCCCTTTGTTCCCTAAACTCAGGTCTACCGAAAAGAGTAAATTTATTCTGGTTCACCCGACCACGAGCATTTTTAGCCGCTTTGAAACAATTTACAGCCCGAGAAACTGGACAATCGCTTGAAAATCTTCGACTCCGGGCCAATTGGTCTGAAAGTACATCACCGGAAAATTGGAAAACATCGATTGTTGTTGATGGTCTTCTCTTAACAGGTTCTGTTGTTTTTGAAATGTTTCAATATTTCAATTTTCTATACTTTGTTTCTTATGTATTAAATTCGTATTGTAGGTGCAATCATAAGAAAAGGTTTTCTGAAGGAAGTTTCCATGGATGACGCACCAGTGGTAGCAGCACCAGAATGTCAGATTGCGTATCTACCCGAAGATGCAAATTTAGACGAAATTTCCAGAGATGAAAATTTGGAGAATGAGGGAATTTTGGATGTTCCGGTTTATATTGATGCCCAGAGAAGCGTTTTAATTTGTTCACTACCTGTCGGCTGTCCTAGGGACGAAAGAGACGTTTGGCTACGTCGAGGAATTGCTTTTCATTTAACGTCCTTCTAGATTAGATGTAAATTGTGTGATCTTTCTAAAAAATTGTACATTCTATTTTTTTTGGTTTAAAATAAATATTTAGAAAAACTCAGTAACCTAGTTCTTCTCTTCAAGTAATTGGAATCAAAACTGATTGAGGAATGTGCCTTGTGGTAAGTTTGCATGAGAGTGACTGTTGTGAACGACGCTTTAGTTGCGAACAGCGCTGAGAGTGGCGAACCGGTAAACTACACTCGACGTACGCGGATGAATCATCTAGGTACTTAGGTAGTCAGTATAGTTTTTTGTTGTGACACGTAGTGACAAGAAGTAAATTTCATTTTTGAAAATAATCTGGCTTTGGTCATTAAATGACCTAAATAAAAACAAATTATATTTCATTTACTTGTTCGAAGATATAACAAACTTGTAATTTCTAATTATTCAAGACAAAAAGCGTTTTAATTTTCCACTACTAGTCCAGTCAAATTAGACGAAAAAGAAGGCATATCACGTTTTATCCCAGGACCGCAATTTTTTTTGCTTAAACCCTTCATTCTGGGGTCAAAATAAAGTGCCTAAATTTGGTACTTCGAACTCCGTTGGGAAGGCAAAAATTTTTTTTTTGCAAAATAGGTGCAAAAAATTAGTTTTTTTGAAAATTACCGCTTTCCATTACATTTTAGGGGTAAAAGGAGTTAGTATAAAAAAGAAAGTGTATAAAATTCTGATCAATTTACAAAAAAAGTGAACCTTGTAGCTCAAAAATTAACCGAGATATGCCCTCCGCAAAAAACCCGTTTTTTTCGTGATTTTAGCCAAAATTCGCTATTTTTCAGTTTTTTCAGAACTACTTTTAAAATAATGATTTTTTGAAAAAATGACCAACAGAGGACTTAAAACTGACTAAATTCCTGACAATTTGCGACAAAGAAAAACAAAATAGCTTTAGTTCTGAAAAATAACGAATTTTGCCTAATCGCGAAAAAAACGGGTTTTTTTTCGGAGGGCATATCTCGGTCAATTTTTGAGCTACAAGGTTCACTTTTTTTGTAAATTGCTCAGAATTTTATACACTTTCTTTTTTATACTAACTACTTTTACCCCTAAAATGTAATGGAAAGCGGTAATTTTCAAAAAAACTGATTTTTTGCACCTATTTTGCAAAAATTTTTTGCTTTCCCGACAAATTTCAAAGTAACAAATTTAGGCACTTTATTTTGACCCCAAAATGAAGGGTTTGAGCAAAAAAAAAATTGCGGTCCTGAGATAAAAAGTCTAAAAGTGCTAATTTGACATGGGCTATACTTATAAAAATGTGTCTTTAGAAAAAAATTTCCTTCCCCAAATGGAAAAATGAAAAACAACAGATTTGCTATCGTAAAGTGCTTTATTTTTCGTAAAATTTCATAAACTTTTAGAGACAAATTTCGTTAATCGAGGAAAATATAGCGGTTCAATATCGTATAGTAACTATAACGAGTACCATAAATAGATATAATATACGAAGTACGTTGAGATTCCATTGGAAAGTACCGAGACGATTTGTCGTCCAGCGTAAAATCTCGCCTAGTCGACAAACATTTTTAATGATAAAATGAGATAATGATTGTTCTACAAGCTAAATAAAATTCGTGATAACGAATAATTTCTTTTTTTTTAAGTTCTAAATGACAAAAAATGGCAACAATATAGTATAACATTAATAACAATAACTCTCTTTTTCTTTAAATACTTGCTAATAATGAATCGATTTTAATCTAATTAAAATTTTTTTTTTTTGTATTTCTGTACAATAAATATATCGATGAACGGATCCCTTTGTATATCACGAATGTGCAATAGAAATAATTGATTTCACGTTGCGTTTGACAATATATTTTTTTTTTGGTTCTGTTTCAGTTGAATATAACATTTTTTTTGTATTACATTCCATTTTTCTTGCGGAAAAAATATTTTATACATTTTTTTTTCTTTGATAGGAAAAATTCGGAGTGAAGGCGATCGACGATGTTTTTGAAATTGAAATTTTTTTTTTATAAACAGAGTAGAAAAGAATTTTTTTTTTTTGACCAAAGAAGAGAGTAGGTATATAATCAACTATTTTTTTTAATTAAAACGACATGGGATATAATATTTGAATAATTATTTATATTATTAACATCGCACTGTTTTGTGAGAATAATCGCAGATTTCATAAATGACGATTTAATTGGTTTTCTTTTTTTAATTATAGGTAATTTTTAATAACTATAATTTTATCAACAGGCCGCGTATTAAAATACGACAAACTTAAATTATTTGCTAAAGTTCATTTTACATTCATATCCGTTTTGGTGTTTGTCAGTTAAAGAGATATATAGAAATAGAAGGAACTCACTTTTTTTTTGCTATTATTTTTTTACTTAAAGAAAAAAAAGAAATGTTTTCCATTTTTTTCTTTTTGGGAATTTTTTTTTCAAATTCTAGGGTTTAAAATAGTTTTTTGGCAATATTCAATTTTTGATTCTTCCTTTTTGGTGAGGTAAAAACATTTGCTTTTTATTTCTTTAATGTTTCGAAAGCGAGTTTTAAAAAACGTGAAAAAAATTAAAAATATATCACAGTGGGTGTCGAGCGGGTTCATTCGAAAACCCGTAATAATTTTTTTTTCTTTTCTCATGCTTCCAATTTTTCATTCTCTCTCTCGTTCATACGCGCAGATCGCTTTTAATTATTTTTTTGACTGCGATTTTCAAAAAGTGCTAGGGCGAGCGCACTTTTCGACCCTCGCTCGTCACCCCCTTGGAGTTTTTTTTTTTTTTTTTTTGAGACGGAGGGACGAGCTATCGTTTTTGTATAATTTCTATAAATTGGAAGCACTAAATTCCTTAACGAATAATACAGAAAAAAAATTTCATTTTTAATTATTTTAAACTATGTACAATTTTTGCGAGAAATTGAAAATTTTGCGGACAAAAAAAGCAACTTTTTTTCTATTCCATCAAAATTTTGTAATGAACTTTTTCGATTTCAAATAATTTTTTCTTCTTCTGAAATCGAGAAAGCTTTTTAAAATCAGTTTTAAAAATTTTACTACGTTGCCTTCAAATAAAAATTCCTAACTTTATTCGAAATTTTTTTTCTATTTTCTGCAAAATTAAATTTTTTTTGTTCAATTTCCCTCTCGTGAATATCTCAAATTATTTTCTTTTAGCTCGTCCCGAATTCTTTACCCTGTATTAGAAGGAATTAAAGGAAATGCAGTTAGCATGCATTGTAAAATTTGTGAAAGGTGTAAGAGATCCAAAAAATACGAAAAAAAAATGAAAAAAAAACTTTTCTCTTATAAAATTCCAATTTTCAAAGTCAATAAATTCAAAAGTCAAAATTCAAAATTGAAATAGTTAAAATCCCATAAAATTAAAATAAAACCAAAAAAATATTTTCAATAGCGCAATAAACCATATTTTTTTAAAAACTAAAATCAAAAACTTACTTTTTATATGTTACATATTATTTTAAATTAAAAATTTAGTTTTTAGAAATAAAAAATATTTCAAATATGAAAAAAGTTATATAATTTTAGAATAATTTTGGACCTCTTTTTTTTAGGAGGACGAGGAAAAAATTCATTAGCGAGAGAATCGAATGATTATTTATCGATTCAAATTCTCGAGGGATTGGAAAAGAAAAATTTTCTAGAATAAAATAAATTTTTTTTTTGTTTGTTTAAAAAACGAGTTTTCGACACGAAAAATTTGTGATTGTCCTGAAATTTATTGTTTCCTAAAATTATTTTTAAAAATAAAATGAAAAGAAAATGAGAAAATTTTTTTTCGCGTCAAAATCTCGTTCTTGAGAAAGGCAATACTGTGTTTTTTCTTCTTCTTACTTTTTCGCCATTCTGACACAATTTATTTTTTTTTTTCATAATCATACGCACAGGTTTTTTTTTGCATTTTTCTTTCTTTCTCTCTTTCTTTGATCTTAATTTCGTTTTCTCATTCTTTTGCAGTCATACTTATACACATTTTTCTTTTCAATTAAAATTATTTTTTAAGAGTATTTTTTTTTTTGCATTCTCTCAAATATTTATGGCACACATTCTCCTGAATAAATATATATTTAAGTAAAACGTTTTCCATCTAAGTGATTTTAATTATAAACTACGATAATAATCGTTTAGTATATTATTTATAATGGACCATAGAAGGCATTTTTCGTTAATTACTCGCAAAAAATTAATTAAGTTTTCTATTATTATTATTTATATTATATACGAGAGCGCGCACATTTTGCGCTCAGTGTGTGTGTGTGATGTGAGAGTACAGTTTTGTTTTTGTTTCTTAAAGATATAATATTTATAATAATATCATGCGTATTTCTAATAATAGTGATAATTTGCACCGATCGGTATAAATTTTATTAATTCTTTTCTATTTTCACTATAATTATAAACAATTTTTCTTTTTCAATCAATTTTTGTTAATATTAAAATATATCTTATTAACACTTAAAATAAAATTTTTATAATTAACTTAATTAACAAATTAATCAATATCTTTACTTAATTAACAAAATTATTCAATTTATTTACTTAATTAATAATTAATAAATTAAAAAATTAATAAATTTAAAATAACTCAACATAAATTAATAAATTACTTAACCTAATTAGGTAATCTAATTAATATAATGAAAATATATTTTTAAACTCTTTCTATTATTTGACAGTTTTCTATAGTTATTTATAAACTTTGTACAGCTAAAACTAAATCACAATTCTGAAATTCTTTTTAAATCACATTTTTGGAATTTATAATAGTCATCATTTTATCTTATAATTTTTCATTGCATTTTTTCTTAAATTTCATATACTTTTAAAATCCCTTCCCTTCTAATATAATTAGATGTATTTTTAAAATTTTATTCAATATAAATAAATAAAATTTATACCGCTCGACAGTTTTAATTTGAAGGCTTTATTATTTATATTAAAAAGTAATTTTCATTTTTAATTCGATATGATGCGTTGTATCTAATTTAGAAAAAAGAAAACAGTGATTTACAACTGTCCTGACACATTTAACGTCCATGATAACTCGTTTTTCATTTTCAATAATTTGGGAAAACGTTGAAAAAATCTTGGCACAAATTTGAGTCAGTTTTAAAAATTTTTTTTCTGTACTTTCTGTTGAAGTGTTAAATAGAATCAATAGTCATCGAACCATTCAGTTAAGAAATTAATTTTTCGTTTTCTTAGCTAATTAAATTAACTATTCAGTTCAGTAATTAACTAGATATTTATGTAATTATTTAAGTAATTAATTAACTAGATATTTATATAATTATTTAGGTAATTAATTAATTAGTTAACTAATTAAAAACAAAATATTTATTGATAAACAATTAACCATAAAGAGTAATAATAATAAAACTAATTGACTATTAATTTAGTTATTTATAAAATTAATTATCTGTTTTCAAACAGTTAACTGTAATTAATAAAATAATAACATTTTTAATGAACCAATTGAAAAAGTTTTGCATCGTTTTCCTGGAGAATATTTGATATAAATGAAAAACGAGAGACATCGACGCTTCACTCTAGTTTCCTAAGTACAATTGTGGCATTGAAATGTACGCTAATTACAGTAATTAACGAGAGTGTTGCGATGCACTTTCGTGGAAAAGGAAAGAAAAAAAAAAGAAAAATAATAATTCCCCCTTCATTCTGCGTTCGTTGGTCTTATTATAGAGATTTAAAGATAATAATTATAGCATAAAACCCCCTACAGTCTGCATTTCGTCGAATTGTCACAAAAACAATTATTTTAAATATTTATCTCTATATATATTTATATAGGACATTTGGAAATTACTTGCACGATTCCCTACGTAGGCTGATAATAAATAGTACTCTTAATTAGATTGATTAGTTAGCAATAGTAATAATAGTAGTGGCGATAGACCGCCCTCTAAGAACTAATTGGTGTTAGTACGTTGATCCCCATGTTTTTCTTTTTGGTTCCGAATAATTTTCTCTCTTTTTTTTAATTTCTTCCATTAAACTTCATTTTTAATAACTAGCAAATAGACATATGTAAATTCTATGTATATCCTTTCTTTTTTAAGGAAAGGATATTTAATTTTTTTTTCATCCAATGTACATTTTTTTTAATACTTTTTTTCTATCCAACTATTTGTTTTTCATCCAACTTTGTAGATTTTCTTTTGGTTCACTTTTTCAATTCGAAATGACCAACGAACTTCTATATCGAATCCCCAAAAATAGGATTAGAGAGAGAGAGACAGACATTTGTTCGAAAATAAAAGTTTTTTCCTTGATATCAGAATTTTTGGAAACAATTTTTTTTTGTTTTGGTGCAGTTAAAATTTGTTTTGGTGAATTATTTATAAAAATTCATTGAGATAAATACATTTTTGTTCGATTTCTAATTAACTTTTGGTGCTTTTTAGTAAAAATGTGATTTTATTGTTCAGTTGAACATTTTTTTAGGTCTTTAAAAGAATATGATCTTCTTAGTGGGATTTATATATTACAGTTTCTCAAAAAATCGAGAATAATTGAATTTTCGATTAGAGTAATAATTAATCAATGATTGAAAATTTAACTACAAAGTTTTGGTGAATATTTTTGTAATTCTCCATCTACTTTAATAATATTGAAGATCTTTTTGACACTTTCCATTTACCACAATTTTTTGAATTCTACATTAGAGAAAAATTTCTGATTTATTAATAATTTGAGAATTTAGAATAAAAAATGTAAATTCTACCCTCGAATTTGTTTAAACAAAACTTTTCTTTTGTCCCCCTGTAATCAAAATTCCACTAAAAAGAAAATATCAATTATTTTTTTCTGCAAACAAGACATTAGAAATTGTGACAACACAGAAAAAACCTGGATTCATTTTGAGCATAGATTTCTTTCAAAATGAACTATGTATGATATAAATAAATTTTCGTATTTTTCTTCTAAACAAATTCTTCTTGAATTGACTTTTTTTTTAAGGTTATGTTAAAAATTTCAAATTGAAATCACTCTTCATGAGTGATTTTCCCCAACAGAAAAACCTAAAATTCTGAAAATTTTTAATACTTTAATACTCAATTTGAGTTGCGACAAAAATGAGCCCAGATTTTTCCACGTGATAAGTATTGTTCATTGTGAGAATGAGAAAAAGAAAAATTTTGCCAATATAACGATTTCTTGGCATTGCGCAATAATTTTTTTTTTTCATTTTTGGTTTAACCAACAAACGTTGAGAACGTTTTTGTTTTTGCTATTTTCAAATAGCCTACAAAAAAGAGCGATTGCAATTTTTATCTAAGAATTCGGAATATCACGATTATCCCGTCACATAGTAAAAGATTTTTTTTTCCTTTTGACTTAATGCGACGTATTAGAAGAAAAAAAAAAGTCGAAAAATTTTTTTTCTTACTTTTTTTCTAATACTAATTATTCTTCACACGATTTGAAAATTTTTTTCCGTTTACGCTCGCGCGCAAACTTCACGAGGTCATGGAAGATTGTCCACGTCTCCAGTTACCATTTGGAATTGTTCTTGACCTGAAAGAAAAATTTGTTTAAATATCTATTTAAGAAAGAAGTCTTCCGATTGGAGTGATTGGTCTGTGAGAAGTTGCGCGCGCAGTTTTCGAGGAGTGGGGAGCTGTCTCCCCACTCCTCGAAAACTGCGCGCGCAACTTCTGATGGTCCAATCACTTCGATCGTAATTCACCTTCACTCCTTGAAAGTTGCTGAGTATTTTAACGCAATGGTCATGGTAAGAATGTTTTTTTTGGAAGGAATGTGGTTTTTTGGCTAGAGGGCTTTCATTTTTCTGAATATAATTAAAAATTAGTAATATTGTAAATTTTAGAAACGCACTATGAAGATAAGCGGCAAGTTCACGATCATCGGCACTTATAGCGATGTCCCTTGGTAGATTGCCTTTTCGATCCTGAAGAGTCAAATTGGCACCGCCTGCTACTAACATGCAGCAAATTGAACGAAATTTGCTCTCGGCTGCTTTGTGAAGGGCAGTTTGTCCCCTAGAAAATTGAAGTCACAATATTTAGTTTAAATTGGATGAAAAAAAAATTCATCAATGATTGCAAAAAGTACCCACTTGTCATTATCAGTCATATTGATAATTGAGGGTGGAGCACAAGCAATGAGGTATCTGACGATATCCCTGTGACCAAGGCACGCAGCCAGATGAAGGGCAGTTTGGCCATTTGCATCGGTTGTCAGTAGTGAGAATCCCTGATTGTGAAGTGCCTTCAGAGTGGGGAGATCACCCATTTTTGCCGCTCGGATCACAGCGTCATTTGGCTTTGACGTCAGTCCAGGATGAAACATGTGAACCTCGGAATCTAGACTAAACAGTCTATCCTGCGAACTGGAAAGGGAATTTAAGATACTTGACGAAAAATGGAAAATATTTTTTAAACAAGAATTAACAATTAAGAGGGCACATCTGGTAGCAGCAAATTTAATTTTACGCATCAGTAACATCTTTGCAATTAGGTTCAGGATTTGATGATACTGAGATGTAACCGAAGAGCTCCCAACCATCAAAGTTAGATAGTCAGTAGTTTTTATTCCTTGCAATTAGAAGTGCCCCCAATGAAAATTGTTTAATACAAGTAGAAGAAAATTGAGAAAAAAAGAACAAGGCGTCGATTAATAAACAAACCTTATGAAAGAAGTTGAATTGTGCGACTGACCAGCAGCCAAATAGGACTTGGAGGAGCTCTGCTTAGATGGTCCTTGGGGAAATCTATCTTCATTCTCATAATCCCTCGTCGTCGAAAGATGGGAATTCCTCGACGCCTGTCTACTTTGCTCACGAATTTTCGAAACCGATTCCAGCCTCGAAACTGATCTATTTTCTGAAATCGGTTCCGGAATTGATGCCTCACGGGATTTACTATCTGGACGCATCTTCTCGTCCGTTACCGTTCTATTAACTTTCATCCGACTTTCACTGAAAAGAACTTTTTATTTTTAGTTCCACATTATGATCTCACTTGCAATTTTCTGAAATTCTTTTACTTATAAAATAAATAAAAATTAATTCATACATTTCCAAACGTTAATTATTTATAAATTATAAAATTAATTTAACAATTTTTTAATATAATTACAAACTAATGATTATTAATTACGCAAGAGAGTGAAGAAAAGGTCGAAAATTAACGAGCCAATAAAGCGGGAACGTGTTTATCCAAACAGATCAATCATGCAATTTGTCAGTGAGGAAAACAATCAATCAAAATTTATAACAACCGGATATTTATCAGTAAGGGAAATGATAAAGTTTCAATTCAAGGATATGAAAATATAAAAATTAACAAACCTTGCTAATCGTTGTGAATTCGTTGCACTCTGTGATTTGTGTCCCGTTTCCTGATGAGAGGAATTTTCCTGAAGAATGTAAACAGCTTCAACAGCAACGTCCGTAACGTAATGCAATTGCTCTTGAGCTTTATCTATCCTGAAGAACCTTTCAGCTGTACAAGCTGAAGTTTTTGAAAAGAAAATAATGCAATTCATCACTAGAAATTAGTTACAGAGACTTAATTGTGCAATTAATCAATTTTATTGATTAGCTTATGTAATTAATCTTCCACACTTAATCGAAAATCCAATTTGCAATTATCTAATACACAAAAACCTTCTTGGCTTTTTAATTAATTAATCCTCTATTTACTATAGGTTTGAAAATCCTCTTTGAAATTATCTAATTAATTGTCTAAATCAAATTTTGCACTTTGTAATTATCTAATTTTCATCTAATTAGATGAAAACCGAAAATCTATATAACCGAGAATTTATAAAGTTAATAACGTATTCAATATATATTAGTCTTAATAATTCCGTCTCTGTAAACTATATTTACCCCAAATTGAATATTTCCATTTTTTTCAGATAAATTAACAATCAATTCAATTATCAAACCAGATCATGTGAACTAATAGTCTCTCAATATCAGCATCTAGGAGGAGTAGTTTCAATTAAATTAATTATCTAAATCCAATTCTCTCGAATAACCTTCTCAATTTCTATCTTCGAGAGTCGGTGATCGATTACTTTTCATAATCAGTTAATTCATTTTTATTTAGATAGTTTCAAAAAAAAAGTTTGATTTCGGAAATTCATTCAGCCAGAGGGTCGTTTAGACTCTAATTTTTTTTTATTTAATTTGATTCAAAAAAGGAAGTAACTTACAATCTAGGAAACAACACGTGTCCATGGGATGATCCTTGGCTAATAGATTCCTTAGGGATTCAAGATCAGTAGTGGCATCTAAATCGAGTGGATCAGCCAACCATTGAATTGCAGTCATTTTCAGTCTCTCCTTATCAGAATGGAAGGTTTCGTAGTCTGACATCTTTATCATCATCACTGGTAACTTGAGTCTCTCCAATTTTGCAACATACGGCTTACCGGAACTCCTTCTTTTGGCCAACATTGTCGCCCTATTCAATAGACTCATATTGATGATTGATGGCAATAAACGACACGCCTCACCGTCCACCTTCACAGAAACGAAGGGAAAAGATGAAAACTTTTCAAAACTGTACAACTTTAATGTAGTAAATTTAAAATAAGCAGAAGATTCGATCCTTTGGAAGGAAAATAAATCTTTAGATAGATGAAATAATTTTTCAAGGTGATATAGATGTTCGTCGATACTTTCTGATTGCAGCATATCGTCGATATGAAAGTGATCATAAAATCGTCTAAACCGTATAATACCTGATCTAATGCTCTAACTAATGCACTTGTACTCATGTACACCCGGAATTGTTGTAAGACTTTTGCCATCAAATTGTAGTTTTATTCAGATTTTCTTACGTTTGGATAATATAGATTTTAAAAATGAGAAATAAAATTACAAATACCTGCATGGGAATTGTTCTTGTGGTAACGAGTTTGGCCTTACTGCATTGCGCAATACTTGTCCCATGACCACCGGCCTGAAGAAGTGGAAGCTGATACGTCGTGAGACCCACGACCTCAATGAGACCATCATCAGTCGATGGCTCTTTGCCGATTCCACCTCCCCAGGGATGTGTTCCACCGCCGTACGAAGCGATATTCAAGAATACGATAGCGTGAACACGATGCTCCTTTAATTTTGGGGTCATGTCCGTGCCGTCACACTCCAAGGTCACAAATTCCGAGAGATCCTTCCATTTTCTACGCACCAGATCCTTACCACCCATTTGTCCATAAAACATTTTGTTCCTTAATCGTGAATTGAACCTCTCCGGATGTGCCTCTGTGGGGAAAAAAAAGCAGGAGGATCCCATCAATATTCCATACTCTCATTCTCAATTCCTATCGGGATGTTTCCTTTTTCGCAAAATAAATAAATTAATATTATATCAAAAACGGACCCGCTATAAATTTTCTTTCAACAATAGTAATTCCCTTACGAAAAGAAAAATAATGTCATTTTATTAAATTGGGTAGTATTAAAATAAAGTGTTCATCCTTTCTCTTCGCAAAATGATGGTAAAATTTCTTTCCGTTAATTAATCTAAAAAAAATTGTTGTATATATCGATATTCCATTGCTAATAGCACATGAGCATGCTATCATTTTTAAAAAGCAATTTTTATCTGTTTCTACAGTATCGTTAACATTGGAATATACATTTTCCCTCAAATCATTTATTGATTTATTTCTAGTATCACATTTGAATGATTGCAATTACTGTTGGAGTGGTCGACCCTCGTCATGATCCACTTTTATAAAATTTCAAACAAGTGGGAATTATCGGTATAATTAATTATACCATCTAAAATGAAAATCTAATTACTTTATATAGTTTAAAAGGAATATTTGATAATTTCTAGAGATTTATCAACTCTGATAAACTAATGAGCACACTGCATAAGTTTTAATTTATAAATTTAAATTTTGCTTGACTATACAATTTTTCTACTATAATAGTATCAGATTTGTTGACCTAATTCTAAAATTGAAATACAGGGTAAATTCTTTTAAATTAAGTCGCTGTAAACTAAAGGATGTTCTTTATGTGAGTAACTAAATATAAAGTACTTCCGTGAGAGTTTGAATAAATATTGGAAACTCATAAAAAAAGGAGCATCTTGATCGGTTCGACTAGAGACCATTTTACAAGTATTTTAACTTCAAAGGGAAAAGCATTAAATTGACAGGTTAAAAAAAAAGTAACCCCTCTTCTCTTTGGATGTATAACATACAAAATATTTCATGAGACAACTCTATTTGAAGATTAATTACACCTTTAATAATTGATGAAGCGAAAAGGTTTCGAGTCGTTAAACCACTCCTTCCCAATCCCTTCCCACAAAACCCAGTCAATTTCCTTCGATCTAGATTATTAAAGGACGTTCCGATTACAAAGTCGAAGAAAAGATATCCCAATGGCGCACTTTAAATGGGAAAAATGTGGAGTAGGGAGTAAAGTCGATATTACTTATTCACCTCTGGCCTCATGGAATTCAAGAGCAATGTGAGCATCAACCCCAAGGGAGTAATAGTTGTTAACGACATTCAAGGGAAGATTCTCCTTGCCCTTGCTTGCGTCTTCGTCACCCTTCGCATCCGGATTTCTCTCCACATCTAATTGCCATCTGTCCAGTAAGGTGCTTTCACTCTCGCCAATGTTGCTTAAAATTTTACTTATTGGTTCATCGGTGTAGCCACCACCCCAGCCAAGTGCCCTAGCGAGATCGTTTCCAGTGCCCAGGGGTAATACGCCCACCGCTGGCGATGGATTCACACCAATTTGATCCAAAATTGACAGTACCCAACCGACAGTACCATCGCCACCGCATGCGAGAACCCGTAGATTCGGCGTCTTTTGAAATAGTTCCAATCTGACAATACAAGAAAAAAGCAAGTAATTAATAGAAAAGTAACTGAAAATAATTTATGAACAAAAACAGCAAAGTATTCTTGTTGTTACACTTTCTTATTATAAAATATTTTCTTATTATTTCTCTCTTTAGCCATAGTAATTTTTCCTTTCTCATGACAACCATATACAAAGCCAAGTTGGCTACATGTAATTTTTACTTTAGGTTAAAAAAATGGTAGATAAACTTTAATATCCAAAGTCTCGTTAAGAATGTTTACCCAACCTTAGCTTCCATTTGATCTTGAAAAATTCCCAATGTCCCCCACGTTTTTAAATGTCGTCTTTTGTCTACTTTTTAGTAAACGAATGACCCTGACCTAAAAATCTTTTCAAAACCAAAAATTTGCCTCTTTTTTGAATAAAAGACCACAAAAATGAGAAATGGAATAATTAATAACCTCATTTTTAGAAGCGGTGGAAAATGTCGACTAGAATATTATAGAAGGGATCGGGAATTTTTTCTCGCTTATAGAAGTTTCTCTTCATTTATCGCAGTTTCTCTCTATAACATAGATAACGATTTCTGTCGCTTAGAGAGGTTTATAAATTAATATTGTTTGTTAATTAATTCAATGAATGAATGTACTATAAATAAATCTTACACTTTGTGCCTAAACTTAAATATTTTATTTATTTTTAAAGAAATCGGTAATTTCTGTTTCCTTTTTATTTTTATGATAAATTTTATAAAAAAGTAACTTAAATACTACATTAGCCGAAAATTTAAAAAATCGATGGATGGTATTTAATGCTTTTAAAGTCTGCTGTGGAAAAGGTTTAAGTTTATGAACTATCAGTAAAGACATCGTCATTTCTGTCACAATTATTAACCATATCTTCATGTCATCTGTCAGTTCTCCTGCAACCATCACATTGTCATTAAAATCTTATGAATTCTTCAAAAGTTGGAGTTTCAATATCACTCTCGGTAGTTTTTAATAATTCGAGTAAAGGAAAAATTTCTTCTGCATGATTTTTTGAAAATTTTCTACAATAAATAGAGTCTAAAAATCTTCTCAATTCTTTTAAAATTCTAAGTCGAGAAAAATCATAAATGTAGGCTTCGCACTCATCTACTAAAACCTACTATTTACTACTTTTTTTACGTCATGCTACTATTTGGGTACTTTTTTTTTACATTTCAGCCACTAAAAGCTACTTAATTCTGTTTTTTTAGAATTTCCACTTCTTTAAATCTGCTAACACTAGAAATCAAAAAACTCTTCTCAAAAATTATAATCAAATTCTTTGAAACGATTCAATTATTTTCCAAAATTATAGTCATATTCTTTAAAATGATTCAATTATTTTTAATATCTAGTATTTTCATAAATTTTTTTGCAATGGAATTTAATTATTTTAAAAAAATTGATAAAATTTATCCAAAATTCAATTATTTTCATAGATAATAAAATTTCCACAGGATTTCAATTAATTTAGAAAAGCATTTTACAAAAAATTGCGAAACAACCGCAGTTATTTAACAAAACTTTTAAACAATTCTTCAAAATAATTCAATTACTTTCACTAATAATAACATTTTTCATCATCTTAATATTTTATCGACCGAGTGATAGCATCATTACTATATATATTTTTCATTGAAATTCAATTATTTAAAAAATTTTTTAATAAAATTACAAGCAAGAATTGAATTATTTTTACAAATAATAAAACTCATCGAAGAATTTCAATTATTTTCACAAATAATAAAACTCCTCGAAGAATTTCAATTATTTTTGAACTATTTTAAATTAATTAATAGAAAAATTCAATTATCTTCACAAATAAAATTTTCCACATGAATTCCATTATTTAAAATAAAATTTTCAAAATATTTATTATATATTTCGAAAAAATTAATTATTTAAAACAATGTTTATAAAATTCTTATAAAGAATTCAATTAATAAAAAAACCAAATTTTTTCGCAATAACTCAATTATTTTCATAAGTAATCAAATTCTTCTCAGGAATTAAATTATTTTTAAAAATTTTAATATAATTCTTTGCAACTGTTCAATTATTTTCATAAATAATAAAATTCATTGCAGAAGTTCAATTATTTTTATTATAATTTTACAGGAATTGCTCGAAAAATTTAATTATCCTTAAAAATTGAATTTCAATTCTTCGAAAAAACCAATTATTTAAAAAAATGTTTTTTTTTAATTCTTTGGAAGAATTCAATTTTTTACATAAAAATATGAGAATTTCTAACAGAAATTCAATTAATTTCGAATATTTTAATAAAATTGTTCGAAAAAAATCAATTATTTAAAATTTAAATACAATTTTAATTAATTTTTTTGAAATAATTCAATTATTCTTTAAGATTATAATTAAATTCTTCTCAAGAATTCAATTATTACATAAATAATTCTTCGAAAGAATTTAATTATCACTATAAATAACAAAATTATTCCCGATAATTCAATTATTTTAAGGCATTTTAATAAAATTCTTTGCAAAATTGAATTATTTTCATAAATAACAATATTTATCACAAGAATTCAATTATTTTTAAAGTAATACATTTTTTTTTTGGAAATTCAATATTATTTTAAAAAATTTTAATAAAATCATTCGCAAGAATTCAATTATTGATAAATATATTAATAGAATTCTTTTGTAAAATTTAATTATTTTTAAAAACTTTTTGCAATTCAATAATTTTATCTACTATTTTCATAAAATTTTCAAACAGAATTCCAATTATTAAAAAATTTTTTTGTAAAAATCTTCGTAAGAATTTAATTCTTTTCGCATGAATAATAAAAATTTCTCAAGAATTCAATTTTTTAAATTAGAATTTGCATAAAATTAGTCGAAAGATATGAATTAATTTAAAGATTTTTATAAAATTCTTCGCAAGAATTAAATTATTTTTATAAATATTTAAATTCTTTCATGAATCATAAAATTCGTTGTAGGAATTCAATTTATTAACAGGATAAGAAAGAAGTAAATATTTTTGATGAAAATTAGGAAAATGTAAGGAAAATAAAATATAGAATAGAATTCTTGTCAGTTTTGTGACGTGCCTAACATAATTTTTGTTTGGTCGTCAAGTTTAATTATTCGATAGCTACTTTTTTTTAATTTGAAAGATACTTTTTAAAAATTAATTATCGAGTGCGAAGTCTGGTGAATGGCTTTTATTTTATCTGGATCTGGTCTTATTCCATTTGCAGTTTTACTTTTGGACGAAAGAATGATATTTTTGAAAATTGATGATTGGGTCAAGTTTCTCAAGCGATGAATATAATTTTTCAAGGTGATATATAGATGTTGGTCGATACTTTGTGAATTGTAATGTACACAGTTTGTCGTCGATGAAAGTGAAGATAAAATCGCCTAAACAGTGCTATTAATAATATTGAAATTTAAGTTTAAAAAAAATAATTTTATTCTTACCCCATTCTTGGTCCTCCTTGGGTAAGATCAAAAACCTGTCGTGGATTTAGAAGCCATTGGAATTTTTGCAAAAGTTTCGAACCCTGATTCCCACCAGACTTGGGATTTATGAAGACAATAACTGGTTTAACGGTGGTTGTTGGAATGGGCTTGATGATCCAAAATTTTTGCTCCTTCTCCTTTTCATTCTTCTCCTTATCGTCCTTGTTGTCCTTATCCTTTTCCTCCTTCTCTTTGTCCTTAGTTTTTCTTCGACTCGAGGCACCAGCAGAACTTCCAGCTGATTTTTTTTTACGTGGCGATTTACGTAGACTACTTTTGAAGCTACCCTTTTTAGGTAATTTCACTATCCATGAGGGTGGAACAATAATCGATGAATTTGTGCCAAGTTCGCAATTCTCTCCAACACGATCGACATTAAAACATGATTCCTTATTGTGATAGGCAGTCTTACACCAACTACAACTCACAGCAACAATCTCTTTTGAAGAGAAACTTAGTTTTGACTGGAATGATTTGCCGCAATTGGAGCATTTACCCTTTTGTGATCGTCTATGCACCCAATGATGTTGGGTTTGTGTTTGTTCACGATATTGTCTCACTCCAACATCACGAAAACTCGACTTACAGGCGAAGTTCAAGTGCTCAAAGCAAAGCACGTGGGTGACAACTCTACACGCTGCGCACTTCATTCGTGGTCCGTGTTTCTAAAAAAAATAAACAATTCATAAAAAAAATTTTTCACACATGAATTTTTATTTCAAAGAATTTATATTTTATATTTCAAAAGTAGAGAAGAAAAAGAATGTGTAATCTTGCGGTTTGGTTTTACGTCAGAATTTGCTAAAAAGTTTTTAAATATTTCAGTAAGGAAGAAAATATGCAAACAACGTTTACTTGGAAGAAAAGAAATTATTCATACTTTTAATGATGAAACGAAATAAGTTTTCGAGAATTAGAGCATATACTTAGAATAGAGACACGCAGAGGGATGAACTTATTTTACGGAAAATGGAACGTAGAAGCCACCTGGGAGTCGTTTCATTAAAACTTGAGTCAACATGGCGGTGCTCGTATTTAAAATGTATTTTGAGGTGCACTGCATTAAACATCATCTTCCTCCAATTGTTACGACTCCATAAATCCACAACAACTTTACGTGCCTCACAAATTTTCTAAATGCATAAAATACCGCCACTGAATTTTAAAGTTGAAAAACTCTTCCCCACTGTGTTTGTGTTTGGCACAAATGGAAAAATGTTTCCAATTAAAATTTTACTGGTCCTATTATTAACAGGGTATCTACAACACCTGAAAACCGGTAAATATCAGGGAAATTCAAAATGTCCTCGAAAATCGAGAAATGTTAGGGAATTTTTTCATCATGACTTGAAATACTCTTGAACAATATTTTTAATGCCCACAATTAGTTTTACAAATTTTTAGTAAAAAAATTAATAGTAATAATTAATGTTGCCTTTCCAATTTGCAATTTCTCTTCTATTTAGATACATAATATGAACCACAGACATATAATCAAATAGAACAAGATTGACCACTTAAAATTCTGAAAGATCAGAAGAAAAGCAGAAATAATGGCATTGAAAAAAATTATTTTCGTAAAATAAGTCAATTTTTTTTAAATACATAATTCAGGATCCGTAATTTGATTGAAAGAGGACGAAAAGTTTGTAAATTCTATATACGATATAATTTGGGGAATTTTAGAGAAATTAAAAAAATGATTGCAGAAATTCAATTATTTTCAAAAATTTTAATAAAATACTTGGCAAAATTTCAATTATTTTCAAAAATATTTCTCATTTCAATGTTTTACTTCCTCATAGAGGAAGTATTTCAATATCTTCTATTCTAATAAACATTTTTTATTAAAAAAGGAAAAGAATCTAATTATTTAAAAAAATTTTAATTATTTTCATAAAATAATAATAACATTTCACAGGAATTCAATTATTTACAAATTCTTTATAAATTTCTTAGCAATAATTCAATTTTTTTATTTTCATAAATAATAAAATTTTTACTGAGATTCAATTGTGTGGGGCTGAATGCTATAAAGCGGAATAAGCGCCATTCATTTAACATTGCGCGTATCCCCATATAGTATTCAGCCCCTTAATTATTTTCGTAAATAATAAAATTCTTTTTAGAAATTCAATTATTTTCATAAATAATAAAACTAATCAAAGAATTCCAATTATTTTTAATACAATTTCAATCGAATTCTTCAAAAAGTGTAATTATTCTTAAAAATTTTAATAATATTCGTCATCATAATTTAATTGTTGGTAAAATTTTTTACGAAAATTCAATCTTATGAAACATTTAATAGTTCAATAAATTATTTATTTTTGAATTTAAATAATTGAATTCTAATAAAAATTGATTAGAAAATGAATTTCAGTTAAAATTTAAGATAATAAATAATTGAATATTAAAAGCAATATAGCGTGAATTTTTATAAATAATTTTGAATTTTGAAATTCATTTTTTTTGAAAAAGGTTAATTGAATTTTTTTTATATTACAAATTATTGCAGAAATTCAATTATTTTCAAGAGTAATAAAATTCTTCGCAGAAATTTAATTTTGTTTAAAAATATTAAAACTCATCTTAGAGATTCAATTATTTTCACAAATAGTAAAACTTATTATCGCAGCAGTTCAATTATTTTTAATACAATTTCAAACAAATTCCCTTGAAAAGTCTAATTATTTTGAAAAATTTTGTTAAAATTCGTCAAGAGAATTTACTTATTCAAAAATTTATTTTGATAAAATTCTTTACGAGCATTCAATTTTAAGAAACATTCAATGAATAAATTATTTATTTTTGTATTTAAATAATTGAATTCCAGTAGAATTTTCTAATAAAAATTTATTTAAAAATGAATTTTAGTTAATATATTTTACATAATAATGGAATATTAAGAGCATTTTAGGATAAATTTTTAGAAATAATTGAATTTAGAAAAGGTTTTATTTTAAAAATTAGCAAAATCTTAAATATTTTCAAAAATTTTCTTGAATTCAATGATTTTCAATATCTCTTATTTTAATCAAATTTTCTAAAAGAACTCAATTATTTAAAATAAATTCAATTATTTTCATTAATAATATTTTAATTCAATTATTTTTATGAATAATAACATTTTTATAGGGATTCAATTATTTTTAATAGAATTTTAATCGAATTTCTCGAAAAATCTAGTTATTCTTAAAAATTTTATTAAAATTCGTCGAAAGAATTTAATTATTTAAAAATTTGTTCATAAAATTCTTTATAAGAATTGAATTTTAAGAGACATTCAATTATTCAATGAATTATTTATTTGCATTTTATTTGTATTTAAATAATTGAATTCCATTAGAATTTTCTAATAAAAATTGATTTAAAAATGAATTTAAGTTCCAATTTTAGATAATAATTGAATATTAAAAAGCAATATATTTAATTGACTAATTTACGAATTATTGAAATTTCGTAAAATTGAATATTGCAAACAAAAATGGATTTGAGAATTGTCAAAGAACTTTTAGTTAAAGAATTTTAGTTTAAAATTCTTGAAAATAATAATTGAATTAAAATGATAAAAATAATTCTGAAGAAGTACAATATTCTTATAATATAAAATAATGACTTTATCTTTCGGATATCTTTAATTATTATGTTCTGTTTGAGCCATAATAATATTTTCAAAAATGTTCATTTCTTATATTCATATTTTATAACATTGGTGACGTTTACAATGATTTAGATGAAAAAATAATTTTCTATTCAAACTTTTGTCTTAATAAAACTTTTACAATGTTTCTTGTACAAAAAGTTAAGAAAGAAAATGTTGTAAACGTAAAATATTGTTTTCTGAGTGAAAAACAGTTTTTTTCTTTAAATCGTTGATGAAAAACGTTGTGAACTTCTCCCACGTCATTATTATAAGTGTTATCAAATAAAATTTAAGCAATGCAATTTTTGTAACCCCTTTTATATTACATATGTCGATTCTTAAAACCTGGAAAAAAATTTTAGAAGGCCTGGAAAACCTTGAAATTTTAGGAAAATTATTTTCAGATTAGTTGTAGACACCCTACTGATTATTAAAATATTTTATTTCTAATATCAATAGTTCGAAAGAGTTCAAAGATATCGAAACGAACAAAAATAAAAATCATCTTGTAAAAACTTAATTTATAAATAAAAGTTCTATCGTTCAAATGATAATTTACATATATATGCGAGATAATAACTATGCGAACGTTTAGAAATTTCAACAGTTTTGCCACGCTGTTTAACATCTAAGATCGTTCATTAATCATACCGCCCTCGCCGGCCTTTTATGTCAGAGGACGGTATTTTAAATGAAAAAGGACATATATACATATAATTGCTTTTGATCGTGTCGTTAGTCAAAAGATTCACGTTTTTCGTATATTCTAAAGTCGCTCCTCTTTTTTTTTCTCTTATAAAAAAAAAACTGGGGCAAGTGGACAGAAGCAATTTTGTTTTATTTATAGCGTCCGTTGAAAGATAACGATTAGAGGAGAAAACCGATTCACTCTTCAATTAAAAAACCAAAAATAGAAAATTTCGTTCGGAGGATTATTGTATAAGCGGAGAAATGTTTGTGTATGTGGAATGAAGGAAGAGATAAGGCACAAAAGAGGATAAAGATAAGGAAGCAGAAGAAAAAAAAAAGGTTCCCGTAGAGTGGTGGAAAAAAATGTACTCTCGGGGATTTAAAGTGCGCATCGATAATGGAAAATTTGTCAAGGACAAAAATTTAGGAGAATTTCTCCTAACGAAGCGCACCAATCGTGCACGACTTCCCCCACCACTCTTCTAGCTTTGACCAATCGTGTTCATTCAAATTGCAGCGTCTCCCCCACCACTTCACATGGACCAATCATTTAAAAAATATTTAATTACCGAAAAATGGGCTATACCTCAAGTCATTTACGAAAAAGAAGAGAAGAAGAAGAACGCAGGTTCACTCCAAAAGAAAACAAAGTATTTAGAAACGAAATCTAATTTTATTTATTTTTTTCTAAAAATGTAACACCGCTCTCATTATATAATATCGAATATTCCAGAAAGCTTAAATGATTTACTAATTAGAGAGGAAATTAGAGGTAAAAGGAGATTGTAAATTAATGCATAAAATCAACAAAGCTAATTAATGGAAATCTCAGTACTTACAGAGCAGTCGTTCACGTAACATAAATCCCCGGATGCTGCGGTTGGTGCCCAAAGATGTTCTCCGTTAACTGCAGCAGGACCCCAGTCGGGAGTTGATCGCGGTTCTTTGTGACTACTACTTGATCCACCATCCTCTCTCCCACTAAAAAGAGAAAGGGCAAATTTTCGATTAGAACATAATTTTCCCCCAAAAAAATGCAACTTTAACGGTTAGGCCACTGTGAAATTTTCAAAAAATCGAAAAGTTTTTTATTGGCTTAAAAAATTCTTTAAGAGAACAAAGATTACTTTACATTCTATTTTTTTGTTTTTCTAAATGCCTGCCAGCTATACTCCGAAACGACTACCATGTAAGTTATAATAATAAATAAAGAATAAAATAAAAAAAAATAATAAAATGATGATGTATTTCAAGATTAGTGTCCAACTTTTTTCCAGAAAAAAAATTGCAAACAAATATGTTTAATTCTAGCATCCCACAATGGCCTAACCCTTTAAATTTCGTTTTTTTGTCGATAACGGTAATTAGAGTAGACAAGGGTTAATTTTAATAATTTTGATAATAGTTATAAATATCAATTAATTTTTATCGCAGTTTTTCCAAGATACTCAAATCAAGACCATTATTATAGCATCAAACAATTGCATCGCAACAATTTTTAAACTTTTTTTTGTCTCATTTTGATTCAATAATTGATTGATAATTATTTTCATTTTCAACTTGAATAATAAATTTAATAATTTATCTTCTCTTGGAAGATAAATTTACAAAAGGGTTAATGATTTTACAACTACCCAACCCTGCTAGTTGAAACTTACAACCTCTTTGTTGACTACCCAACCATGCTAGATTTTCAACTTCTCGGTTAACTACCCAACCCTGCATGTCTGTATAGGTTAGAAAAATGATTCAGTTTGATCGTTTTCATTAACCCTACCAATCATTGGAAGGGAAGAAGAGGAAGAAGTTTGATCGTTTTAGCAGCGTTTACAGTATTTATTGTAAGTAATAAAATTAATTTCTTATATTTATTTTAATTAAAATGAGAGAATATATATTTGTGGCCTATTTGGTCTAGTTCGTCTAGTTTAGAAAAGTAATGTTTTTGTTGTCGAAATTTTAGAAATTTTTTCTTGTATAAAAACATGAAGATTTATACGTCAACTTAGTTATGTGAAAAAAATTTTTAAATTGAAAATTCTTTGTTAATAATTATTTTTTTTTAAAATTTAACAGTGATAAGTCAATTTGTGAAATAATAAATTTATATTCTTTTCAAAAATGGATTTATTAGCTTTTGAAAACTTGATCCTCAATTTGGATAATTTTAGAAATTAAACATAACCATGTTTTATAACCACATTCAGCTTGTGAGTAATAATAATAAAATTAAAAGTAATAGTAACAAGAGAAAATAATAACTTACAATAACTTACAACAGATTAAATTTTAAGTAATAATAATATTATAATTAATTAATATTATAATATTATAATAATATTATCGTATATACTGTAATTGTAACAGTAATACTAATATTAGTGAATAGAAATTCAAACACAAAGTGTAAATAAAACTAAAAATTTTCTAAAAGTAAAACAAACTGAAAGAAAAATAATGTTAATGGAATGAAAATAGTTTCAAGTATAGATTGAAATTATATTCGTATCCATTTCATCTCTGAATTATATATATACATATATAGAAGGAGAGAAGGATTTTCTAGATATACGCGATTGAAATTAAAACGTCTTTGCGCAAAAGGGAATTTCAATTTTCCAAGGATAAATTGAATTCTCCAAGTGGATTTCTTTTTAAAGGTTCTTTCGGTTTTATATAAAGTGATTCGTTGAAAAACCTCTTGTTGAGAGAAAAAAAAGAAAAAGTATAAAACTTTTTTTTTTTCTCTTTTCAATACCCATACACTATAACAAACTAAAAAGAAGGAAAAACCACCTTAAAGTCCCGACATGTTGACTTAATCGAGGGGTCAAAGTAACTGACGTTTACTTCGTTAATGGGCGAGAGAAGTATCTCCTTCTACCCTTCCGTTTCAGAGGGTTCAAAAAAAAAACTTTCTCGATTATCGTCCAATGAGAAAATTATATTGTAAACATTGACAGGAAATACAATATTAATGTGAAATTTTTTTCGCCCTTCAATATCCACTAAAGTTTAATAATAACTAAATTTTTTTTTTAATTTTCTGACTTAATTATTTATCACGTTAGGGGAAACTTCTTGATAATTGATTCTTACAAAAAAAAAATTATTCTATCGAAATAATTTAAATTCCCTATTCTACAAAAATAAATTCAATTCCTACTGATATTCTATCCCTACTGATATTATTCTATCAAAATAAATTAAATCACTATTGTTTTTTTCTTTGAATAAAAATACTTTTTCTAAATCAAAAATACTTTCTCTAAATAAAAATCTATTGAATAAAATATGGAAAGGATTTAAAAAGCTTGACGGAAATAAATATCTTGAAATAGAAAATTTGATGAGTATCAGAATAGGGTATAAGAGGAAAATAGTTGTAAATTATGAAAATGCCTGGCTTGAAATAGATTTAGAAGAGGATATGACATGAGAAGTCGAGTTTAAAAAATTAAAATAATCTATCGCAATTTAAAAAAAAACATAATAAATTTTAAATTATTCCAGTTGACAAGAACATAAGTTTTCTTCTCATGAATACATTTTTAATAGTAAATTTTTTACTGTAGTAGATTTTTCAAATTTTTGATCATTTTTACATTTATAACTTCTTTAATATCAAGATGATTTAAAAGAGAGTTCATAATTTTTAAAAACTTGTTCTAGGTTTTGTAGTGGTTGAAGACATGGATCTGGAAGCTAGTAATCAAAAGCAGAAGAGGAAGAAGAAAAAAAAAGTGTTGCTACTTCATTAGTATGATTTTGACATGTATGTCGAACATCATTTGGTACAAGTTTGGCAAATGTGCTTCAGTGAAAAAAAGGTTTTTTTTTAATAAAGATAAATCGTAATATTTTGACAAGAAGAAAATTCAACGTTCCATTTTGCAGTACATGCGTAAGTTTAAAAAATCGACTTTTAAATATACTTTTTTGGTTTAAGGTTATAATTATATACCGAAACATTAATTAATTTTAATTTTTTAATTTTTAATTTTTTTTTACTACTACTAGTATTATGATTTGTAATCAAATGAACAAAGTAAATTTTTTTCCGTTTTCTACTTCATTATATTTTCCATAATGGAAATTTTCTTTAAAACAAAAAATGAGTTTTTGATTGGAATTTTTCCTATTTTTATTTTAATTCATTATCAACATTAAACAATACCTGTCATATCGCTATAGTTATTCCTGGATAGAAATTTTGAGATATATATGCAAATGTATGATAATGTATCTGCAAATGTTTTCGAAACTAAAGTCCAATTAGGTCACATTTCGCATTGGAATTGACGGAGTGTTCAAAAAGGACTTGGCAATTTATCATACCATCCAGCCCATGAATATTCCTTCCAAGTCAAACAATAATAATATTTTCTCACGATAAAAGTGTATACGAGGGAAAAATGTCTCACAAAAGAAAAATACTTTTCTCCTTTAAACAATTTTTGAACACATTTTTTTTGGACTAATTTTCAAATTGTTTGTTTTTCTAAATTTAAACCTGTTTTTAATGGTATCTAACTTTTTCCTGTACTTTTGATTAATGTTAAGTAAAAAAAGATTGGAAATAAAAAATAAACTTTATAATAATAATAATAAAATTAATAATAATAGTATTGAGAATAATAATAAAAATAATATTAGTAATAATAACAATAGTAATAATAATAGTAATAAACAGAGACAAACAAAACAATGGCGAACGATTTGTTGAAAAAGAAAAATAATTCCATTAAAATTTGAAGAGAAAGAATAAAATCCTTATTCTCTATTTATACAAGTAATGGATTTAAATCTCGTCTTTCAATTCAAACCCTGAAGCTTAAACTTGAGTTTAATCTTTCGCTCTCGGTTACTCATTGGCTAAAGGTTTTCTCAGTGCTTCAAGTACAAACTTAAACTGAAAATCCAAGCTTTGCCAAAGAATACTTTCATATAGTTAGTAACACTTCTGGTTATCGAGACAAACCCAATATTTATCCCCTAAGGCGTGCGCATATAATAATTACCTTTTTTTCATTTTTCACAAACTTTACGATAATTTAATAATAATAATAATAAAATATCACAAAACAAAGAGGAAATTATCTTATTTTTCATAGACAATAAAAAATTTCTCCAAGAAAATTACATTTGTAGAAAAAAAACAAGAAATACAAAAACAAGTGAATTGAAAAAAAATAAATGTTAGCAGAGTATAACATTTTTTAATCAAATATTGTCGCATTCTATATCCAGCAACAAAATTCAATTTAAAAATCAATAAAAAAAAATTATCAATTTCTCAAAAAATGAATAGAAATAAGAAAAAAGAAAATTGAAATAAAACTAATAAAAAATTTTCAAAACAATAATAAAAATTTCATTTTTTTTTAAATAATAGAAAATTCCAATATAATGAAATGCAAAAGATGAAACGAAACAAAAAAAAAGAACTGAAACCGAGTTTAATTAATGCTATCATAACTGTGGTTATTAAAGTACTTTATAATTTACCCACAATTATTATCTCGAAATTGTGCTAGGAAAATAATAATTCGAAAATTTACATTTTCCATTGCAGTTGTTTTAAAACTTTTTCGAATAAAAGGAAAATTTAATATCTCTACCTTTTTCATTTCATTATCAAAGAAAAAATATATCTCCCTCTATTATTGTTTTTCAAATAAAAAATGAATTTTCAAAAAAATTATAATTTAAAAAAACGAGTTTTTAAAAAAATTCCTTTTTTTCATTTTAAATAAAAAGCTAAAAATAGATTTTTTAATCCTTGAATATTGCAATGCATTATTTTAAGATAAATTACCTCGTAAAAATTTCTCAACAACGATCTTTATATTATACCATTATTATATCGTACGTCGACGCTTTTTAATCCTCGTTAAAAAAGAAGAGAGAGTTTACAAACTTGTAATAAAAAAAGTACCATATTTTCCCTGAAGCATATTTCATTATAATTATTTTTATTTAAATTTATTATTATATAAATTAATAGAAAAATTTCTTGTGAAATAAATTTATTTATATTTACTATGATATAAATTAATTTAATTTATGTACTTTTACGTAAAAGGTATTGAAAGGCTAAGTAAAATATATATGTAAAATTGTCGAGTTTGGAATAAAGACGGTGGTGTTTTATTGGCAGTTTAATGACCTTGAAAAATGAACGAATTGGAAGGTGTAAAATCTTGTTTGGAGGCGTGGCCTTTCGGTAGGAATGGAAGCTCTAGGGTGGGGACAATGAGAAAGAGAAGGAAATTCGTGTTTTTCTCTCTCACTCTCATTACCCCACTCTGGAGTTTACGCTCCGCTTAAAAGTTACAGAGCAGTTCGGGGGTCTATACAGAAATTAATGAAATTTATTTATTTCATTGATTTCGTATGATCCAGTAACAATATTCGTGATGGTTACCGTAAAAGGACTCTACGTTCAACGGAGTCTTACGAATGTGGATGAAATTTATTGAAAAATAAATGTTCTTCACATTTGTTGTACCGATGACTAACCTTAATCACTTAATGGGCAATTTTTATACATTTTCCCCACCTCAAAATGTTTAATATACTTAAGTAGAAGAAAATTCATAAAAAGAGACTGATGCTCGCCCCAAAAAAATTGTGTACTAAAGTAAAAAAAAGTATAATGATATATAAATTTTTAAAAATCTAAAATGAAAACTAACTTCCACTAACGTACCCACCCTCTCAATGCTTCATTCCCAGGAAGAAGAGCCGTGTATCTGGTTTGAATATCCGTTGGAAGAACAATGTCCACACTTTTCGATCTGATATTCTGTTGTGGCACAAGTAACGAATCGGAATTGTCGCTTTTTCCATTTTTCGTATTGTTGAAGCACGAATCAACGGATGCGGCGCGATCCCTCTTCAATTCGGGAACAGTGAGAAAAATATCCCTAACAACAAGTTTACTCTTGTCCTCCTCGGCATTGTCATCCTCATCATCATCGTCCTCGTCATCCTCATCATTTGATCCAATAACAGTTGGGAATTCAATTGGAAATGAAGTGAGCGCCTCCTGACGTGACAGTCTTCCAAAAGATCTCCTCCTCTCCATACAAGGTAAACCTTCCGTCACTTCAAGTGCCTCCAATTCTGGCTCACCTTCTGATGACAATTTCTCCGAATATGTCATCAGTGTTACTCGAATTTCTGGACTACCCTCTCTTCTTGAATCACTGCTCGCCTCCCCTTCATCATCATCGACACTGACTTGATGATGATGATGATGATCATCATCATCATCATCGCCGGTGATTTGAATGATTTCAATTTCCTCCTCGTCCTCACGCGATGAATCGTCATCATCACGACTTTGATAGAGACTTTTGTATTCTTCAACGCAAGCACAGTGATAGCAACCCGATACTTGTATCACTGGAGTCTCGGGTTTACGATTTAGACGTTCGGCAAAGAAACTCCTTTCGCAAACGTCAAAACTCTTTGATCTCTGACCACTTTGGAGTTGGGGTACCCTTAGGGTGTTGAGTCTCCTTGATGGATCCTGAGAGCGTACGGGCGAACATGATGACGATGAGGAGGATGTTCTTGTGGCGAGTCGTAGATCGCGAGTCTCGTCGTGACGTTTCACTTCCAATTGAATTTCATCGAATGATGCGGAGCGAACCTGCTTGGGCACCTCAAGGCTGGATTGTGACTTCATTTCGGAGCCAGTTGGTGTGCGTGACCTCTTGAAGGTCGAGCGCAATTTCTGCATCCTCACCTGGTGCTAACAACACCTGACCTTCCACTCCTTGACCACCGTCTCTTTTTTTTCTCCTTTTCGTCTTCCTCTTCCTCCTCCTCCTCGTCTTGACTATCACCTTCCGAAGACAGTTGCACCTGCCTCCAAGACGACGTCCCTCGATCACTCCCTTCCGTCGTCCTGGTGTCAGCTGCCGATCTGCAGCCCATCCTAAGAGCTTAGCGCCAATCTCAATCACACTCTTTCTACTTTTCAGTTGCACTTTTCGATCCTCGGAATTTCTTTTCACTTTCCACGGGAACTGTGGGCAATTTTTCAATTAAGTGGACAATCTTTAATTAAGGAAGATTTTGATTTCAGTCTTTTGGAAATAGGAGAAGAAAAAAGTTGTTGCCTTTTTAAAAATCATTTGACTTCAAGTTTGGCAAATGTGCTGCAGTGAAAAAGTTGATTTTAATAAAGATCAATCGTAATATTTTGCCAAGAAGATAATTCAACGTCTCATTAAAAGTTGAGTGCATAGAACTCGTGGAGGGGATAGGACCCTTTCGGCGTCGTACGCGCAGCGTCCCCCACTCCACGGGTTCTGTGCATTCGGTCTTCAATAAAAAAAGGCGCCAATTTGAATTTGAAAAGCAAAACCTTCCGCTTGTTTGAAATCTTTCTTTTCTCGAAATTAATTAACATCAATCTACTAGAATTTGTAATTACGATTACAAGAAAAAAAAATAAAAGCAGACGAACTTTAGCATTGAAAATTGAAATGTCACCTAAAATATTATGAGAAAAAAATGTTAAAAATAATTTAATTTTTTTCAATTAATTTTAAATCGCTTTTTATTTTTCATTTCAAGAGTTTAAAATCACTGATGCGAAAAATCTGGTAACGTAGAATTTCTCTACTTTTTGGTGGAAATTATATTTTCGTCTTGTTTTATGTTGAATAAAAATGTTAGGAGGCTATAATAGAAATGCTGAACTTGGAAATTTGTTATTCAATTTTGAAAGCAGTGACCTGCGATATTCTCAGATAACCCATTTCCATTCGAATCTGTTTAGATTTTATACAATATTAAAACTGACATATTGAAAAACGCCATTTTGAATTTTATATTCTTTCTTGTTTCTTCTATTGTCATATAATGGTAAAAATACAAATTCCTACTTTTCTCAAATTTAAAAAAAGAAGTTATATAGTTTTTTTTTAAATTTAAAAAAACAACTAATAAATTAAAATATAAAAAGTAAAAAAAAATGTAGTTAATTAAAAATAGAAAAAAAAATCAAGTTTTAAAATTTTAGAAAACTTTCTTTTCCAATAAATTACTTATGTAAGGAGTAAAAGGGGGAAAAAATTGAAAAAGAAAAATCTTGACAAAACAAAAGTTCTGTTTTGAAAAAAGAAAATGTGCTATACACTATAGTTGCGCAATACTGAGCCCTTTGAATTAAAAATCGGACCATGTTCTCAGGACTTTATTAGCTTCTTTACTGCATTTTAAAAATCCAACTGGATTTCTTTTACGATGTAGAAAATTTATGACCATTGGACGTCCTTATAAGACGTGGCAAGTTTAAAAAAAAATGTGATAAAGAAACTGTCTCCACGGAATTTTGCAAAAAAATTGCCCTCTTTTTAGTTTTTGAAAAAATATTTTTGAATTTTTTTAAAAATTTATTTATTATAAATAGTGTAAATAAAAGTAATTGTAAAATAAATTTGTAATTACAATTATAAAATAAAATTATAATCATAAAATATAATTATAACTATAAATTCAATCTATAAATTTTAAAATAATTAACTTTGACAAAATGGGATTCAAGAAAAAAATTAATTTTAAAATAAAAAAAATTTATTTAATAAAAAAAAATTTATAAATTTTAATTTATTTTTTTTTTTAATTTTTATTTTTTTTAATTTTTTTTTTTTAAATTTTATTTTTTTTTTAAAAGTAAGAAGATGAATTCTTTATTTGTACTTTAATTACACGAAACAATTTTAATTCTAATATGTCCGGTATTTGTGAATAATTTCGAGAAATTATTTCTAAACCATCAAAACAATTTCTTGTTATGACAAAAATAATCTGACAGCATCAAAAATTTTTTGGAATTTGACCAAGAATTATAATTTTATCTCGAGAAAATTTCAACAAACTTAATAAAAATTAATTTAAATTTTATAAACATAAATTATTTTAGAAAGAGAAAAAATTTTTTTCTACTAAAAATACATTTTAAAAAAGAACTTGTTTTGTTCAATAATAAATAGATTTTCGATTTCTTTTTAAAAACTAAAAAACTCTTGAAGTATACTGTAAATAATTAAAAAGCATAAAAAAAATTGTGAAATTTTAAAAACAAATCTTGACAACAAAAAATAGAATTCAGATATTTTGGATAAAAAAAATTTCTTTTTCAAAAAGAAAAATTAATAAAAGAAGAAATTAAAAAAAATTATTTGGAATTTCTTTTTGAAATTTTAATACTTTTTTCGAGTTCCAAAAAATATTTGTTTTATTTTATTTTTATTTGCGCAAAATTTGCAAATTTTCAATTTTTACTCTCAAAGAAAGAAAAAATAGAATTCGAATTCAAAAAATGCAGTAAATTTTCTTTGAAACAAAAGAAATTAATTTCAAAAATGAGTAAATTCTTTTTGAAAATCAATTTAAAAAGAAGAAGAGTTGAAGTCATTTTTATTTTCATTGAAATACACGAAACAAAAGTTGACTAATGATGAATGGAAATATTTTAAAATTTTCCCATTGAAAATCACTGCCACTATAGAAAATCAAAAAAAAGAAAAAGAAAAAAGAAAATGAAAAAGATAAAAAAAAGATCGTGAAAAGAATCTTGCGAGGGCTTTACTCGCAGGAAATTTCTCCAATCTCGCCGGAAGCTTCATCCCTCTCATTCTCTTGGAATTTCAGGAAACTCAATGCTTGAAATCCCTTCTGAACAATTGATTCGTCATTAACATACTAATTACATTTTCCATAATGCAACCATTGTTCCTGTGTGTCAATAAATCCCAAACTTTGATTCAATCAATTTAAAGATATATGTCGACTTTTTTGAAAAAAATTTCAACTTAATTATAACATTTTGAAACGAAAAAATTTCCTATTGGAAAAGAAAAGTTTGCTTCTTTTTTCAAATTTGAAAATTATAAAATTACAATAAACTTTTAAAAAGTATATAGAATTTTTAAAGATTTGCTTTCATTTTAGAAAAATTATTTTTGCTTCTTTTTAAATATTTTTGATGAACGTTAATTGAATCCGAATTTTGATTAAAATCCCAAAGAAGTATAAATTCTGTACATTTTTTCCGCTTTTTCTCTTATGTACAAATTTTTAGTATTCTATTTAAAAAAGTGGTTTCTTTGAAGTATTTTTGATTTTTAATTTCCTGAATTAGTTTTGCTTTTTTAATCCGAATTTTGGTTAAAATCCTAATTTTTAAAAAAAAAACCATCCATAGTATTCTGTTTAAAAATCCGTGGTTTCTTTTAATGTTTTTTCTTATTTTTAATTTTCTTAATTAGTTTTGCTTTTGAATCCAAATTTCGGTTAAGATCCGAATTTTGAAAAAAAAAATCTCTCCATGTATTCTCTCTTTAGTATTCTATTTAAAAATATGGTTTCTTTTAAATAATTTTAAAATTTTTAATTTTCTGAATTAGTTTTAAATCCGAATTTTAATTTAAATCCCAATTTCGAATTTCTCTCTATGAGTGGATAGTTTTAAAATATTCAAGATATCTTTACTCCTTTGTTTTTAGAAATAAAAAATATTATCTTCTTTATTACATTTTTTAATTATTTTTTCCATTGAAACCAAAATTTTTGTTAAAATCCGAATTTTCAAAAAAACTTGACTCCCGAAAAAGTTTGTTTACCTTTTCAGATGAAAACATTTTTTTGTTTTCATCTACAAAGAAATGGTTTTAGCTTCCTTATTACGATGGTAAGTTACTTTTTTATTTTTTTTTCTTCAATATTAAATCCGAATTTTGTAAGTAAATCCCAATTTTCAAAAAAAAAAAAAAAATTTTTTTAATTTTTACTTGTTTTGTTTATGGATTTTGCTTTCTTTTTACGCTTCTTACATTGTTCCGACTATTAAATCAACTTTTTCATTTTTTCCTAAAATCCCAATTTTGAAATATTTCTTTCTCTCTTTGTGTGTGGCGTGTTTTATGAAAGAATCTTTACTGCTCTTTTTATGATACATATCAGAAAATTGAATTTCGCTCTCCCTTTATAATACGCTTCTAAAATTCTCTCGTTATTAAAAACAAATTTTGATTAAAATTTCTAAAATTTCTGAAGCTTTTTTGAAAATATTTTTATGTACTTAAAATATATTAATTTTAAATATTTTTAAAGTTAAACTTTTTTTTTAAAGTTTGATTCAACTTTCTCTAAAGATCTTGCTGTTCTTTTCAAAGTATCAACAACATTTTTCTCTGTTTACCTTTTTTTATTCTTTACTCGAAAAATTCTTTTTTCCTTCGAATCCCAATGTTTAGTTAAAATCCCAATTTTGACAAATATCCCTTAGTGTTCCGTGTTTCAAGAAGAATCTTTCTTAGATCAAAATATTTGATTTGGGAGTATCTTTTTAAATATTTCTCTAGATTCCAAATTTCAAAGAAAATCCTAATTTTGAAAAATATTTTTTTTTAATTATATTTTTAGAAGAGACTAAAACTGCTGAAAAATACTTTCGTTAAAGTCATTATTGTTTTGTTTACATCAACAGAAACTGTTTTTTTTCTAAAATTTTCAAAAATTTACCTGGAAATCCGAATTTTGGTTTTAGAAGAATTGAATTTAAAAATTATATTTTTTGCCTTAAATCTCAATTTTTTCTTCTTAAAATTTCTATTTTTAGAAAACATTCTTTTCTTTCGATGGTTTAACTTAAGTTTTTAATCAGTTTATAATTACGTTTCTTAGTTGTTGCTCGAAACTTTTTTCGAATTTCGAATCCGAATTTTTAGGCTAAAATCCCAATTTTAAAAATTATTTTTCATCCTAACAGTATTTGTGACAGAATCTTTTTTACATCGCAAAATATCTGTTTTTTGGGTTATCTGTTAGGTATACTTAAAATGATTCGCTAGAATCCGAATTTTGAACAAAATCCTAATTTTTAAAAATCTTTTATTTTTGGTCTGTTTCAGGAAATTTAAAATACTAAAACTACTTTGTTTGGTAAAAAAAATCACTGCTTTGTTTACATAAACAGAAAATGTTTTCTTTCAAAATTTTTCAAAAATCTATCTGGAAATCCGAATTTTGGTTTTCGAATTGCATTCAAAAAAATTTTTTTTAAACTTTTAGCCTTAAATCTCAAGTGACATTATTTTTTCTGTATTGAAGTTTCACATCAGTTCTGAGGATTATTTTTTAAATAATTATGTTTTTTAATTATTGCTCGAAACTTTTTAGGAATTTTGGTTTCTAATTTTTTGATAAAATCCAAATTTTGAATTATTCTTTTCAGTGCAGTTTTTGTAAACAGAATTTACGAATAATCTTTCCTAACATCAATGCAATTATTTGATTTTGGTTTTTTTCGAGTGTTTTTAAAATTATTCTCTAGATTTCGAATTTGAAAACAAAATCCTAATTTTGAAAAATCCTTTTGTCAAATGTTTTTAGGGAAACAAAAATATTAAAGTTACTTTGTTTATTCAAAATCACTGCTTTTTTTAAGTAAACAAAAACCTATTTTAGAATTTTTAAAAATTCAGTTTTAGATCCGAATTTTGGTTTTAGAATTTAATTTTAAAATAGTTCTTTTTTTAAATCATAGCTTTAAATCTCAAGTAATATTTTTTTTCCTTTTAATGAAGTTTCACATCCGTTCATGATAAGAATGTTTAAATAATGATGTATTTTGAAATATTATCCCTCGAAACTTTTCCCTTGAATCCCAAATTTTTGGGTTAAAATCCCAATTTTGAAAAATATCAACGATTCTCGTGAAAGTCTTTATTTCTTAAATATCTGATTCTGTATTTTTTCCGAATGTTTTTAAAATGATCCGACAGATTTCGAATTTTTAACAAAATCCTAATTTTGAAAAATTTTTTCACAAAAAATTTGACCAAATTGTTTTTTAAAATTGTTTTTTTCAAATGTATAGATAACTAAACATTCTAAAATTATTTTGTTCGGTATAAAAAAATCACTGCTTTGTTTACATAAACAAAAAACCCTTTCAACTATTTTAAAAGTACCGGTAAATCCGAATTTTTGCTTTTTGAATTTCACTAAAATCTTTTCTCTAAAAATTTAATCTTTTTCAAAATTCCAACTCTCAAAATGACATTTCTCTTTCTTTAACACTTAAATTAAGTTTCACAGCATTAGTCCAGGGTAACATTATTTAAATAATTATGAGTAATTAAAATCCAATAATTAGTTCTTCAAAAAGAAAAAAAAATATAGTTAACAACTTTAGCATCAAAGTTCCTTTTCAAATTAAATCATGACGTCAAAATTTCAAAAGCTAATGTTAATTCCGTTTCGAGAAAAGATAGAGATAGAAGGAAAGAGAGAGAGAGAAAGAGAGACTGACAAGGATCCTGGAAGGTGGGGTCCTTTGCAGAGCGAGGGATTGCCTCAGGTGGTCTCCATATCCCGCGTGGGTCTTCGATCCTGGCAAACACACTAACCGACCCGGCTCTATATATGCGGAACGAACAAAACAAGTTTTGCAAAACAAAAAAAGAAAAAATCAATTTAAAATTGAGATTTATTTAAAACCACGGGTTTGTTGTTATTATTAAAACCACGGTATTTGAATATTTCTTTTTAAATATCGAAATATTGGTAATATTTCAAAAACCAAAGTCTTGAGGCTTGTTGCTTTTTTTTTGCGTAAAGCAAAATCAAGCCTTTCGGGAGAGGAAAAAAAAAATAAAAAACACCCCGTGGAGAATAATCGTGCGGTTACAGGGTGGACTTGTCGCACAACTGACCAGGGTTCGGTTTGTTCAGTGGGCCAATAGCGAGGGGGTGCCCAATAAGCCACTGGCTTCTTTCCTTGCTCCGCTCAACGTTGCTGCTTCCATTCCTCTTGATCCCATCCCCTCTGTACCTCTCAATTCCCTCTTTCGGTCAGGCATGCGCCCTTTCAAATGACTGAAAACACTTGCAGCACACACACACACACACACACACACAGATACACACATTTATATATAGTGACGCACAACGAGGAACTCGAGATTCCTGCTGCTGGCTCGCCTGCTGGTAATTTCTATATCTATATACATAGAAAATGTCGCACGTGCATATGAACGACTCTTTGGATGTGCCAGGGTGAGCCCCCGGAGTGGCGTAAGCAACACGTCATACACGGAATTCGCCACTTTTGCTCATTGTACTTTTTTTTCTCCCTCCCTCTCTCTCTCTCTCTCTTGCACCTCTCCAAACAGACTCATTTTTAAGTTTATGAATGATTAACATCTGGTCCAATTTCTATCGCACAAATATGGAACAATGATAGACAATAATAACTTCAGTCAGATTAGTCGAAAAAGAAGGTTTTATTTCAGGACCGCAATTTTTTTTTTTTGCTTAAACCCTTTCTTTATTTTGGGGTCAAAATAAAGGGCTTAATTTTTGGTACTTCGAACTCTGTCGGGAAAGCAAAATATTTTTGCAAAATAGGTGCAAAAAATCAGTTTTTTTGAAAATTAGCGTTTTCCATTACATTTCAGGGGTAAAAGGAGTTAGTATAAAAAAGAAAGTGTATAAAATTCTGATCAATTTACAAAAAAAGTGAACCCTGTAGCTCAAAAATTGACCGAGATATGCCCTTTGCAAAAAACCGGTTTTTTTTTCTTGATTAGCCAAAATTCGTTATTTTTCAGTTTTTTCAGAACTACTTCTAAACTAATGATTTTTTTTTAAAATTGACATAGGAAAAAAAATTAAATAAATAAAAAATTAAAAAAAAAAAAAAATTAAAAAATAAAAATATTATATAATATAATAATATAATATAATAATAATAATAATATAATATAATATATAATAATATATAATAATAATAATAATAATAATTAATAAATTATTATTAATTATTATTTATATATTAAAAATATTATATTATATTATATTATTATATTATTATATATTATATTATTATTATTATTATTATTATTATTATTATTATTATTATTATTATTATTATTATTATTATTATTATTATTAATTTGACTGGACTATATATGGAGAACAAGAAATTTTATAGGACTAGAAAAAAAATATATCGCGATTTATGGTAACAGTGATTTTTTTTCAATAATTTTCTACATTGAAATTGTGTAAATATCTATACCCTACGCCTGGGGGTAGATTCCGTATATTACTATCCTACATTCCACTTTTCGTATCCCACTTCTGCAAAATGGGAAATATTTGTACTAACTTGAGTTAGTTGGATTTTTTTAAATCAAATTGCAGCTCTTTTATTAAAGAATAGAGTTTTTTTCGAAAACACGGATGTACTCAGAATTTTTTTGAATGTATTTCTGATTTAGAAAAAATTTGTGTTTAAAAAAACGTCGCTGGTCTTGTAAATTTATTTTCACAATTTTTGGGGCAAATATCAAATTTGAGCTGTTTTCATTAAATTGGAGCTTTTTGTATTAAAGATGAGCTTTTTTCAAAATACGGATTTACTCAGAACGACGCTAGTCTTGACAACTTTATTTTCACTATTTTTGGAATCGAATATCAAATTTGGGCTTTTTTTATCAAATTGGAGCTTTTTTATTAAAGAAGATCTCTTTCCGAAACACTGAGAAACTAAAACCTTTTTTAGAAATTATTTTCTAATCAGAAAAAAATTGTGTCTTAAAAAACGACGTTTGTCTTGTAAATATATTTTCACAATTTTTTGGGTGAAATATCAAATATTAGCTTTTTCCCCCAAATTGCAGCTTTTTTACTATAAAGAAGCTCTTATTCCGAAACACGGATGTAGTTAGATTTTTTTTAGAATTTATTTCCGATTCAGAAAAAATTTGTATATCCTGATAAGCGACGATGATCTTGTAAATTTGTTATCACAATTTTTTGGGTCAAGTATCAAATTTGGCTTTGTTTTCATCAAATTAGAGCATTTTTTAATTTACACTGGTCTTGACAACTTTTTTTCATCAAATTGGAACTTTTTGTATTAAACATGAGCTTTTTCCAAAACACGGATTTACTCAGAACGACGCTGGTCTTGACAATTTTATTTTCACTATTTTTGGAATCGAATATCAAATTTGGGATTTTTCATAAAATTTGAGCTTTTTTTTATTAAAAAAGTAAAAAAACCATTACACTGGTCTTGACAGCTTTTATAAAACAATTTTTGGAGTCGAATATCAAAATTGGGCTTTTTTCACCAAATTGGAGCTTTTTATAGTAAAAAAGAGCTTTTGTCAAAACATGAAAGTACTCGGAACTTTTTTAGAATTTATTACAGATTCAGAAAAAAATTGTATGTTGAAAAATGACACAGAGGTATTTAGAACTTTTTTTTAGAATTTATTTCCGATGCAGAAAAAAATTATATATCTCGAAAAATGACGCTGGTCTTGTAAATTTATTTTTACAATTTGTGAAGCCGAGTATCAAATTTGGGAATTTTTTTATCAAATTGCAGCTTTTTTTATTAAAGAAGAACTTTTTCTAAAACACGAATTCTGCAAGTTTTTTTATTTTAATAATACTTTAACATTTCTATTATGATTAAAGTCTAATGATAAGCTTTGTTGCAATTTTTTTGTAAAACGCGTATTCCAATCAAGTTTTGCAAATAAATTGCAACAAAGTTTATTATTAGACTCTAATCATAATAGAAATGTTAAAATAATATTAAAATAAAAAAACTTGCAGAATTTCCATGGAATCTCTACGAAAATTCCATTGAGAATAAGTTGCATGGAAATTTCTACGGGTACTTCTATGGAATTTTTCGACGTGGGTACTTTTTGAATGTAACACATTAATTTCGTTCATAGTCTCAGATGAAGAGCATTTTTAAATACGAAGCAAAAAATAAAGAAGACATTGTATAGTGATTAAAAAATTAGTAGGTAATTATTTTAAATTAATTGAAGGTGTTAAACCTATTAAAAATCACTTTCAAGTGGTTAAAAGGCATATTGTGTTTAAAAATTCTATAACAGATTGAATTTAGCAATTAAGTTGTGAAAATTGTGAATAGAAATAAAAAAATGTTACATTTTTAAAAAATTGTAAAAGAACTATAGTGATTTGAAAAGTGTTTTAGTGATTGAAAAAGTTTGGTATTTTTAATATACGAATATTCATCTATACAAAAAAGAGGAATTTTTGTTTAAATTTGAAAGTATTATTTTAACTGAAAGATGAATTTTAATCTTTCTTCTTTGATTGAAATTATTTCTCTAAAATTTAAACTTTAAATACTGGAAATAAGATTTTTAAGTTGTTTTTCGTTTTTCTGAATGCATCTTCAAAATTTAAAAAAAAAATGCCATTTAATAGAAAATAAAAATACTAATAATAAAAATAATAAAAAAAAAGTGCCGATAACTGATAATATTCTGCTTACAAAGAAATGAAATCGCTCGAAAATTAGTGTACCGCGATTAATGGTCTCACGTGCATACAAGATTTATTGATTGTTTCATTAGGAAAACTATTTTGTCAAAGTTTGTTTTTATCGTTAAAAAACTTATAATATAAACGTATTTTGACGTGGAATTATTTATCTGCATAATCTTGAAGTAAAAAAAGAATAATCGAAGTCTAGAAAAGTAGACGATCATTGCTTCCTGAATACAAAATTCATTTGTTCGATAAAAATATTCCCCAAAAAATTGTGATAGATTGAAGAAATGGAATTTTTTTTATTATTATCGACATTATTATCATGACTCTTATAATTATTATCACTATATTTAGAACAAATATTCTTATTAATTTATTAAATAATTAATTAAGATAAAAGAAATTACTTTTTCAAAATTGCTTTTAAATTAAATTTTTCTTGTATTCCTGTATTATATTTACAGCAAATATGATATATATCGATTACTATCGAATCAAAATAGTATTTGATTGGTTCTTTCTATTGACCGTTTCTTTTAAGTTTTAGCGCGGAAATTTTGAAAAAATACTTTTTTACGATTTAGTTAAATTAATTATTTTAATTGAATATTAAATAAAAATATTCAATATAAATAATAATTATATTATTTAGTAATGTTATTGAACATTAATATTTAATATATAAATATTGAATTCAAAATGATTTTATAAATATATTTTTATTTTTCTATTTTAATATTGTGGAAAAAAATTTTTCTCTTTTTCTTTATTGGGCTATTTAGTAATATCAATAAACAACTAATGTGCTTCTAAAGTCCCACAATAAATTTTTCTCAGAGGAAATAATAATAAATAAAATACATATATGTATATAATGAATTGTTAATTTATGTATATATATTGATGTTTTATGTGTAATAAAAGGAAAACTATCGCCTTCTAATGGACGATAAGATGTCACGCGAACATTTTTTTTCATCTCCGAGAAACATGAAATAAGAATTTATCACTTTAGTCGTCAATATTTTCACAAAAAATGAATTCAAAATCATTTTCAATACTTTTGACATCAAGTTCTCAAGATTTAATTCTATTAATTAATTTATTCGCATTAATTGATTATTACAAATTTGTAATAATAATATTAATAATAATTATTATTATTTTTAATTTTCTTCTTTATTTTTTAATTATTTACCACTAGTTTTTACTATTATTTATTAAATATTATTTTTTTGATTTATTTTCTTTTACTATTTTTAATATTTACTGATTTTTATTACTTTATTATTATTTTAATTTATTGTTATTAATTTATCATTATTTATTACTATTAAATTATTATTTTTTCTTTACCACTATTTTATTATTCTTTTTCTTTATTTACCTATTTTATCAAATTACTTATTTATATTTTTGTATTATTCTCTGATTTTTATTACTTTATTATTTGTAATTTATTAATTTCTTTTTTTTCATAAATTTTCTTATATTTTCTTTTTATTATTTACTGATTTTCATTGCAATTATGATTAAAATATTCAAAGACGATAATTTTTATTTTCGTATTATTAAAAAATTTTTTTTCCAGTAGTCGTTAGAATATTGAACGATTTTTTAATTAATTCGTGACTTGCTTTTAAAATTATTTGAATATAATCACTTTTTTTTATATATTATCATTTTATGTATTAAACAAATTTTTTTTCAATCAGTTTTTCCTCAAAATCACATGAAAAAAAAATCAAAAAATAATATGAGATGAAACTATTGAAATTGATTGTTTTATATTATTATTCATTGCACGAAATTCGTTTTTTGTTATATAGAGATTACAGAAACTTTTCTTTCCAATCCAAGCAATTTATTATAATCGATTTTTGCATTTATTCGATTCATATATTTCTTTCTCTCTCTCTCTATATATATACACAGAAGAGAATAAAGAAAGGAAATAAAAAAATGAAGGCAGAAAAATGTAAAAGAAAAATAACGATAAACTTAGGAAATATTTGAAAAATTGCAAAATTTTGATAAAAGAATTTTCAACAATGAAAAAAATTATTGAAAACATTTTTCTCTCTATTAAGCAATTTTTACCCTTATTAAATATTTCTAAACTATGCGAGAAAAGAATACGCATAACTTTTACTGTTCCTCAGCAATTTTTCTGCAACATTTCATTATTATTATTATTATTATTATTATTTTGTTGAAATAAATTTTTGTAGAAAGCCATATAATTTAAATAATAAAGATTTTAAACTATTTTTTTTTGGCCTAATGGCCATTAGGTCTTTAGGCCAAACAAAAAAGTTTTAGATCTTTATTATTTATTTTTATTATTAATATTATTATTATTATTACCTATTTATTTATTTTTCCATTTATTTTCTGATTTATTAAAAAAAACGTGACGAGCCCTTTCGTATTATTAGATTATTATTTGGAAAACTAAAAAATTTTCTTTAAAAAAATAAATAAAACTAAAAGACTTGAATATTACCCCTAAAGATGCAACATTTTTCTCCGTATTCGGCTAAAGAAGAAAAAAAATACAATAAAAATAGAAACCATAGTTGAAATTATTGTGGACCTTAGTCGGTTTGAGTGTTTTGTTTCCGCAAGGGTTGTTTTGCATGAAAATAAGCCTTCGCGTGTAAATAGAGGAGAGCTTCCAGTTCGAAATAACATGAGTACTTCAATAAAAGAAAGAGAAAATGTATTATTGATCGAACATGAACAGCGCAACCTCGCAAAAAAAAATATATATATACATACCGATATTCTCGAAATTCAAATAAAAAATTGTTTTTCTATATATAGAACCTGAAAAAAGAGATTATATAAAAGATTTATATTTTAAAAACTTCGAAAGATTTTAGAAAAAAAAAATTGTCCTCTCTTTCAACATATGTATCTATATATCATTAAATATAAAGTGAGCTTTTAACTGCACTTTGACCCTTTGATATTTGACCTTATTTATTTTTTAAGGTTATGTTTGCGCTCCCGCAAATTGTGAACTGTGACCTAAATTTGGAAAAAAATTTTTTTGTTTGACTTTCAACATTTGTTTTAATTCTCTTATTATTACATGTTCGGCTCATTTTTTTTTATCATATTTTGACCTAATTTTTAAGGTTATGTTTGCCACTTAACAATTTTAAATTTAGTGGGAAAAAAAATTTTTTCTGAAAAAAAATTCATCGTACGAAAAATTTCTTTTAATGAAAAATGATACTCCGACAAGAATTTCTTTTTTACTGACCGAGAAAAAAACTTCCTTTTTTTTGTGGTCATTAACTATTGTTTGACGTGAGAAAGATCAGCCTAAAAACAGAAAACGTTTTATCTTTTGGACGGGGATTTTGATATGTGATCTCTGAAGGAAAAACGAGCTTTTTTCTACATAATAATAAATTGCCTTTTTCTCATTGAATAAATATTTTCCTTTTTTTTTTTTTTTTTGAATTTGAAGAATGCATGTATAATATAAGAGTTATTTTTAATTCTCTTTCTCTCGTTGCACTTGACGATTAATTTCCCCTTGGAAAAAAAACCAGTTTCTTTTATATATGTAAGTACCTACATTGTGTGTTCTTCTTCTCAGGTAATAATCGACAAAAATCGTGTGTTGGATATTTAAAGTTAGATAGATCGAAAGAGAGGTAAAATTTTAGTTTTGAATCTTAATTATTATTTGAAAAAAAATTTTTTTTTTTTTGAGAAAATTTTGTTGTTGTTGACGAAAATAATTTTCGTGTCATGTCAGTAACAGAAATCGGACTGATATCTGACTGTTAGGAAAGGTCCTTATTTACTGCTCAACGCCTGTCAGTTTAATAGTTTGGAACGACGCAAATTGATGAGCTAATGTCAGTCAGAAAGCTCCTATATGGCTGAACTCATCTCTAGCGTTCAATACACGAGCCTCCATCACTAATAGGTCTAGTACGTAATAGAGATCCTCGTCTCTAAATTGCTGTCAATGGTTCGAATACAGAAATGCACTTTTATTGCTTTCACGTGTCGATATATTTAGTTCCAAGTTTATATTTCTAAACCTTAGAATTCAAAAATTTATGAAAAACTGATAATATTTCGAAATCAGGTTCTTATTGTAAATTTTCTTCCACTTGAGTATTTAAAATTTTTAAGGGGACACCTCCAGTTGCAATGTATAAAAATTTTTAATATTTAGTTCAAAATTTATAAATCTAACCTCAAAATATTAAAAAACTTGAAAAATGACAAATTTTCGAAATTAAGTTCTTGTAAATTTTCTTCTGCTTAAGTATTATAAATTTGGAGGGGGGTACCACTAGTTGAATATTGTTATTGGATCATCTGAAATCAATGAAATAAAAAAATTTCATTATAGTTTCCGTATAGACATAATAATTATTCACTTACTTTATTACAGCAGCCTTCCTTCGAGATTCAGAGAGGGGACGCGGATTTCCTTCTCCCTCTCATTACCCCCACTCCTGTGTAACTTTCAGGCGGAGCGTAAACGCCGGAGTGGGGCAATGAGAGTAAGAGAGAAATACACGAATTTCCTTCTCTCTCTCATTGTCCCCACTCTCCCGCTCCTACTGAATAGCCACGCCCCCAAAAGGGAATTACACCATTTCGATTAGTTATTCATCAAAAAATCATTTAAAAAGAAGAGGAAAAAGAATATAATTGTCATCGCGTCGCCATCGAGTAATTATATAGGTAAGCGCAGAAATTATTATAATATTTGCATTTGAACATTTTAACAGCTATTCATCCAGAATTCCACAAAGTGCATTAGTTTCAATTATCCGTCTACTTTTCTTCAAAGTTAAAGTTTATTTTCTGTTAATATTCATTGGTGAAATTGATTATCGGAAAATTGGCTCGGAACACACACTCTCGAGGCGCTTACAATTTTTTCCTTATTCTATCCTTTCTCAGAAAATTAATTTTTAAATATCATTACACTGCTATTATGTTGTTCTACTATCTACTTATTACTAAAATATTAAATTTTTCTTTCGCGATATTATTTCCTATCGTGTATATTAAATTTATATTTTTTAATTCGAAAACAGTAAGTTATTTTTATACAAAAAGTAAAATTAATAATAAAATAAAAGTAAATAAAATCAATTCTAAAAAGAATTAATTTATTAAATAACAAATTTTAAAATAAATACTTTTTTGGAAATTATTTCCAATAATTAAATTTTTCTTGATAAGAAATTAAAAATCGAATTTTAAAATATAATTTCCCGGGAATTGTAAAATTACAGAATTAGAGTCACGTATTTTTTTTGCTATTTTTATTACTAGAAAACTAAAAAATGAATGTGAGATGAAAATGTCAAAAACTCTTATGGTTGTCACATGAATGAGAAGAGAGAGGGAAGAAGTGCTTTGAAAGGAAAGAATCTACAAAAAGAATATCTCAAAGTGAGAAATTTTTGCTTAAACTGAACGTAACAATTATCGTATATATCTGAAATATTGGCGAATAAAAAAGTGCGCGTTACATTTTTTATAAAGTGCATGCTAAATTTTCATAAAAACCTAGTTAAATTTTCATAAACCCCACGTTATAAACCACAAGAAGTAGAATTTCTTCTCTTACATTTATTTTTCTCAGATGTTGTTTTAAATTCTATTACTTGTCGTTTTCTTTTGAGAAAATTCTCTTTATACTCATATCCTTTTTTTGGACTTTCATGTTTTTTCTTTCTCATATTTTATTTGACTGTCGTATACTTTCAAGTATCTTTTTTTTATTTTACTTAACTTTGTCATAAATTCCAAGAGTTTTTTTTTCATAATTTATATTTGACTTTGTCGTGTTTTTTAAAAAGGAAACGTATTCTAAGATTATATTTCTTTATACATAAATAGGCAATTTTTAGTGTAATTTTTTTTTTGAAATGTAAAACGATGATTACTGTTATCTTTTTAGTAATTTAGTTCCATTTTCTTGTTGACATGTTAGTGACACTTTTTTTCAACTTTTTTTTTTTTATTGTCGAGCAGTAAATACGTGTACGTTTATGTGGCACTAACAACAGAAATAAAATGAAACTACCATCCCTGTTCAGGGTAATACAGAAGCAAAATTGGATTTTACTTTATAACAGGTTGGTAAATTAGATTTTAGTTAAAAAAAATATTAAAAACAGTAGCAAAAAATAAAAAAAAATTTTTTTTTTGAGAAATTTTGTAGTGTAATTTCGTTAGATGTTTTTTAAAAATTTTCAATTTGTTCGAGAAATTATTCGGTTTTTGAAGGAGAAAAAAATGGTTTATGAAATATCGTAAAATTAAAGTTCTGCATGTTATGACACAAGTATGTAAAATATGTAAATTTTGAAATTACATTTCATGTCATTAATTAAAGTACCTGACATTATGTCCTACCACCACTTTCTTTTTTGCATATAGTGTCACATACCGTAAAAAATTATAAATGAAAAACGATTTCTTTTTTTCTTAAAAAAAAATAACGTCCCTTTTTACCAGCAGTCGTATTTTCACTCCTTATTTGTACAAACAATTAAAATCTTTTAAGAAAAAAGTATAATTTTAGAGATAAATGAAATTTTTTTAAAAAATGTAGGTAATAATTTAATTTTCTATAGAAAAAAAGATCGAAAATAAAAATGTAGAACACTTTCGTATACATGAAATTCACTTCTAAATAGAATTGTTCCATTACACGAGTAGAATTTACAATTTATTGCATTTACACACGCGTAGTGCAGAGATTTTCCGTGGAAAAAAATTTTTTTTTTGTTTACTGAGAAAAAGAACCGTTTTGTTTGTGAAGTGAATTTGCATTGAATTTGGAATTTTTTTTTTATAATTAAATTTATCTTTACAGTGAAAATTTGTGATCCTGAATTATTCATATATTTTTAATAGTATTTGTTTTTTTTTCTAAATGTGACATTCGAGGAAAATTTACATTTTAAACGATATGTTTACGCACGATCGATTTTCTTGTATAGAAAAAAAAGAAAGGAAAAAAAAGCTTTTTTCAGATTTCGATCTTGAAAATTAGTATAGCGAAATGAAACCTTAATTTTCTAATTATGTAGAATTTTTGTGCATTTTAAATTTTTTTAAATTTATTTATTTTCATGGCTACCTTTCACTACCCCATGCACAACAGTCTTACTATCAACCAAGCTTTTCCTATTTTTTCATTTTTAATTCAAAACACTTGCCCCTTATTCTTTATCGTTACCCATTTTAGATCATCTACCCTCACATTAACCATATCTTCGGAACCCCACTCATATATTTTCCGATAGCTTTCAACAGTCTAATGTTAACATTCACTCCTATCCTTGCAATCAGTTTTTCCAACTTTATTCAATAATGTATTTTTCATGCCTCTAGTCACTATTTTAACGAAAATAGAATTCAATTTATTATATTTTAAACACTGTACGGGCTTCAAATTTATATTTGAAAATTATTAGTAATGTTAGGCACAAAAAATTTTTGATACGGTCCTGACGACTCATCCGTTTGTGCAGCGCACGCGTCCCCCCTCCAAGGCAACTAGTTTCGCGCCCCCCCCCCCCCACCATAGCAGGAAGAGTATATAAGCATGACCAGCACAGGTCCCATTGAGTCGATGCGCGTCCACCGTAGTGATAGGGTTATTCTTTTAAACAGAAAGAGAGAGAGAGAGAGAGAGAGAGAGAGAAATTTGGCCGAAACTGTGAAATGATTACTTACTTGATTTTTAGAAATTAATTTAATATTTATTTTTCTAGGAAACTAATTATCACCAGCTGAAGTGGAGTCATGGATCTAGAGGCCAGTAATCAAAAGCAGAAGAGAAAGAAGGAAGAAAGTGTTGCTACTTCATCAGTATGATTTCGATATGTATATCGAACGTCATTTGGTGCAAGTTTGGCAAATGTGCTGCAGTGAAAAAGTGGTTTTTAATAAAGATAAATCGTAATATTTTGACAAGAAGAAAATTCATTACCCCATTTTGCAGTACATGTAAGTTTAAAAAGGCTACTTTTGGTTTTAGGCTAAAAAAACTTTTATAGTTTAAGGCTATTTTTAACACCACTTATACTATACTTAAAAGCCTCCTTTTTATCATCAAATTATTACTCACCATTCGGAATTTTTAAAATCTATGATTAGATCAAAACAAAAATGAAATAAATTTTTTTTTTCAATTTCCCATCTTTCTCAAGCACGGTACTAATTAATTTTGCATTTTAATTAATACCTAATTTATCGCAGTTAATGAGTGGTAAACTTTTTCAGTGATTAGCAAGCGCGTACTTTGAGGGTTTTGAAATCATGTGAAAAATGTATAAAAGAAGATAAAAAAAAGAGAGTGATAAAACGATGCAATTTAACTTTGAAATCCTTTGATGCAATTGACCTTAACTTATATATAACTATATATCCTCTCTGAGAAAAACTGTTGTATCTGTGATTGTAAAAGAAAAGGAAATATATATTTGTTTGCAAAAAAAATAATGAAATCAGGTCATGGCAATTTAATCCGACAAAGGGAATATTTTTCTCCCACTTCTGTTCACCCCCCACCATTAAAAAAAAGTAAAGTACAAAATTTAATTAAAATAGACATCGCTAATTAAATTACTGACATGCATTATATTTAATTAATAATTAATACGACCTTATTTAATGTATTTCGATAATATTTCTCTCTGTCGATTAGCAAAACGAAATGAAAAACAATGTTAAAAAATGTTTTATTTTTACTTGAAAAACATTTTTTATTTCCTACCATTGGAAAACATATCTAAATATTTATTTTATTAGAAAAAACAGTAATTTTTGAATAAATAATAATAGAGAATAAATCAATATTTTCTCGAGTGTAATATTTCGAATTCAATTTGAAAACTCAATTTTCAAATCATAGATTTTAATAAGATAAATTTAAGAAAAAGAAACAAGAAAGGATGATGAATATTAGATGAGTTTCGAGAAGGTTAAAACTCCGGGGGTAACTTTAGTCGAATTGAATGAGATGATAAAGTTATATGTATATTCCACTTGTTGAAGACTTCAATTATTATCAATCAACAATTACTTAATTACGCTGTTCGAAACACTTGGAAGGGGAAGCGGGGGACAGAGAGGATTTGTTTACCTACACTTCAATTTAATTATATGATATTTCGAGTTTTCCTTGTACCATATTTCTCATTAAACTAATGAACATGTTAGATGAAATTCTGCGCTGGTAATTTTTTATTTTTCTTCTCATTTAGGGTGCTTTTGTTTTCCGTATTTATTGTTTGTTTTGAATTTTCTACTTTTTCTCATTTTTTAAAATTCTTTTCTCTCTATTTAACTTGAAAGCGTTTTTTTTATTTTTATTTAAAATTTGTTGTTTTTTTCGTTATTAATAATTTTATATTATTCACTTTATTATTTATATTTCACAATAAATATATTTAATTATTCATGAAATTTTTAACGTCCGTTTAATTACTTTGTTGCTGAAGTATATTTTACGAGGCTTTTATACGGATTTATTTTATTTACTAGTTGATACCTAAGAAGCAAAAAAATTTGAGGTTATGTTTATAATTTTTAGAGGAAAAATACAGAAAGAAAATCAATTATTATTACAAATTATTAATGTTCAAGTCTTTTTAAATTCAAAGTATTCAATAAAAACTATTTTACAATAATATCAATAATATAACACAAACATAACCTACAATTCGTTTGCTTTTTAGGTACGTTTCTTGTGATTGCGTCACATTTATATAATTCTATTTATAAAATTTATTGGATAATTAATTTAATAATAATTTAATATTAATTTAATAATACAATAAGTAACAATTACGATTCATTAGTAAATATTTCCTTTTTCCCATTCAGTTGATATCGTTCTTAAATGTAAAATATGTTTATAATCGTTTGATGCTGTAAATTTTCCAGGAAGAACCGCAAAACAAAGACTGCACGGGACTTCTGTTTACATCACGAGGCAGTGTGTGTGTATTTGTGTTGACGATGAATTGGAAACAAGGGACTCGCTTCGATTAGCAGGTAATAATAATCGTTGAAAATTGAAATTCAGGATATATAATAGAAAATAAATTTGGAACTCGAGTTTCAATTTGTAAATTATTCCGGTTAACAAGAACATAAATTTTCTCGTCATGAATACATTTTCGATAATGTTTCCCTGGTTCTGAAAATTATAACCACTGATTAAAATTTGTCATTCAATTTGTATAATTATTTTGAAAAAAAAGTTTACCCAAACTTGAGGAAATATTCCATTTTTTTAATTTCATTTTCTTTGAATTTCTGTGTAATTATTTTGAAAAAATATTCTTTAAAACGAACTAGGGTTTATGTTTTGTTTCATTAATTTTCGTTTGTTATTTGTTGAAAAAATATTTTATTCCCTGTGAACGCAACTTAAGCCGATAAAGTATTCTTGGAAATTTAGTTACCCATCCCTGGTGTTCGTAGTGTTCGCGCCTTTATTACTAAGCTAACCTAAAATGTAATGCATTTTTGCGTTGTCATTGTGCCATATAACATCGCTATTTAAAAAGGTAAAAATAGTATATTTATACTTATTAAATTATAATGTCAATAATTTTATAGCAAATAAAATTAATTAAAAATTAATAAAATTAAATAAAAAAGGAAATAAAGGGGACAATTTTGAAATAAAAAAAAGAATTGCCAATAAGAATTTTACTCAACGATTCATGTTCCGAATGCCAACCTGTCGTCCGAATCTTCAGTGTCCGGATCTTCGCGGCATCGCAAATTTGTTCCCTCTTCGTAACGTACACGATATCCTAGCTTCCGTGGAACTCCGAGCAACCTACAAATAACACACGAGACCCATTCTTTCAAAGATCATTACAACATTTTTTTTATTGCGCAAAAAAAAATTCAATGGAAAAAATTAACGGTATTTTCTTTCACTATTATTTTACTTGGTTTTTACATTTATTCATTTCTTCTTTTTACATTTATTATCTGGGTTATGAAAAGTGAAGAATTTTATTTATATTATTTACAGAAATAATTATTGAAAAATTTTATTTAATATTCATTTTTTAGACATTCACAAGAAGTAGGTCATTCTTTTCGTTTTTACAGATATATTTGTAATATTTTATTTCCCTCGCATACTGTAAACCTTTTTCTGGTTAAAAAAGAAAATTTCACGTATTTTAGTGAAGCTGATAAAATATCCAAGTTACATTGCTTTCTAGTGTGGAAAATTGAAAAAAAATTGTTTTGTTTACACGAATGCGATGTAGTTTAATGGATAATTAAATATACATGAACAAACTTTGTGAATTTTTCATTTTTTTTCTTTGCTTTTTTGCATTTTACTTTTTATTGGACGTAATTTTGTGGTTTAATTAAAGTTAATAATTAATTATTTGAAAATTGCTCACGTATATTGTAATATTTAAAATCGATAACGAAACATTGAATTTATAACTATTGTAATGCAAATAGTAAAAAAATTAAATAAATTTAAACATTACAATAATTACTAATTATTGGAAATTTCAATAAGTAACAATTAATAAATTATTAAATTTAAATTGATAATTTTCGATAAAATATTTATTTTAAAACTTTTAATACATTTTGCTAAAATATTCATTTTAATTAACTTGATAAAATTTTAATTAAATATTTATTTTAATTATAACAAAAGTTTGCTTAATAATTATCTAAAAATCATTTTTAGTTTATTCATTAACTTTAAAGTAAAACTACCATTTCAATTTATTTCCCAAAAAGGTTGATTGATTTTTAATAAGGTCAACTTTTTGAGCACTCAGTAATTTTCAATCAATTTTAACTTTCCTGCAAAATAAGTTATTTATATTTGTTATAAAATATGAAATAATTTATAACAATTTTAAAAAAATGACTAACAGTATAAAAAAAATAATTTTGAAATAATTTACAGTTCATGTTTAAAAGTATAAAGCAAATTTAATTAAATTTAATCTAAATCCAAGAACAAAGATTACTTTTTAATTTTGTGCATATAAAAAGTGAATTGAGAGAGAGAAAAAATGAAGAAACCTTGTTGAGAAAATGAGGGAGAAATTATTTTCAGATATATGAGTGGTTTTTGTCAAAGTGACAAATTATTCCTGTCTAATTATCTTTGAGAAATGTGTGTGGTAATTTTTCTCATCCTTGAATCCTGGGTTATATAGGAAAAATTTTCACCGAGAGACATTTTAATAGTCATTCGTCGTGATAATTAAACGAGCGCAACGAGTTTTATGAATGGAAAGTATAAAATGTCGACTTCATTTTTTTTCTTCTTCATTCTAATACCTGTCGCGGATCAAATTTTGAGTGTGAATTCGAACCTACTTAAAATTATCACTACTTTCATTATTATAATGTCATAAGATTAATTTTATTGTCTTATTATAAAATTTTGTCTTGAGTTTAAAAAAATCCTCTCTGGGAAAAAATGGGACGCTTCGTTATTAATTAATCTGTTTACTTGATTTTTAGACTGTAATATAATATTTATTTTTCAAGGAGACTAATTATCACATACTGGAAGGAGTCATGGATCTAAGGGCAAGTAATTAAAAGCAGAAGAGGAAGAAGAAGAAAGTGTTGCTACTTCATCAGTATGATTTCGATATGTATATCGAACGTCATTTGGTGCAAGTTTGGCAAATGTGCTGCAGTGAAAAATTGGTTTTTAATAAAGATAAATCGTAATATTTTGACAAGAAGAAAATTCAACGCTCCATTTTGCAGTACATGTAAGTTTAAAAACACTTTTCTGGTTTAAGGTTACCTTCAACACCATTTATTATAGTATTTTTTGAAAACTTATTTTTTTTCATCAATTCATTACTTATCATTTTGAATTTTTTAAATCTAGATTTAGATTATAAAAATTCAAAATGCCACATTTACAATTATCCATTTAAAAAAATTGTCTTTTTTTGTTTTATAAGTAACGTAAAAACCTAACCTCTCTCATTGTGAAATTGTAATTTATTCTCTTTTTGTCATATACTTTATAAATATTTAAGCACTTTTCGTGTAACTTGAAGCACGAGAGATGAATTCTAACAATAAAAGAATATATACAGTGAAAAGTTTCACATCTATTCGGATATAAAAGTTTTAGGGAAAAAAACTTTTTGTGCGACAGTTTTTGTATTAAATGCAATATATACTGCGCTACTTATACACATAGAGTAAGTGGAAACTACAATTTTTATATACATATAAATTTTTGTGTGTTCCTACTCTGCCTTGAGGCATGTAAGCAAAGAAATCCGATGACAAAAGTTTCCATCTGAAAGTTGGTCCTTCTTTCTTTTTTTCTTATTTTGATACTCGGCACTGAAGGAAGCTTCACGAGTTTTTAATCTCCCTAAGTACGATAAGAAGGCCAGGAGAGTCGTTTACTGGTTAAAGGGAATTAGGGGTTGATAAAAGAAACGAGAAAAAAATATATATAACATAAGAAGCATTTGCTCTCTGAAAAAGGAGTCGTATATATTCTTTTATTATTAACTTAAGAAATACGAGTTTGAAAGGTTTATATTTTTCTTGTTTTTGCTTGTTTATGGACAAAAATTATAGACAAAAAAATAAAATACATTAGAGAAAATACGTCTCAATTTCAATAAAATTTTCTTTAAAATTTTTAACAATCTTTTTTTTCAATAAGTATTGAAAATTAAATTACATTGTAATTTTTTACCAGTAGATTGTTTATTCTATTTCTAATTTATTTATTGATGAAATCTTGATTACATTTTCTCTGAAACGTAAATTTATATATACATTTGTGAATAGAATTGTTAGATAATATAATACTTCGGTAATATTGTTTCCGCTTGTTTATTGTGCGATTCTCATAATTATTAATAGAATTCAAATAAATTATTTAAAAAACATGTCTCCGTGATTTGAATTTAAAATAATATTTTAACGGAAAAAATTTTATTTTAATAAACTTTTATGTTAGAATTTTTCAAAGAGAAGATATAATAATATTTCAAAAAAATTTTTTATTTGAATAACCGGAAGTTTTGCTTCTTATCAGACTAGAGGTTACGTTTTATGACATTTTTTACGCACACATATATACACAAAAGTGCACGCTTTCGGGCGTAATTCCTTTTTTCATTAAAATGAATAAAAATATTTTATACATTTAATAAAAATAAACTTTTTATATACGTTTACTCATTTCTTATTTATGAACCAATTCAGTTTTTTCTAAAAAATTTTTTGCTTCGTTCTCAATAATATAATTGAAAATTTTTTTTCATAAAAATAGTATTTAATATTTTATTTAATAAAAATAATAGAGAATATTATTATAATTTATAACTATTCTTAAGATAACAAATTATGAAATTATATGAATTTTTAGATATTTTCAATATAAGCCAAGAATCGACAACACGGAATATAAATGTTTATTTTTCGCTTAAAATTTGCAAAAATATTCAAAAAATTGTGAAACGATTTTCGTTTAGAAATAAAATTGAATATACATTTTAACGTAGCGTGAAATTGATTAAATTCTATAAAGTTAAAATGAAATTGAGATTCTTTTGCTCAATGAAGTGAATTTCCACAATTTTAGCCACAATGAAAAAATATATTTTTTTTTCAAATTCCAAGCTCCTTTTTCAAATACGAATTATATTTTTTTATGACAAAGAAAACGATAAAAAAATATTATTTTGTCAGAAAAAAAAATGAATGAAAAAAAATTTTTTCATTCGCGATGTTTTAACTTTAATCCAAAAGGCTTAACAGATTTTAACAATTTTTTGTCCTTGGAGTTTTAGCTCCGAAACATTTACACCTCGAGAGTTAGTAAAAGTTGTGAAAAAAAAACCTTTTTAAGTAAAGAGGATTTACCCGGATTGAAAGGTTGAAAAAGAGAAAAAGAAGAAGTTTGATAGTGTGGAAGAGTTACATTAGTATAGGGAAAGAATTGCGCTTTCGAGGATTCGTCCTACTTTTTTAATCTAGAGCGTCCCTCGATATACATAAAAACTACGTGTGTCCGAACACGAAAAAAAGGCTGACAGTATAAAGTGCGGATGCAAGTACAATGAACCAGCAAAAAAAAAAAAAGAGAGAGAGAGAGAGAGAGCGATAGTGACTGAGGAAGGGCAGAAAAGAGGGAGAATTTTCTCATTTATTTGTAACAAAGCTGCTTCCAAGTTGTTCACGATACAAACCCTCTCGATATCTCTTGAAATTCAAAAGAAAAGTGCCTTTCACTAACGAAGCGACTCTAATTGAAAATTAGCCTCGTTTAGATTTCAATTAACACAATATAACATTTTTTGCAATTATTTATCATTTCTTGTTTATATGGAATTTTTTATTTACTTATATTTATTACATTTATTGAAAATACATTTAATCAATACTCGTTGAAAAATAAATTTAATTTTAAATTCCACTTGTCTGATTAATTCATATTTTTCATGCCATGCCAATAACACAAATCACTCTATCAATTTTTAATCGATCTTCACATTTTTGATTTTTGAAAATTCGTGCCATTTGCCGCTCTACTTAACTTTTGCGCCAGGCGAAACTTAACCTAAAAAATTTGTTAAATTCTGTTTTAAGTTATTTATAATTATAATAATTCAATACTGAATATTTTATAATCAATATTTAGATCAATTCATTTAATTAGAGAGCTAAATATAAAAAGATATTTTAATTTTAGTATTATTTTTACTTCACGTGTGAAGAAAGACGAAAATAATTATGAAAAACTATGATTGATTGCTTTTCACACATTATATTTATTCACGACGATAAAAATTAAATTAGAATTTTAATACTTCATGGTAATGAAATATTTCACTTTCACGCAATTTGTTATAATTATCAATTTCCCCCTGTTCCCTTCATATAGTAGACTTTATGTACTGAATTTCTTTTTATTGAAAAAGTATTTTAAAATTTAAACAAATTTTTTTATATTTGGAAAAATTTTTTTTATTAAAAAATACATTAAAAAAACTTATACTAGAGTTGGATAATAAAATCAAGAGGACATCGAGAAACATGAACATATTAAGTAAATTAAAAAATGTAAATAAAATTTCAAAAATATAAGTTTAAAAATATTTGTCATCGAAAGTAAAAGTCTGGAATAATATTTCATGTGTATGTTAAAATAATCTTATCATATCCTCATTAACAATGAATTTCCATTTTCATTAATGGAAATCTAGACAAAATCCCTTTGGGTCTTAGACCCTGAAGAGTTGACCGGGTTCGTTTTGCTGATCGATCAGCAATGCTATAAATACTAAAGTTTCTCTTTCTCACTCCCTCGTCTATAGGCCCCCCCAGTTTAAAAATAATTATCGATTGTATCCCAAGTCGTGGTAAAGAAGTTGTATCCGTTCGGTAAGTGGGTAATTGAAATTGAAGTAACGGAAAGAAGAACAGAGAGAGAGAAAGAAGAATCCAATTTCCAATCACAATTGTTCGAAAATCGAGAAAAGTTGGAATAATTCAGTGAGCGCACTGGGAATCACTCTCTTTTTTTTACACAATACCCGTGGAAAACCACTCTAATCGTGTAATTCAATTTTAACCCTACGGATATGAAGCTAATATGTCAGAATTGACCGTATTGAATAATTAAAGAGGTAGTTTTATATATTAAAGACATACTTTTAATATATAATGTGTTTAGATGCATTAATTGTCTATAGAGTCTAATAAATTTAGAGGGGGGGGGGATTATAATTAACAAAAGATAAATTTTCGTAAGTACGAACGACCTCTGACGTGCATGCGCGCAATCTATAGATATTTTTTTGGTTTTGCGTCGAGTCGTTATTACATATAACCTACTTACTTAATTTTAAGAAACTTTTTTTCATTTTCAGAATTTAATGTAATGATATTAATAATAATATAATTCATAATATTGTTATTAATAATATTATTAATAAATTATTATTATTAATAATATTATGAATAATAGTATTATTAATAATAATATAAATGGTAATATTAATAATAATAATTTCTTTTCTAGGAGTCAAATCACCAGCAGGAGTGGAGTCATGGATCCAGAGGCAAGTAATCAAAAGCAGAAGAGAAAGAAGAAAGAAAGTGTTGCTATTTCATCAATATGATTTCCATATGTATATCGATCGTCATTTGGTGCAAGTTTGGCAAATGTGCTGCAGTGAAAAAGTGTTTTTATATATAAAGATAAATCGTAATAAATTGACAAGAAGAAAATTCAACTCCCCATTTTGCAGTTTAAAGAAACTACTTTTAAATTTCCATTTCTGGTTTGAGTTTATTTTTAACACCACTTAGTCTTTTTATTATCAAATCACATGCCTTTTTCTAAGCGCGAAAAAATTCAAGGCAATTCAAGTTTTCTTTTCCACGGTCAGGTATTTTTCTCTCCAAAGACAAGTTAGTGTTTTTTTTCAATTTTTAGTCAAATTTCTAAGTTGGATATTTAAATCAAAATACTTATTTTCCTATATACTTATACATAGTTAAATTAATATTTACATTTACGAACCAATCCTTTAAAAAAATTTGCCCATACGTATAGGACTCGGATAGTAAAATTCTGTAGAAGTTAAAAAAAAGGGTTGATTTTATAACAAAAAAAAAGTAAAAAAAACTAAAGATCGTGACCCAGTTATATTATTGGTAGATTTCAAAGCACAGTATACGTGTATTTACATCGTGAATTGAGAATCGACTCACATGTAATCGATTGGTATCTTCCTCCAGGTGCCATTTGTTGTGAGCTCAATCTCAAGATCTTTGTACGAGTCCCGGGAGTATTTTGCGCTCTTACACCATGAGCTTGATTTTTTTGCGCAATTGCGCCACGGGGCACAATCAATTATCATTTTCTTTTCTTCACCTTGATTTTTCGAAAAAATCACTACAACACACATTAATACAAATTTTATTTCTTCTCCCGTTTTTCACGTGACTTAAATTCTCTAATCAATGACTTCCTCAATAGTACACACACATTTGTCCCATTATACATTTCGAACTGAGCAAACATTTATGTAAACAACAACTCTGTATATAGATATAAACAAGAATATTTACACAATTCTGTCAGTGTTTATAGTCAAACACTGTGTACAAGATTCACATATTTTTTTAATTTCAGATTTTATATTATAAACTTTTGTTATTTTGAATTAGGATTACAAACATTTACATCGCGGAATATGATTTATATTTCAAAATTTTATTTCTGGTACTTTTGAATATTGAAAAAAGAATGTCTTCTTTTTTTTTAAAGAAAATAATATTCTCTATAGGTAAAACTAAAAACCGGGGTAATAACGAATAGGGTTAAATTTACACCGGGCAAAACTGCAAATGGGGTAAAAGTGAATACCAGGTAATAAAAAATACGGGCATATCATTAACTATGGGGTAATTGTGAACACTAGATTCTATTAAATATGGCTAAAAAATAATCTATTTTTAATTAATTAATGTTTAAATAATTATTCCTCGCGTGATAAAAGAGCAAAAAATTGATTTTTTAAGTTAACAATAAAAAAAACATTTTTTGAATATTTTTCAATACGTGGTAATTTTTTTCACCTTCACGAGAAAATTGACTTTTTTTTTCTTTTTTGTCAAAATCTTATATAATTGAAATTATTAGAGCGAAGCGCCCAAACAATAAAATTGCATCTTTACGTGAAGAATATGCCCGTCAGCACTTTTGAACAATAATTAACCGCACAATCACGTAAGTGCTTCTCTATTCACGAATGTTGGACAAAAAATCAAGTAGTTTTCACGATCGTCGAAAAGAATCTTTTTTTTTATTTTTTCGGTCACGTCATTCTTTAGCATATTTCTTTGCTTTTTTTCCACTACAAATGTATCTTATCGACTGCGTTAATTTTTTAAAAGAAAAACACTCGTTATTTAACAATATAAATGAGAATTTCGTCATTCGTTCATTCATAGTTTTCTATTCGTTTATTGTTTCCTTTATTTTGTTTTATCAGAAATGTTTTTTTCTTTTGCATTTTATATTATAACATACAAAAAATAATGTTATTAGACGTAATAATGTAAAATGCAAAAAGAAGTTTTTCTGTATAAAATAATATTAGTAGTTATTATTCTTTATTTTTATTATTATTAATTATATTATATATTAATTATTTAATATTAGTTAGTTAATCTTTTACGTCTTATAAGATTTTTGATAATATCAATTTTTGATAAATTTAAAATTAATTATTTTTTTTTGGTATTTTTGGGGCAATAAAAATTACTAATTATTTTGTTGTTTATTTAGTATTTTTATTTATTAATTAGTATTTATTATTATATATTTATTATTTAGTTATTATTTTTTTATATTAATTTTTTTATATTTTTTTTTAAAGTCATTATTTAGTGTTTATTTTATATTTATTATTTATATACATTTTTTAATATTAATTTAAAAAAATTGTAATTTTCTTGGCACTAAATTTATTATTTTTTTAAATTTCACATTTTCACATGTCAAGGTCAAGGTTTGCGCTAATTTTTTTCATTTTATTTTTTGCCAATATCAAAAGTTACGTTTTGCCGTGTATCTCTACCGGTTAACTGAAGTTACGACACCCACGATACTCGAACGAAACTCAGTTATGTTATAATGAAAATGAGATCTGACGGGGACAACCGGTTTTGCGTTGCACGGCTTTACCTTCTCGTTATAATTGTAAAATGATCTTCAAGTCCCTCTCATCATGCGTACTTTATTATAACATTACACGTACATTAATTGCTTTCACCTTATTAACAAGTCTTATCAACTTGTTTTGTTTCCTTTTTTTTTGAAAAAAAGGAAACACTTTATCCTCACTTTTTTAATTTTATCTTTACACTAGAATTTTATTACTCCAATTAGTTCCTTCTAATTGTTTTTTTTTAATTCTGACCACTTGAGAAAGTATAAATTTAAAAAATAGAAAATTTTAACTTTAATAAATGTATTTTGTTAAATTTATCATGTAATATATTTATTAATTATATTTATTTTCATTTATTTTCATTTATTTTCATTTATTTATTATGTATATTTATATATTTATTCATTTATTTAATATTTATTATATTTCTTTGAATTCTTATAATTTGATTGCTATGTAAATTTTTCTTTAGTCAAAAAAACTTTTTATCTATAAGTACTTTTTTTATTAAATTTTAATATTATATTTTTTTCTTTAAATTTTATCCTCGAATCGTAAAATAACTTTAATTTCGCATCCAATAAAATACATTGCATGCTGAAAGGCTTCGCGTGACCTTCAAGTATGCAATTATATATGCACATTTATAATTGTAATTTTTATAAAGTTTTTTACTTATCAAAAAACAATTTTTTTGTAAAAAGAAAAACCGAATATAATTATATAGCAAATTTTGTTTTTCACTTTTATAGAAAATGCTAGTAATCTTTTCTTAAACGATATATGTGAATTATATAATTACAATAAGTAGGTTTTTTATTATCGAACAGTAATTCTAATTATTTATAATTATAAATCTAACACAAAACATAACCTATAATTTCGTTCGTTTAGGTACCACCTTCTTTGGAACGCGTCACATATCATTAAATAGTAATAATAATTATTATTAATATTATTATTATAAATTATAATAATTATTACCTATAAATTATAATAATTATTATTAAATTAATTTAATAATAATATTATTCAAATTAATAATTATATTATTACCATGAATAAGTAATGTTAAAAATCGAAAAATAGCGATTTTTTAAAAATGCCGACCAATTGATTTGTATTTTATTTATTTCCTTCTTTTTTTTGAAAAAATTTCTATTCTAAGTGACCTTAAAATGTGTGACAAATTCGTATTAGTAAACGACAATCGCATATATAGATAAGCAACACTAATAATATATTTTAAATGTACATCTATTCCACATGAACTAGAAAAGCAAATTTAGATTTTAGATAAAAATTTCATTGAGTAAATGAACTTTTATTGGCCACAATTTTTGCTCTAAATTGTAATTCAATTCTCTCATTAACTATTTTTCTTTATACTCGCTTTGAACTGGGTCGTTGCCAAGAACAAAAAAAAAAGTTAATCAAACTTTTTTTCACCCTCAGTATATGATTGTGGCCTTTGTTTAAATCATATTAGAAATTAATTTTTTAAATTACCACTTCAAGTAAATTTAATAATTGTTTTTAAAAATTTTCTTTGCAATTAAAAAGAAACAATTACAGCAACAATAATAAAATTAATAACAATAACAGTAATAACAATAATAAAAATAATGACGATAATGACAATAATAACAATAATAACAATAATAACAATAATAACGATAATGACAATAATAACAATATAATAATAATAATAATAATAATAATAATAATAATAATAATAATAATTATTATTATTATTATTATTATTATTATTATTATTATTATTATTATTATTATTATTATTATTATTATTATTTTTTTTTTTATTATTATTATTATTATTATAAATAACAACCCACTAATATAGTGAGTTTGAATTCAACATTATCGATTACAATATACACTCTCTATACACACTCGGCCTACGCACTCGTCAAGAATTGAAATGCGGGCGAGTGGACAAAAAAGAAAAAAAAATTCCATTTTTACGAGGCAAACAATTCAGCAATTTTCCCTTGGCTTCAAAGCTGCACCCATTTTTCACAAAAATGTGATTTCAACGATCTAGCTCGACTTTCATAATGTCAAATTTATTTCTCCAAAATTTCAATACATATTTTTATTACACTCATGGGAGAAAAAGAGATAGAGAGAGAATTTTACAGCTTTAATCGTGTGTTGAAATTTTTTCTTTCAACAAATTCATAACTGTCACAATAAATATTACGATAATAATCGAAAAAAGTTGTTCCACAAAGTCAGTGAAATTTATATTAAATTTAAAAAAGTAATTATTTACTTGTAGTTTTATTTAAATTTTTAAATAATTATTTATATTCAGAAATTATATTATTATTAGTAATTTAGTTATTACTAATAATAATATAATAAATAAATAATAATTGTTAATAAAAATAATAATATTTTTTTCTAGGAGTCAAATCACCAGCAGGAGTGGAGTCATGGATCCAGAGGCAAGTAATCAAAAGCAGAAGAGAAAGAAGGAAGAAAGTGTTGCTACTTCATCAGTATGATTTCGATATGTATATCGAACGTCATTTGGTGCAAGTTTGGCAAATGTGCTGCAGTGAAAAAGTGGTTTTTAATAAAGATAAATCGTAATATTTTGACAAGAAGAAAATTCAACGCCCCATTTTGCAGTTTAAGGAAACTACTTTTAAATTTCCTTTTCTGGTTAAAGATTATATATGCAAACTCATTAATTATTTTTGTATTTATTTGTTAAATATTAATTTTAATTAATTAAGAACAAATTACATAACATCTCATTAATTATTTTTTCACTAATATTATTTTTGTTTCATATTATTTATTTATTTAATGAATATACAGGCTCAAAGGCCCGTATTATTATTTTTTTATTTATTTATTAAATATTAATTTTTTAAATGTAAATTTTTGTTATTTTTTTCATATAAACCGAGAAGGAAAAAAGTAGAGGGAAAATAATAGCAACAAGGAAAAATAATATAAATGTGAAAAATTCCGACTTCTTTTTTCTCTTAAATCCAAGATAAACCCTTCGCCCCTCGCTTTTCCGCCAAATATAAAAATGCGAATTGTATCTTCCTTCCATCTCTCTTATGCGAGAGACCTAAACTCTCACGGCCTCCTCTTTTATGTTTCTTTCGATTTTCCTTCTTAAGAACTTCCGTTCAGATACGCGACCTCGTCACAAATGAAAAAAAAACTTCGAGAATTCTAACTCTCGGCAAAAGAAAAAGATAGTTATATAAAAAAATGAATAAAAAGAAAAGCTAAAAAGGCCTATATACAGGAGAGAATGACAGAAATGTAATGAACTGTTTTATCAAATTGGGCCAAACAATAAAAGAAATCTTGGGAATTCTATTTTTAACTGGTTTTTTTTCTCTTCTATTCGCACGTCAATGCAAAAAAAAAGTATTCTAAAATTTTTTTTTTCCTTTATTTATCAATAGTTTAATATAAAATATTAATTTTTTAAATAATATAAAACAGTAGCAAAACCTGTTTTTTTAATTTTCTAATTTAAAACTAAAAATTCAATTCATTTTGCAAATATTATTAAAAAAAAAATTACATAAAAGTAATAAAGAAAAAAACAACAAAGAGTACATAAGAAAGTAAACGTGAATATAATAAAATGATAGGAGAAAATAGTGAAAGAGGAAAATAAAAGATTTTTTTTCTCCACTCTTACCCCTCATCTTCTTCGTCGTGTTCAATTTCCTCGTCCGCCATAATCTTCTAAAATCGAAAGATTTCCGCGGTCTTTAAATTTTATCCATGAAAAAGTGAAAACGAACAAGAAAAAATCAGAAAATTCACTCGATGAAAATATTTCTCTGATAAACTTGGAACACAATGGGGGGGAAAAAATATCGCCACTATCTGATGCAAATTTTTTTTCACTACTGTTAAGACTAGAAGTAAATGAAAATAGTTTATGGCTTCGATGAAGCCTTCTTTTCAAGTCTATTTTGTTTAATGCCCTAATACCATTATCCACGAACATTGCCGAAGCAAGTAACGAAAAAAGACACACATAGATTTTTTTCAATGTATATTATCACTAGGCTTCTTCGCGGAGGCCGACCTGATCTCAATTTTTTTTTCTTCATTTTTTTAATATTAATAATTTTTAATCACATTTTCCCTTTGTTCCAATTTTTTTTCAGTGTAGAAATGATATCGATTTTTTATTGCCTTTTGGTATTTCTTTTTTTATTTTCTATTATTTTCTTATTATTATTATCCTACTTTTTATTTTGATACTATTTTTTATTTTTCTTCTACTTGTTTATACTATTTTTTATTCCTTCCTACTTTTATATTTTCTTATTATATTTTTCTCCTACTTTTTATTTTTGATACTATTTTTTAATTTTTTTGTACTTTATTTTATTCTACTAATTTTTTTTAATTTCTATTCTTTATTTACTTCCTCCTTTTCATTTTTCTATTCTCTTACTTTTTTATTTTTCTACTATTTTTTAATTTTTTCTACTTTTTAATTTTTCTATCTTTTTATTTTCTATTATTTTTTAATTTTTTTCTACTTTTTAATTTTGCTCTCTTTTTATTTTCTTCCTGATTTTTATTTTCCTACTATTTTTTTATGTTCCTTCTTTCTTTCTATTTTTCTACTTTTGCTTCCTCATGAGGTAGCTTTGCATTGGTGACGATTTTCAATTTTTCAAAAGAAGGTTATATGGACTCATTTTCATCTAAAACATATGTATATTCAATTATGAGCAAATGTCCAGATGTATGTGTGTGTGTATGTGTGTGTGTATGTCACAAGAATTGTGTACAAATTATCTCAGACAAATTTTGATGGATTGTCCTGAAATTTTGCAGGTATATTGCAGTCATTAATACCTAAAATCTGAGACAAGGATTTTCAAAAATATCTGCAAAAATTTTTTTTATACAATTTTTTTAAAATTTAGAAAAATTTTTTTTTTGTATTTTTTGAAATAATTTTTTTATTTGTTAATATTTTCATTAATTATTCTCAAAATTACATTCCTGACAAGAAAATGAATCGATTGATGTATACAAAGTATATATTTTATCAAAATTTATCAAATTAATAAATATTTTTCTTTTTAAAAAAAAATTCAAATTTTGTATTTTTTTCATAATTTATTTAATATTAATATTAATATTTTGAAATGATTATTCTATCATAAAATAGAAGCAATTGGCAAATGAAAGTGTAAATTTCACCAAATATTTATATAACAACTTATAAATTATAAATGATTTATATAATTTTATTTTTAACAAATCTTCTGGACGAACCCTTTTGTACATAGTTTTTCAAAAGTTTGCAAAACCGCAATTTTTATACATTGAGGAAGCTAAATGGTCATGAAATGAACAACTTGTTTTATTAATTTCTTCCTATTTTTTTTCTATTATATTTTATTCATAATATCATAATTTTATTAAAAATTATCATAATATCATATCATATCATATCATAATATCATAATTTTATTAAAAAAAAATAAAATAATTTCTGCTTTATGTAAATATTAGACGAATTATTCAATTTAAATTCTATTTTGAAAAGAGGCTCTTATATACTTGAGCTCAAATGTTAATTTATTTTCATCAAGGAAGAGTGAATATTGCGTTTCCATTAGCATAGTTAAATTTTTTAAAATGAAATTTTAATAACTCCAAAGTAGAATATTCTTTCTCTTTGAAATTTGTTGGAAATTTATTTTAAATTTTGCAAATTATGCTTATAATAAATTATGTGTATTCTTTTTGCTAATTAAAAATTTAAACATAAGAAATAATTTTAAAAAGTAATAAAGTAGTTAAAAATAATATAATATAAAAATATTGAAATAATTAATAATAAACAATAAGTAAATAAATAAATATTAATAAAAAATAATAAATAATAAAGAATGATCAGAATAATAATAATAATAATAATAATAATAATAATAATAATAATAATAATAATAATAATAATAATAATAATAATAATAATAATAATAATAATAATAATAATAATAATATTAATAATAATAATAAAAATATATTTTTTTTTTTGCTTAGGGAATTTTGGGAAATCTGCCTACAGATACCTTGGATTCCGCAACTCCAAGGTTATGTGGGGTTGGTACAATGAAACAAAGGGTAATATTAAAAAAAAGATAAATAAATAAATGTTATAATAAATTTAATAAACTGGCGACCTACCAGCCCGACCCACTAAAATCCGTAACCCTTCTTCTGGAGCCCTTTACCCTCCCTCGGAACTGTCGTAAGACTTTAACCTTCGAGGGTGGCGCTCCAACTCTGTCGCTAATGCGACCTTCTTCTTTTCTCTGCGGTTTTCCTGCGTCCGTAGTTAAAAAAAATGATTAAAACTATTTCATAGTCTAAGCGGAATTTACAGCACAACAATAATAAAAAAAAGTTGTTTAAGAAGTGTTAAAAGTCAAAAGATAAAATTGTAAACGGATATAAAAAAGAAAAGAAAAAAAAAGTAAACACGTATATAACGTTGAAAAGACAAAACTGTACAAAAACGAATAAAAAAAACAAAACAAATTAAAAAATGTAGAAGGACAAATAAATCACAAAATGAATTAATAAAAAAAACAAACAAACAAATTAAAAGCTGTTTAAATTACGCTTTTTGGCGGCCGTCGAGATCCTTCCTCGAAATAACGGAGATTATGAAGTTCTCGACTTGCCGCCAATTCTCTTCTGACTGGGTCATCAGCGATACCATGTTCTCCGGTGTAACTTGACTGTTTACACCTTCGAACATGGCCCGCCTCTCCAAGTCCCACTTCTTGCATGAGAAGAGGGTGTGCTCCGCGTTGTCCGCAGGAAACTGGCAATATGCACACACCTCGTCCTCGCGTAATTTAAAGCGACACAGGTACGAGTTAAAACACCCGTGACCTGTGAACGCCTGAGTCAGATAATAGGAAACCTGACCGTGTTTCCTATTTATCCAGGTGGCGAGTGCCGGGATAAGGCGATAGGTCCATCGACCTTTTTCCTCACCATCCCATCTTTCCTGCCATCTTTCTATGAGCCTGTGCCTCGCTTCTTTGCGAATCAGGCCCTTGCTTGGTCTTAACTCCTCATCCAAGGAACTTCTTTCTTTAGAAAAGAGAAACATTTCTTCCCTTTCCCTCGCCAAAAGATCTGCTGGCGGGACACTTGCAAGGACCTGCACAGCACTCGTAGATACCGTCTTATATGCAGAGATGATACGCGTTGTTATCGATCTCTGCGCCGACAGTATCTTTTCACAGATGGTCACACATCTTTTACTCCTCAGGGCCCACGCTGGTGCTGCATAGTGCATTTTAGCGTGCACGACACTCGCCACCAGTCTCCGTTTTTGTTCACGGGGTCCGCCTACGTTCGGCATTAACCGTGAAAGATTAGTCGCACACTCGATCGCCTTATTTGACGCCGTAGCCATGTGGTGGTGGAAGTTTAACCTTCCATCCAACTCCACACCAAGATATTTAATTTGCTTACTCCACTTGACCTCGAATCCGTCTATCACGATTCGTGGGAGCTCATAACCACGTCTGTCTTTGACCAGCAGTGCCTTGGTCTTTTCTAGGGCCATTTCAAGACCTCTGGTATCGGCAGTGCACACGAACAACGCGTTGTCCGCAAAGCCGATGATCACCGCACTTTCGGGCAGATCCATTCGCAGAAAATCATCGTAAGATACATTCCATACAAATGGACCCATCCTCGAGCCTTGAGGAGCCCCACGCTGCATCTTTCCCCTGAGAGTGCAGGTGTCTCCCTCATATATAACCCACCTGTCGCTAAGATAATTATCCATTATCCGCAACAAGTAGGGCAGCATGTTTTTCTTTTTCATCGACTCGCTTAGATCTTTCCATCTTGCGGAATCAAACTCGTTGCGTATGTCAATTGCTACCAACGCGCAGAAGCTCTTCTTTTTTCCGGGTCCCAATTTGTTTTTTCCTGCTTTGGCTATCTCCACAACTGCCTGGATGGCATCAACTGTGGACTTACCTTTACGGAAACCAAATTAGTGATCGGATAGACAATTCTCTTTGGTCAAGTGGCTTTGCATTCTCTGCAGAACCATATCCTCTAGAAGTTTACCCATCGTATCCAACAGGCATATAGGCCTGTACGATGAAACCTTATCTAGAGGTTTTTCACCTTTCCTTAGGAGGACTAACCTCTGTCGCTTCCAGTCGCAAAAGAACTCTTTTCTCTCAAGGCAAAGATTGAAGCATCGAAGCAGAATCTGGGGTGAAGTTTCGATAACCAACTTTAGGATCTCGTTACTTATCCCATCGATTCCAGGCGCCTTACCTGTTTTCAATCTTTTGCCTGCTATTTGCAGTTCACTAAGTGTGAAGAGTTCTTCCTCTTCGACTTTGCAAAAACTCCAGTCCCTTCTAAAGTATGGTTCTGCAGGAGGAAACAAAGAACTTATTATCTTTCTGACCCAATCGGGATTGTCCAGGCCGGGGGTCTTTTGCCTTGTCACTAATTTCTTAGTCACGATTTTATAAGCCAGACCCCATGGGTCCTTATCGACTTCCTCGATTAGGTCCTTCCAGCTACGGCGTCGCGACTTGCGGATCTCCTTCTTGAGGTCCTTTTTCGCCTCCTTGAAAGCCTCTTTCAGCAAGGGATCTCCCTTAGATCGGGTATATGTCCTTCTTGCTTTAAGGCATTCCTTTCTCAAGGAGGCTAGCTCCTCTGACCACCAGTGCAAGGATTTTCTTACGGGAGTGGCGCCTTTGCGTGGCATTGACGCATTGCAAGCGGTGACTATCGTGTTCCTCACCGCTCGAACCTTCCCATCCAGACTGCTCGGCCTCTTCACCCAGCCCAAGTCCTCAATCAAAAGGGCTTCTCTTAGGGACCGGCCGAACTTTTCCTTGTCGAGTCTCTTCATATTCCACGAGGAGGTTTTGCGACTAGGAATATCCTGTCTTTTTTCTCCTCGTGTGTCTCCCATCGAGACTAAGAACTTAATGTACTGGTGGTCACTTGCGGTATATTCCTCAGAGACCCACCAGTCGCTTATGCGGCTAAATAGTTTAGACGATGCGATCGTTAGATCTATAATTGATCCGATCGCACCTCGTCTAAAAGTCCATGTATTGCCTCGGTTTACAGCCAATAAGTCGTTTCTGGAGATCATTTCTCCAATACGAATTCCTCTCTTGTCGAGTCTCGTCTCACCCCACTCTGGCGACTTTGCGTTAAAATCGCCAGTGATGATGACATCCAGCTTGGATTCTGTGAGGCTCGCTTCTAGGTCTTCTATATTCGCTTCGAAGTTTGTCAGTGGGTCAGTGGGTCAGTGGGTCTCTATCCACACGAACCCACTGCTCGTCTCCAGAAACTTGTCAACCCGCAATTCTGGGTTGCACAGCTTTATGGCGGCTCTCTTCGCCTTATCCTGATACCAAGGGGCGAGGTCGCTTCCTTGATACTGCTCACTGCAGAACAGGATATCGACCTCATTTTCCCTTGCTGTTTGCATTAGGAGCAACTTAGGGTTCTGTGTTCCTCGTTTGCCTTGGAGTTCCTACAGCTGGAGTCCGTGGCTCATGATCCCTGAACGGTTCAGGGATAAAACGCAGATTCCTACAAATTGTATAGAACGCACTTTCCAAAACCGCCACGCCATCCTGGATGTCACGACTGACGTTCTTTTGGCGCTTGAATGCCTGGTGCACGCTCTTAAAAATTCCGGGAATAGCCAGGAACTGATTTGCGACATTTGATTCGTAGCATGTCAGCTGGCTATCTATTTGGCTCCTTCCAAAATCCTTGGAGCCATCTGCACCGACTATCGGGGCTTGCACCCGATCAGAATCGGTGGTGGGATTACCCTCTTTCGAGGTACCCTCTTGGAGTATTTCATTTAAAATTTTGTCCATTTCATTCGTTTTTTTTTATTTATTTGTCCCGTGTCGAGGAACAATCGGGCCTCAACAGGGTACTACCATCTGGCCAGGATGCGCCCTGAACCGCCTCCGTTAGTTACATAAACGTTATAGCATTGCCGGAGCATTGATGCGACGTCTATGATATCCAAGGGCACGTGAACATGTATGTTCGGACGTGGAGGTCGATGTGTCTCTCCAAGATAGCAGGAAGTTTCCACAAAGGGAGTGCATCCTGGTATCTCTTCACAGAGTTTACCCTTAATAATAATAATATTAATATTAATATTATAATATTGAAAATAATTATAAATAGTTAAAGCATTTTCTCTATATTATTATCACTGAACATTATTCTCTATCAAATTTTCATTTTAATCTGCTTTCGAATAAAAATTTAAAAAAAACAAAAAACCTGCACTGAGAGATAATAATAAATTTAATTGATTTGAATATTTATATATAAAAGTTTAATAGAAAAAAAAATTTTAATTAAAATTTTTTTTAAATTAATAATCGCAGTTTCTATAATAATCCGCTTGTAAAGTAAATGCGTTTCGTTATTACGTCATTTTTCCCGGAATAATTATTTCAAAAACGGACTATTCAATGATCAAGTAGAAAACGAGAGAGAGAGAGAGAGAGAGAGAGAGAGAGAGAGAGAGAGAGAGAGAGAGAGAGAGAGAGAGAGAGAGAGAGAGAGAGAGAGAGAGAGAGAGAGAGAGAGAGAGAGAGAGAGAGAGAGAGAGAGAGAGAGAGAGAGAGAAGAATATTGCACTTTTCCTCATAATGCAAATGAGTTTTTGAATAAATAAACTTCAGGGCAGGAAATCCACCATGGAAAATGACAATTGCATTTTAAATGTCCAAGGCGGATATTAATAAAAGAATTGTTTTTATTTTTCTAATCAACAAGAAATGAAACCGTAATAATATAAAATGACTCTTAGCAATAATTTTTACATCACTTATTAAACGATATTTTTCAAGGTCTATTTTTATTGACAAATTAAGTTTTTATAGTTAAATATATATTTATAATTGTTACATTTTTCTAACTGTTTTGAGTATTATAAATTTTAGAAATTATAAATTTAATTATAATTATATTTATTTTAATAATTATTTATTTATTGTTATTATATATTTAGATATAATAATGACTCAATTACTGAAATCAATAAAAATTAACAAGGGTTTAAAATATAATTTTAAGTGTTTATTTATATTTATTTATATTATTATTATTATATTTATAATATTAAATATTTATAAATATTGTCATTTAAATTTATGAGTGATATATATTGAAAATATCAAAATATAAATTATTATAATAATAGACAATGAAACATCATTATAATTGAAGATATTTATAATAAATAATATATAACTTTCGGAGTGTGTTGACTTTTATTTTTCTCAAATGACCTTTATCACAGTCAATTATATCGACAATCACCTACACTAGAATTCTTGGTGACGTCTAATATTGGCCATTGTTTCAAAACGTATTGTTTCCCATATATATAAATATATAAAGAAAATGTATATACTCTAGTGACACGACCTCGTTTCCGAACCAGTGCGTTGCAATCGTTGACTTTGTCAACTCTACACGGTTCACATGTCATCGGATCTTTGCTCTCTGTTAATATTTTCTAGAGTCACAGTTCCTTTTTTTTTAATCAAGAGAAAATTGTATTTAAGAAATATAAGACAATTAAAAGTAGAATTAGAAGGATTTTTTTTGTTGAAAAAAGCAGGGGAGTAAAAAGTGACTTTTTTGCCCTAGGGAATAATAAGAGTTTTCTGACTCTAGGGAGAAAAAAGTCCATTTATAACCCTAGGTTAAAAAGAGTCCATTTTCTAATCCTAAGTTAAAAAAAAAGAATGCTTTTCTAATCCCAGGTCAAAAAGAGTGCATTTCTATCCCTAGGTTAAAAATAGTCATTTTTTAGCCCTACAAGAAAACAACTTTAATAAAATTCTTATATTATTAAGTAAATAAGTAGAAAAATTAAGTACTTAAAATTTAAATAATCGTTAATTTAATTAGAATATGTAACAATAATTAAAAAAAAACTAATTAAAATTTTTAAAAATTTTATTTTTTCCAGAAAGTTATTGAAACGTTTTTATTCGATTTATAAATGAGGCATTTCTACTTTTATGGAGACTGAAAAATAAAAAATATATATGTATATACATTCCAGACGAGGTTTTCCAACTATGCTTGCAAGTTTTTATCTCGCTTTTTAGAGTTTTCGTGAAGCACCTGACCTACATGGTCAAGTAGAACTTTAATAATTACATCAATCACTAACCGCTAAGTATTCTTAATTATGTCGAAAGCATATTTTTAGAACTGAAATGAGACTTAGCTTTTTTCAATTTTTATTTAAGCTAAGCTTCATATTATAAAACCCTACTTAAACAATTAGAAGAATTTCTAGTACTTTCATAAAAAAAAATAAAAGAAAATAATAGTTGGTATTTAAGTCTCTATTTTCAGTCGAAAAGTGAATAATCATTTTGCTTATATACATATTTCGAAAGAAATAAAAAAAATTGTTCATTCACTTTTTTCTTCTTTGAGTTTTTTTTTGTAATTTTTTTTAAATGTTAAAAAAATTGTCGCATTTTCATATTCTTAAAGTACTTTTTAAGAAAATCATCAAATTTTAATTTTCAGTTTTAAAAATTTGTTACTAAATTAACTATTATTTTAATACAACAATACAATACAACAATTTTAAAAAGAAAATCATTTAATTTTATTATAGTTTGAATTAACTATAATTATCTATATCTGTTTGAACGACTTACTGAAATGTTTCTCTAACAATTTTTCCAGAAAATCATAAATTTTTTGACGAATTTTCGTAAAGTCTTTATTATATATTATTCACTAATCTTCAATGGTACAAGAAAATCATTAATTTTTCAACAATATTTAAATACATCTCTCTAAAATTATTTCAAAAGTATCTGATTATTAATTTTATCAGGAAAAACATTAATTTTCATAAATTTTCTTTAATACTTGCTAATCATCAAATTTACAAGAAAGTCATCAATAAAATTTATTTCTTCCTCGTTTGAGAAAAATTGATAATTTTCTTGTACTTTAAATTTTTAAGTTTACACCATAAAAAATACGTTATCTTTCTTTATTGTAAACAAAAATAAGTATTATATTATTATATAAAATCGATTTTGATCCTTTTCTGAAAAGAATTGATGAAATTCTTTCATTCAAAATTTTTGAATTCAAATTATAAAAAAGGCCACATTTCCCATTACAGAATTAAATTAATTTATTTTTCAATTACTATTTGCTATCAATAAAATTTATTTTTGTTTTGTTTGATAAAAAATTGATGATTTTTTTGACAACAACTTGTTTAGTTTCGAAAAAATATTGTCATCAATAAAATCTGTTTATTTAATTGTTTTCTTTTTATTTTTCCCTGACGAAAATTGCACATTAAATTTATGAGCTCAAATCTTATGAAAAAACGTTATAATTTCTTTTTGTAAACAAAAATAAAATATTTAATTCTTATATTTACTAAGTAATATAATAATTACTATTGTCATCATTATAGTCAATTTCTTTTGTCTTTTGAGAAAAATTGATGATTTTCTTGCACGTCAAACTTTTGAGTTCAAAACATTGAAAAATAGATTATTTTATTTTATAGTAAACGAAAAATAAATTATTAAAAATTTCCGTTTATCATTGTGTCATTAATAAAATCAATCTTTCTTTCTCGTTTGAGGAAATTTAATGATTTTCTTACAGGTCAAATTTTTGAGTTCAAATCGAAGGAAAATAGATTATAAATTTCTTTATAGTAAACGAAAAATAAATTATTAAAAACTTCTAAATTACGTTGTCCTTAATAAAAATAAATTTTTCTTTCTCGTTTGAGGAAAGTTGATGATTTTCCTGCCAGTCAAATTTTTGAGTCCAACCCATAGGAAAATAGTTTATATTTCTTCAAAGTAAACGAAAAATAATTTGTTAAAAATTTCTAATTAACGTTGTCAATAATAAAATCAATTTCTTTCTCGTTTGAGGAAAGTTGATGATTTTCCTGCCGGTCAAATTTTTGAGTCCAACCCATAGGAAAATAGTTTATATTTCTTCAAAGTAAACGAAAAATAATTTGTTAAAAATTTCTAATTAACGTTGTCAATAATAAAATCAATTTCTTTCTCGTTTGAGGAAAGTTGATGATTTTCCTGCCGGTCAAATTTTTGAGTCCAACCCATAGGAAAATAGTTTATATTTCTTCAAAGTAAACGAAAAATAATTTGTTAAAAATTTCTAATTAACGTTGTCAATAATAAAATCAATTTCTTTTTCGTCTGAGGAAAGTTGATGATTTTCTTGCACGTCATATTTTTGAGTCCAAACCATAGAAAAATAGATTACATGTCTTTATATGAAACGAAAAATAAAATATTTAATTTATACAACTACTTTTGTCATCTATAAAATCCATTTCCATTATTTATTCAAAAAAATTGATGAATTTCTTTCATTCACAATTTTTAAGTCCAAATTAAAATGAAAAGCCACATTTTCCATTAAGTAATTAAATTTGTCAATTATCATTTGTCATTAATAAAATTTATTTGTGGTGTAATAAATTTTACAAAGGCCTTATACGGTTTAAGTAATTTTATTTATATTGACGAAGTTTCGATACATTAAGTATTTTATTCAGGTCAAAATTAAAATTTCTGATGAAAATTGATGATTTTCTTTAACTCAAAACTTTAGTGTTCAATTTATAATAAAAACGCCACTTTTCTATTAAAGAATGAAATTAATTAAATTTACAATTACAATTTGTTATCAATAAGATTTATTTCTATTTTGTTTAATGAAAAATTGATGATTTTCTTGTACATTAAATTTTTTTAGTTCGATCCATAAAAAGATGTTATACTTCTTTCTTGTAAAGAAAAATAAAATATTCAATTAGTATATGATTACATTTTCCATAGATAAAATAAATTGCCATCCATTTTTGATGAAAATTGATGATTTCCTTTTATTCAAAATCTTTTTGAATACAAGAAAATCATTAGATAAAAAAAATGACACATTTTCTATTGAACAATTAAAATAACTTAATTTTTAATTACAATTTGTTATAAATAAGATTTATTTCTATTTTGTTTGACGAAAAATTAATGAATTTCTTGCACATCTTTAAATCCAATTATAAAAGAAGTGGATTATAATTATTATTTGTAAACTAAACAAAATATTTAATTCGTATAATTACTATTGTCATCAATACAGTAAATTTATTTTTTCTTTTGAAAAAAATTGATGTTTTTCTGTTCACTTTAAATTTGTTGTGTTTGAACCATTAAAAAATAGGTTATATTTCGTTATTGTAGACAATTATAAAATTACAATTTGTCATCAGTAAGATTTATTTCTAATTTGTTTAATGTAAAATTGATGATTTTCTTGTACGTTAAATTTTTTGAGTTTGAGCCATTAAAAGAGATATTATACTTCTTTATTGTAAAGAAAAATAAAATGTTCAATTAGTATATAATTACTTTTGCCATAGATAGGTAAAATAAATTTCCATCCTTTTTTGAGGAAAATTGATGATTTCCTTTTATTCAAAATCTTTTTGAATACAAGAAATTTAATAGATAAAAAAATGCCACATTTTCAATTGAACAATTAAAATAACTTATATTTCAATTACAATTTGTTATGTATAAGATTTATTTTTATTTTATTTGAGAAAAAATTGATGATTTTCTTTTCCCTCCTAAAATTGACTTGTTTTGTGACGGGAAATTACCCATAAAATTCAATAATTCATCGCTTGTTGTTTAATATAAAGCAATCTATTGTTTTGATTAAAAGTTAATAACGAGATATAAAGGTAAACATAATAGGGCAGTTATGCGAGCAATTTATAAATGTGGAGAAGATGAAGTCGTAATATGGATGATAGCCTCGTATATATATATATATATGTATATATGTGTAGCACATAGTTTGAAATATTTATAGAGGAGAAACGTGGTTCTTACTTGCTATATAGGAAATTGAATGGGGGGATTGAAGTTATCTTGCCTGAAGCACGTGTTTACGTGACGCCATACAGACACGTTACAATAGCGCTTCTTTACACTATTAAACGAGAGAGTTTACACATACTGCACCAACACAGAGAAAAATTTCCTCTATGTATATATGTATGACTAGAAACGCTACTCAATGGACTTTCATGCGGTAAAGAAACTCAATAGAAGTTTCCAAGAGTTTCTGCTCCGATTTTACATTATCATGTATAGGTATATATTCTCTCTCACTCTCTCACTCTCACCATACATGAAATTTGAGGAAACCTCTCTACACTCAATACCGGATAAAAAGGGAAACATGAGGTCTCAATATTCCACAAACTTTTATCTTCAAAATGTCACTTATGTGCATTTTCAAACTCAACTATTATCTCACGTTCTCCATCCATTTCATTCAACTATATTTTCGATTCTTTTTTCAAAATCATCAATTTTCCTCAAAAAAAAAATTTAATTTATTCATACTAATAATAACTATAGTAATAATAATAAAAAAACATCCAAAGACAATTTAGTTTATAGTTTAAGAATTTAATTTTTTTAATATACAAAAAAATCATCAATTTTCCTCAAAATAGGAAAAAAATTTAAATTGTTAGTTTTTTTTACTTCTTTTTCGAATAATTATAACAACGTCATAAGAGAAAACTTTTATTAGATTATTTTTTTAAATTTAACCATTTCAAGTGAAAAAGAATCATCAATTTTCCTCAAATAGAAGAAAATTACAGTTTTTGTTAACAATTTTACTGTCCTTTTAATAATATTAATAATAGTTATATCTAGTAATAATTATAATAATAAAAAATTCCGAACAAGAGGATGTAGTTTATAGTTTTTCGATTTTAAAATTTCATTTATAAGAAAATCATTCATTTTCCTCAAAAAAACGAAAAAATTCAAATTAATTATTTATTTTTCATTCTTGAATATTTATAATAAAAAAAAGAAAACTTTTAGTAAGCTTTACAGTTTATAATTTTTTGATTTTACTACTTCATTTACAATAAAATCATCAATTTTCCTCAACAAAAAAAATTCCAATTGATGATTTATTTTTCTCTCTTGAATATTTATAATCGCAAAATCGAAAGAAGACTTTTATTAAAATTTAATTTAAATTTAAGAATTTTAGCATTTCAAGTGCAAGAAAATCACCAATTTTCCGCAAATGGGAGAAAATTTCAATTTTAAAAAAAAATGTTCTCGGTTTTTTAATAATATTACTAATAATTTTAATAAGAACTAATAATAGTTTTAAAAAAATTTACAAGGTGAGATAGTTTACTTTTTCAATTGTAATATTTATTTTACAAGAAAATCATCAGTTTTCCTCAAAAAAAGGGAAAAATTCGAATTTTAGATTTATTATCTTTTCGTGAATATTTATAACAGCAAAATCAAAAAAGAAAACTTAGATTCCTCTTTAAATTGACGTCTTTACAGTGCAAGAAAATCATCAATTTTCCTCAAAATAAAATAAAAAATTTAATTTATTCATAAAAATAGTAACAGTAAGTTTTAAATAAGCAAATATGTTAAAATTAAATACTATTCAACCATTTTTGTTTACAATAAATAAATGTTAACAATTCTTTTATGGTTCCAGGATCAAAAAATTTAAAGTGCAAGAAAATTTACAATTATTTTCAAAAGAGGAATCTGACTGTATTGATGACAATAGTAATTATACAAATTAAATATTTTATTTTGTTTACAAAACAGAATTATAATTGGATTTAAAGATGTGCAAGAAAATCATCAATTTTTCATCAAACAAAATAGAAATAAATCTTATTCATAACAAATTGTAATTAAAAATTAAGTTATTTTAATTGTTCAATAGAAAATGTGGCATTTTTTTATCTAATGATTTTCTTGTATTCAAAAATATTTTGAATAAAAGGGAATCATCAATTTTCCTCAAAAAAGGATGGAAATTTATTTTATCAATGGCAAAAGTAATCATACTAATTGAATATTTTATTTTTCTTTACAATATAGAAATTTAACATCTTTTTTATGGATTGTAAATTTAATTAATTTCAATAGGAAAGTGGCGTTTCTATTATAAATTAAACACAAAAATGTTGAGTAAAAAAATCATCAATTTTCATCAGAAAAAGAGAGAAAACGACTCTATATATGACAGAAATAATTATTACTAAAATAAATATTTTATTTTTATCTACAGTAACGAAATATAACGTTTTTTTAATGGTTCAAACACAACGAAGTTGAAGTGAACGAAAATAATCAATTTTTGTCAAAAGAAAAAAAAATTTACTTTATTGATGACTATAGTAATTATGTAAATTAAATATGTTATTTTTGTTTACAAAAAAAAATAAAATCTACTTCTTTAGTAGATTGTACAAATTGAATATTTGATTTCTGTTCTTAATATAGAAATATAACATAGTTTTTCATGGTTCAAACACAAAAATTTGAATTACAAGAATATCATCAATTTTTCTCTAAAGTGAAAGAAATCAATTTTATTGTTAATAATAGTAATTACTAAATTTGAATATTTCATTTCTGTTTACAAAAGAATTAGATCGAATTTTTTTATGGTTTTCAAACTCAAAAATATACAAGAAAATCATCAGTTTTTCTCAAAAGAGAAAGTAATCAATTTTATTAAAGACAGTGTAAATAAGGAAATTTATTTATTTAATTTTGTTTACAATAAAGCAATATAACGTATTTTTTATAATTTGAAGACAAAAATTTTGAGTAAAGAAAATCATCAATTTTCCTCAAAAACGGAATAATTAATATATTTCAAGTTTCTGACAATAAATCATGTTTTATTATTATTCTTTTTTGAAATAAAGAAAAACATAATAAAGTTTTATTACGATTTAGAATTTACATTAAAATTCAAGAAAATCATCAACTTTTCTGAAACATGCAGTGATTAAAATATTTCAAGTACTTCATCTGAAGGTCCTTTTTTAAAAGTATTTTATTATTCTTTTGTTTAAAAAAAAATAATTTCCTACCTTTTATTATTATTTATACTTTAATATAAAGTACAAGAAAATCATCAATTTTTCTCAAACGAATTATAAATCTAATTTTTTTCCTAAAATTTGTATTTCTACTGTGTTTTAAATAATATATAACTTTAAAATTATTAATCTACTTAAAAATTTCAACCATAAAAATTCAATTAACCTATATTAATATTAAGTGAATAATTGAATTATATAATTTTTTCTCTTCAAATGAAAATAAACACGGGAGTGAAATATGAAAGAAGGAAGGAAAAGCAGTGAAATTGATAATTTTATCTGAATTTTCATTCACATTATTCACGAATAAATTGACATTTGTGGAGTTTCATAATAGGGGCAAAAGACGAGAAAGAAAATTTGATTTGTCAAAGTAAGAGGAAATGAAGTTCTCGGTGAGTAAAAAGGAAGTGGGGTAGGAGAAAGGGGGAGGGGGTTTCATTATAACGCGAAGAGAAAGTTTATTTTCTATAAATTCTTGGTACAGAATTAGAGAGATGAAAGGGTAAAATGAAAAGTTAAGGAGAGTCTTCGTAAACTTGAACACTAAAGGGGGTTAATTGAATATATTTATTTATATAAAGCACAATATAGGAGAAAATGGTGAATAAAGTGAATAAAGCTCAAGAGCTTTTAATTAAATTAGTGACTTGCATATGTAAAATACATATGAAAATCTGGAACCACAACTAGGAGGTCTTCCTTTTTCGAGAAATGATAAAATCGTAAATTTTCATTTCTGCCTTTAATTGTTGTAAAAAAAATAAATTTTATTTCAACAATTTTTTGTTTTTATTAAAAAAAATATTTTATTTTTTGTTTTTATCAAAACTTATATAATTTAACAAAAATTTTATCATGAAGTTTTTATTGCAGAATAATTTAAACTTCTCGTTTTTATTATTAATACTATCATTATTATAATTATCAATTTCAAAAGAAAATCATTATTTTTATTCCAAATTTGATAAAATAATTCGTAAATTATATAGAATATATTTATAGCTTTCTTTTGCCATAAATTTTTCAAGAAAATTATTGAATATTCTCAAATTTTTAAAAATTAAAAAATATCTCCTTGTAATAGTTTTCCTGTCATTAATTTTTCAAGAAAATCATCAATTTTATTACAGATTTTCAGAAAAGTTTGCGCAAATTCTAATGAATACGTTTATAGTATTTTCAATCATCAACTTTGCAAGAAAATCATCAAATATGCTTAAATTTTTGAAAAATTCCATCGAATATTCTAGTAATATTTTTCCTATCATCAATTTTGCAAGAAAATCATCAAATTTTGAAGAATTCTATCATATATTCTAGTATTTTTTTTATTATCTATTATTCTAGCAATAATTTTTCCGATTATCAATTTTGCGCTTAAATCATCAATTTCATTCAAATTTTTCTTAAATTTTTATACAAAATCTTATAAACATTCTTACAATATTTTTTTGTCATCAATTTTGCAAAAAAACATCAATTTCATTCCAATTTTTCATAAACTGAATAAATTCTATCAAACATATTTGTAATTTTTTTTCCATCAATTTTGCAAGAAAATCATCAAATATAATTCAATTTTTCAAAATTATATCAAGTAGTTTTGTAATATTTTTTCTATTATCAATTTTACAAGAAAATCATCAATTTTATTCAAGATATATGAGTAATTTCTATTAAATGTATTTGTAATATTTTTTTATCATCAACTTTGAAAGAAAATCACCAAATATAATTAAATTTTTAAAAAATTCTATCAAGTAGCCTTGTAATATTTTTTCTAGTAGCAATATTTGAAGAAAATCATCAATTTTATTCAAGATTTCCGAGTAATTTCTATCAAATACATGTGTAACATTTGTTTATCATCAACTTTGCAAGAATTTCATCAAATATACTCAAATTTTGAAAAATACAATAAAATATTTTTATAACATTTTTTTTTCATCAATAATTCTAGGGGAAAAAATTATTATTTTCATGTTCCAAAAATTTTTAATAGATAAAATTAGTAAAAATAAATAAAAAACTTTTTATGATGATTTTTATTGATTATGATGATGATGATGATAATAAGTAGCACTTACCGCATCGAAAGGATCTTCTTAATTGGTAAAGATCTGCGTAGTCAGCTTTTCATTCTACCCCGTTTACGTTCCTTGGTGACGAGCCAGGAACCAGGCAGTTGGACAACGACCCGTCGATGACGATTTCTCGTTATTATTTTTTCACTTTCCTGATTCCGCTCCTCTGATGACATAACCGCCATGACACTTTCACAATAATTATTTATAACAGTAAAAACAACAACAAATCTAAAATATAATAAGAGTCACCACAAGGTACTGTTGTTTACACATTGAATTTTTGCGTCTAATGTACAAGATAATCATCAATTTTTCTCAAACAGGGAATTCTTTAAGGTTCTGATAACATTTTCTCTGTTCTACAATAAAATTAATAATAATGATACTATTCATCAATAGTTGTAATAGAAAAAATAAATCTTTCCTCTTTATTGTTTAGATTCAAATTTTCAATGTACAAGAAAATCATCAATCATTCTCAAATGGAAGAAAATTCTAGTTTTTTAAAACATTTTCTTCTGTTTTTAATAATATTAATAATAACTATAGCAATAATAATAAAAAAAACATCACAAGACAATTTAGTTTGTAGTTTAAGAATTTAATTTTTTTAATTTACAAGAAAATCATCAATTTTCCTCAACAAAAAAAACTCCAATTGATGATTTATTTTTCTCTCTTGAATATTTATAATCGCAAAATCGAAAGAAAACTTTTATTAAAATTTAATTTAAATTTAAGAATTTCAGCATTTCAAGTGCAAGAATATCACCAATTTTCCGCAAATGGGAGAAAATTTCAATTTATCAAAAAATGTTCTCTGTTTTTTAATAATATTACTACTAATTTTAATAAGAAATAATAATAGTTTTAAAAAAATTCACAAGGTGAGATAGTTTATTTTAATTGTAATATTCGTTTTACAAAAAAATCATCAATTTTCCTCAAAAAAGAAAAAAATTCGAATTTTAGACTTATTATCTTTTCGTGAATATTTATAACAGCAAAATCAAAAAAGAAAACTTAGATTTCTCTATTGACACCTTTAAAGTGCAAGAAAATCATCAATTTTCCTCAAACTGAGAAAAATTTTAATTATAATCATATGCAAAAACAGAAAAAAATGTATTTTTTAAAATTAAAAAAAAAATTAATTCACTTTTGAGAGGCAAAAAAAAATGGTCTTCACTTTAAATTTTTGATGATTTTCTACTTTTTTGGAAATAGAAAAACTTGCACACACACACACAGAGATACTTTAATTAAAAATATTGATTGATATAGATTGAAAGACACATTTTTACGTGCACTCTATTTGAAGATTTAGACGAGTAATATTCTTCATAATTTTTTTTCTCAAACTTTAAGTCACTGTATAGTTGATATATGAGTCTCACGTTGAGAACGAGTGGAATACTAATGTTCATTGTGAACTGTCTTCTTCATGCTTCTATTCGCGAGCCACACAACGACTACTATATAAACACCACTATGTAAAGTTCAACTTTACTGTCCTCCTACATCCTGTCCTCTATTTGTTGAATATGTATTTCAAAATGAGATTTTCAAACGTTGGACACACACAAACTCTCTCTGTCACTCTCTCTCTATTTCTCTGTAAACGATTTGCTTGCTTGACAAGAAAATATGTGTTTTTGTGCTTGTAGAATTAAAAATCACTTTTTTTTAATTTTCAAAAAAAAATAGTTCAAACAGTAAAAAATTTAAATTATAAATTTTTTTTCTAAAAGTAGTAACACTTTTTATTTACTATTTTTTTATTATTTACAATTATTTACTAATATTTACTATTTTTTATTTATTAGAAATAAAAAGTGTATCGTGTTTCTTTTCCATTTTTAACTCAAGAAAAGTTTAAGAAAATCATCAATTTTACTCAAACGAGAAAGAAATTAATTTTATTGATGACAATAATAAATTGCATAATTGAAATATTTCATCTTTAATCACAATAAAGAAATAAAACTTATTTTTTATGGTTCCATCTCAAAAATTTCATCTCTACTCTCTACTCTCTACTCTCATCTCTACTATATCTCTACTCTCAAAAATTTAAAGTTCAAGAAAATCATCAATTTTTCTCAAACGAAAAAGAAATCAATTTTATTGATGACAATATTAGATTGGTATTGAAGTAATTATTTTTATTTACTGCAATGAAACGTAATTTACTGTTTTTACTTTGGATTTAAGAAAAGTTTAAGAAAATCATCAATTTTACTCAAACGAGAAAGAAATTAATTTTATTGATGACAATAATAATTGTATAATTTAAATATTTCTACTTTGATCACAATAAAGGAATAGAACTTATTTTTTAATGGTTCAAACTCAAAAATTTAAAGTTCAAGAAAATCATCACTTTTTCTCAAATAAGAAAAAAATCAATTTTATTGATGACAATAATAAATTGCATAATTGAAATATTTCATCTTTAATCACAATAAAGAAATAAAACTTATTTTTTATGGTTCAAAGTCAAAAATTTCATCTCTACTCTCTACTCTCTACTCTCATCTCTACTACATCTCTACTCTCTACTCTTAAAAATTTAACGTTCAAGAAAATCATCAATTTTTCTTAAACGAAAAAGAAATCAATTTTATTGATGACAATATTAGATTGCTATTGAAGTAATTATTTTTATTTACTGCAATGAAACGTAATTTACTGTTTTTACTTTGGATTTAAGAAAAGTTCCAAGAAAATCATCAATTTTTCTCAAACGAGAAAGAAATTAATTTTATTGATGTCAATATTTTATTATTGAAACTGAACAAATTATTTGTATTTAATAAAAAGAAATGTGATTTACTTCTTATTTATAGTTTAGACTGTGGAAAAGTTGAAGGAAATCATCAATTTTCCTCAAAATGAAAAAGAAATAAAGTTTATTGACAGCAATTTATATTTGAAATTCATTTAATTTTTTTAATTTACTAAGATCAAATGTAACATTTATCTTCTCTAAAAATGATTTTTTTTTAAACTTATCGTCTTTATTTTTTATATTATTATTATAATTGTAATCATCAATTTTACAAGAAAATCATAAATTTCATTCGAGATTTCCATAAATTACTGAGTAAATGCTAATATTTTTCTGTCATCAATTTTGAAAAAAAATTATAAATTTTTACTGTATTTTTGTATAAATTTTCCGAGCAAATTCTAACAAATACGTATTTTTAATCATCAACTTTGCAAGAAATATCATCAAATATACTCAAATTTTGAAAAAGTCCATGAAACATTCTAGTAATAATTCTTCAACCATAAATATGGAAGAAAATCATCAATAATAATCAAGATTTCCATAAATTTTAGTGTAAATTCTGTCAAATATTCTTGTAATATTTTTCCAGCATCAACCTTGCAATGAAATTATCAATCATACTCAAATTTTGAAAAATTCTATTAAATATTCTAGTAAAATTTTTACAGGTAAAGAATTTTGGAAAAATATAAATATTCCCAGGTTTTAAATTTCTAAATAAATAAAATTACTGATTTTTTTTAAGTTTACAAGAAAATCATCAATTTTTCTGGAAGTGAAAGGAAATTGATTTTACTGATGGCAATAGTAATTAGAAATTTAATAGTTCGATTCTATTTACTATAAAATAATTGAAATTGTTTAAACTCTGCAATATAAGTGCAAGAAAATCATCAATTTTCCTCAAAGTAAAAAAAATTTTATCGCCGAAGATAGTAATTTGAAATTTTAGAAAATTTTTCTTAATTACTATAAGAAATGTTTACTTCTTTTATAATTTAGAGTTAGAAATTTAATGTGCAAGAAAATCATCAGTTTCTGTCAAATATAATAGAAATAAATTTTGTTTAATGACAAGTCATTTGAAATTAAAAAAATTGATTTTATTCACTAATATGAAATGTAGAGAATTATTTTATGATTTGGACTGAAAAAAATTAAAGTGAAAGAAAGTCATCAATTTTCCTCAAACAGGGAGTATTTAAAATTTATCAAGTTTTGGACAATAAAATATTTTGTTATTTTCTGTGTAAAAACAAATAAAGTAGAATTTTATTATTATTTGGACTTTAGTACAAACTACAACAATATCATCAATTGCCCTCAAAAAATAAATAAATAAGTGAGTATTATTTTTTTTATTTATTTTATGTAATTTTTTTCTCTTTACTTATAATTATTTTTTATATTTTTTTTATTTATGACTATTTTTATTTACTATTCCCTAGTAAATAATTATATTTACTGAATTATTAATATAACAAAAATAAAATTTTAAGTTCAAAATTCAAATAAAGAAAATGTAACAGAACATTTTTAAAAGTGTGATAAAAGTTTGAAGTCGTTTAGTAAGTACATCGTAAAATTGCAATTCCTTCCGACGAATTGAATTAAAAATTAAAATAAAATTTGTAATTATCATTTTAATACACGGAAATTAAATCGAAAATTTAATATTGAATAATCTCCTTGTCTTGAATCGTTTAATTTGCTAATGGTACAATCTTTGATTTTTAAAAGGAAGGAAAATGAAACATTATTTTTCCATTGCAATTAAGTTGATTAAGTACTTCATCTCTTTTATTCCATATTCCAATTTCCTGGGCAACATTGAAATGTCTTTTGAGGCTGATTGAAATATTTGAAATACGTCGGTGAATATAAATCACGTTTACAAACTCTAATTTAATCGGATTCATTTATAAACATAAAGGCATCGAGAAGTCTCATGATACTATAAATTTAAACTTGAAAGGACACAATTTCTAAATTAAACGCATTATTATTATTATTATTATTATTATTATTATTATTATTATTATTATTATTATTATTATTATTATTATCGTGTGAGTGCGAAAATTTACAAATTATTATTATCCATTTTATACCGAAATATATTATTGTTATATATACATATGTTTCGTAAATTATCTCACTGCGAACTATAATTTAATTCAATGGGATTTATGAATAAATAACATTATTATAAATTTTGAATTTTATTAAAAAATATTATTCGATTTTTTATTATTAAAAATAGAACAATTTTCCGACAAGAATATCATCAATTTTTACCCAAAATCGGGTAACAATGGAAATTTGTTCTTTATTTTACCGTTTAAACGTTTGACCTTTGACATTTAAAATTAAATTTAAAAAAAATTGTTTTAAAACAATTTTTTTCAATTGCATAGAGTTTAATAATCAAGAGAAGAAAATCATCAATTTTTTACAAATGCGCAAAAAACAAAATTTTTTATATATAAATTACTTTTAAAATTAAGAACCACTTGATTTTCTTAATGTTTGGTCGTGATGTTTTAGAGGCAAGAAATTCATCAATTTTTTAATAGGAATATCATCAAGTTTTACCCAAATAGAGAAAGAGTTGTAATTTTTTCTAAATATGTATTTTTTCTGCATTTTAACCTTTAAACATTTATGACATTTGGAAATAATGGTATTTTTTAATGACAGGAGTTTAACAATCAAGACAAGAAAATCATCAATTTTCTACAAAATGAACAAAAAACAAAATTTTTATAAGAAAATACATGGACTACTTCTAAAATTAAGAAACATTTGATTTCTTTATTGTCTGGTATTGAGATTTTTAAGATAATAAAATCATCAATTTTCCTCAAACAAAAAGAAAAAGAAAATTCTTTGTCTTTCTTAAATTTTTAATCGCTTTTTTAGTTTCTACTGTTTATTTTATTACAAACAGAATAAAAAAAAATCTTAAATGCTTTTTTACTATTAGAACGTAAGCAACCATAGAGCAAGAAAATCATCAAATTTCCTCAAAATCGAAAAAAAGTTGATTTTATTGACGATTTGACACTTTTTCAGCTTTCTAAACCAAATATTAAGACTGATTTTGTTTTTATTTTCTGTTAAGGCTGAAGTATTAAAAACAAAAGAATCATCAAGTTTCCTCAAACGAGAAATTTGAAAAAATCAGGAAATAATCATTGGAACTGATAATTTCTGATGATAAAAATATAATTTTTGGTGATGTATTTATAATTATCGATGAAAATATTTTTTTGTAAGAAAAATAAAATTTTTAGTTATGCAATTATAGTTTTTATGACAAAAATGTAATTTTTGATGACAAAATATTTTTTTATCGTAAATGAATATTATTTAATGAAAGAAAAATTTATGATAGCCAAAAAATACTTTTTGATGATAAAAGAATAATATTTAATTAAAAAAAATTTTTTGTTGTCTAGAAAAAGCTTTTTGAGAATAAAAATAAACTTTTTGATGACGCAATTGTAATTTTCAGTGGAAAAATATTTTTTGATGATAAAAGAATATTTTTTGATTCCAAAAAATAATAAATTTCTTATAAATGAAAAATATTTTTTGATAAAAAAAATATAATTTGTGATCAAGTCTTTATATTTTTCAATGATAAAAGAATATATTTAATTGAAAAAAAATTTTTTTTTTTTTGATGACTAAAGAAAACTTTTTGATGACAAAAAAATATTTTTTATTGAAAAAAAAATTTTTGATAAAGAAATTACAATATTTTTGATGATTAAGGAATATTTTTTGATGACTTAAAAATATTTAAATAAATAGAGACTTAGAAAAATAATATTTAAATAAATAAATTTGTTTGATGAGAAAAAATACTTTTCAATAACTAAAGAAGATTTTTTGATGACAAAAAAGTAACTTTTAAAGGCAAAATGTTTTTTGATGATAAAAGTATTTTTTTTTTCTTTTGATGAAAAAAAAATACTTTTTATATAATTAATAATTATTTTTGATGACAAAAAAGTAACTTTTGAAGACAAAAGTAAATTTAAAAAAAAAATACTGTTTGATGACAAAAATGTAATTTTTGATGACGCAATTACAATATTTTTGATGATGAAGAGATATTTTCTGATGACATAAAAATATTTAAATAAATAAAGAATTAGATAATTTTTTTGATGCCAAAAAATACTTTTTAATAACTGAAGAAGATTTTTTGATGAAAAAAATATAATTTTTGATTACAAAATATTTTTTTAATGAAAAGTAAGAATATTTTTTAACGAAAGAAAAATAATTATTTTTGATGACAAAAAAGTAACTTTTAAAGAGAAAACAATTTTTTGATTAAAAAAATACTAAAAAATTAATTTTTGATGACAGAACTGTAATTTTTGATGATACAATTACAGTTTTTTGATGATATCTTTTTATGATGATTCTTTTACTTTTTTTGAAGACAATGGAATATTTTATATTATAAAGGGTGTAAATTTTAAACACGTGTAATGAGTAAATAAATAAATGAATAAATTTTCTGATGAAAAAAGAAAATTTTTTGGAGACAATAGAATATATTTTTTGATGAAAAAAAAAAATTTTTTGAATACAACAAGAAATATATTTTTAGATGAAAAAAGAATATTTTCATTTCCATCAAAAAAAAAAAATAATTTTTTGCTAACAAAACCAAACTAATTGTTATGACAAAATTTTTCCAGTTTGCAAAGCTAAAACTCTTTTTTCCCTCCAACATTAAAAAAGTTTTTATCAACAATATTTTATGTCCATTTTTTTCTTATTTTATAATTTCACAACGAACGTAGAATGTCATTTTTTCCCTCTAATTTTCCATCTCTATATATATACGACTTGGCAATATAACTTGTGCCATATAATTTTCTTTTTTCTATTTCCTTCTTACTTCTTCTTCTTTTTCTTCTTGTTCTTTTTTTTTGCAAAAAAGATCTTGAAGTAGTCATTTACCTTCTGGAAAGATGTAATAAATGTGAACCGTCTTTTGAACTTTGTAAAGTAACTGAAGCATAATCGAGTTGGAAGCTTTGTGAGAAGTAGCCCGTATAGTAATTTTCGTGAAAGTAATTAACTCACATCACTGACACTGCCTTAATACCCACTAGTGGAGGGATGACCTTTCCAACACGCAAGCATGACACAAGTTCTTTCAAGCGAAAGTTTTGCTTTTTTCGAAAAAGTGAGAGAGAGAGAGAGAGAAAAGAATTTTTTTTCTTACAAACGAATAAAAATTTTTTCAAAAATAATAACCAATAGCAATTGATTTTAGTGACAGTTTTCTCGAAGTGTAAGGAAACTAATGAAAAATTTCATAACAATAATAACAAAAATAGAAATAGTAATAATAGTAAAAATAAAACCTAGTTAATAATAAAAATAATAAAAAATAATAAAAAATAATGATAAAAATAATAAAAAATAATAAAAATAATGAAAAAAATAAAAATAATAAAAAATAATAAAAATAATAAAAAATAATAATAATAATTAAAAATAAATAAAATAATAATTATTAAAAATAGTATTAATAACAAAAATAGTAAAAATAGTAAATAATAAATACTAATAATTTATATAAATAGTGAAAATAGTAAAAATATCAAGAACAGTAAATAATAATAAAACTAGTAAATAATGATTATCATGATAGTAAAAATGAGAAGCAAAAAAATAATTATGATAATTTTAGTAGTAATAATAATAATTACAGTAATTACAATAAATTCAAACTAATAATCATCACAAAATGGCGTAGAACGCACGATAAATATTTTGCATTTATTATCATTTTAATATTTGCAAGAGAGCCGACAGTCTTGTCTCGCGTTATTTTCGGCGTGAATCTATAATAGTAACTAAAGAGTTAAAAGTGGGAGTTGAAGTCTCATGGCCCGGACTACTTGGTGACAATATTTAAACGTGTATGTTTAAATGCCTTCCCTTTCCTACTCTCGAGATGCAAATTATCCCCCTTCTTTTTTTATAGATAAAAAAATTTTTTTTTTTCAAAAATAGTGTTTTTTTTTTATTTTTTACACTTTTTTTCTCAAAAATAAAGAAAGGGATTGTTGTGGTTTTTACAGTGATCGATTATATAGCAACTAAACTACATGCCTCTACCATTATTTTAATCGAATTAAATGGAAAAATAAAGAATTGAGTATAATTTTATTTATCGTTCGTCGGTAAGGTAGAAATCTACCATACAAAAAAAATGTTTTGCGAATTTGCTAAGAATGTTTTTTTATAATTTTCCTTGCACTTTATTCTTTAAAGAATTTTTTTAATCGATCGAATTCTGTATAAATCACAAATAATTCTGATCATTTGTACAAAAAATTATCTACAATTCATAGTATTTTTTAAATGTTTTTTTAGTTTTTGCAGTATTTAATTTTTTTGTTTTTTTAGTTTTTGGTTTTTTTTTTGTTTTTGTACTAAACTAAATGCCTTAACCATTATTTTAACCGATTTAAAAATTTTTTTTTTAGTTTTTGCAGTATTTAATTTTTTTGTTTCTTTAGTTTTTGGTTTTTATTTTGTTTTTGTACTAAACTAAATGCCTTAACCATTATTTTAACCAAATTAATTTTTTAATTAATTTTTTTCTGTAATTTTTGTAGTATTTAATTTTTTTGTTTTTTTTTTGTTTTTGTACTAAACTAAATGCCTCAACCTATTATTTTAACAGAATTAACATTTTTTTTTGTTTTTGTACTAAACTAAATGCCTTAACCATTATTTTAACCAAATTAACAATTTTTTTCAGCTTTTGTAGCTTTTAATTTTTGCTTTTCATTTTATTTATTTATTTTTTTATTTATTAATATTAATATATACGAGCAATGGCCGTGGTTTTTATTGTTAATTAATTATAGTAATTATAATTAATTTTACTTTACTTTTTTTATTTTGTTGTACATTTTTTTTGATAATTTTTTGAGGTAGATTTCAACCTTACCGACGAGCGATAAACAAAATTGTACTCAATTCTTTATTTATTTATTTAATTCGGTTAAAATAATGGCAGAGGCATGTAGTTTAGTTGCTATATAACCGATTGCTGTAAAAATCACAACAATCCCTTTCTTTATTTTCGAGAAAAAAGGTGTAAAAAATAAAAAAAAACGCTATTTTTGAAAAAAAAATTGTTTAATAAAAAAAAAGGAGTGGGAGAATTTGCCTCTCGAGAGTAGGAAAGAGAAGGCATTACTGTCTCATTACTAATTGTAATAAAATATATTATAAAAGTAAGAAAATTTAATTCTTTTTTCATTTACAGGTAAATTTAACAAGTTACATAAAAAAAATTTATAATTCTAACCAAAAAGAAGAAATCTGTAAATTTTTCCTTTTGCTTGTTATTTTTTTTCTATTCTCTTTCACTTTTTATCTTTATTTTTCCAGCTTTTCCTCTCTTTTAAATATTTTCTCTCTGTGGAATTTTTCTCCTTTTTGAGCTTTAACGTCTCGCTCCCTCACATTTTCTTTCTCTCTTCATCTTCTTTTTCTTCTCCTTCTTCGTCCTCGATTTCTTTCACTCGAACGTTTCTCTCTGGAGAGAAATCCGCCTCTTTCAGAGTCAGCAAGCATTATAAATAGTGGATACCCTGGGTGACAAAATCGAGAGGGAAAACTTGCAGAATCGCGAAAGATAAAACGAGATAGATAACGGAAGAAAATTTTGCCTCCTGAGCACGTGCACATTTCTTAAAGATTAGTGTACTTGTCTTCATGTGAAATGTTTTTTATTGCCTTCTCAATTTTTTTTTTATTCTCACTTCGTACCAATAAAAAAAATACAAATGTGACACAAATAGATTTAATAGAAAATAAATTCATAAATAAATAGTATTCTCACTCTATATACCTGTATAAAAAATCTAGAAGTGATAAAAATAATTTAATAATAAATAAATAATAATAGTAGTAGTAATAATGATAATAAAGAAATTAATGTTACTATTTTTTTAAAACCAGATTTAATTATTATTCATAATTTTATAAATAATTATAGAATTAGAAATATCTCGAGATTCAATATGGAGACGTCACTCTCCACCTGAGAACGCCAAGGTCACCGCTAGATGGCAGTTTAGTTCTTTCTTGGAATTTCTCCTGACACCTGGTGGTGACCTTGGCGTTCTCAAGTGGAGGTATTAAACCACCGATTTAAAAACTTTTTTATAATTGAAAAAATGTTATTGTGCGAATAATTGAAACTGTTATTTGCTATTTTAATGATTAATATTAATTTAATAATTAAAGATTTTAAATTGTTTTTAGTGCATTCAAATTTCAAAACACAATATACTCGTTATTTGTGAATATAAATTATTATTTATTCACATTATTTATTTATTTATTTATTTATTTATTTAAAGTGCGAATATTTGCAACTATTACGAAAATTTTATAAAACTTTTTGATACTATTTTTTATTTCTAAATTCAATCCTAACGTATTTTAAAATTTTTTTTTTTGTAAATTCCCCCTCCTTCAATTTTTCTTGAAATCCATCATGGAATTTTATCAAAGAAAGAAAATTCTCGCTCTTGTTACTGGTGAGCGGCAGTCTTCTTATTGGAAATTTTAATCCATTAAGGTCCAGTTTTACTAGAATTTTATTGATCAAATAAATACCACGGTTGTAAAAATATTTATGACGATATTTACAGCTTGGGATCGACAATAGGGAATCATTTTTTAGGACGTTTTTTTTTATTTTATTTTATCAACACCGATCGCTCTTGTATCATTTTTCTGAAATAATAAAATACAAATACACTTTTAGTATATAACAACTGGGTCAAAATTGTTGATAAATTCCTTTTTCATTGCAAGAAAATTTATTTTTAAGAAATTATTTTTTTACTCCTGAGTATACTGACATGACGATAATTTTTCTGATTTATTTTTACAAGTATTTATTAATATTTGATTAAAAAATATATTTTTTATATTTTTTTCACTTTAATATTTTGTTTTTATTTTTTTTATATTTATTAATATTTACTATACTAATGGTAGGGATTAAAATTAATAAGAATATAAATTTTAATAAACACGTAATAAAGTTGAAATTGATAAAAATGTGAATTTAATTAAAAATATAAATATTGATAAAAATTTAAATTAATAAAAATGTAAATGTAAATATAAATATAATCAAAAATTAAATTTATAACAAAAAAATAAATATTGAAAAAAACATAAATATTTAATAATATTAAAGGTCTAAATAATGCAAATTTATGAATTACAAAATACAAATATATATATATATATATAATTATTAATAATATTTAAATTTTAATTACAAAATTTTCAATATTGTAAATTTTTAATTCTTTTGTCTCATTTTTTATTTTTTGAATAATTAATATACATATATATACTGTAACAAATTTGTTATTCAGTTACTTATTGCCTCGAGGTATATTTCGACAAATCCAAAATTGGTGACCTAATTATCGATTGCTGTCTAATTAAGCCATTATATTGTTTGAAGGTGTCATACGCCGTACATAACGAAAATGGATTTTATTCAACAATGATAGTTGGGAATGAAGTTAATTTATTAAATATGTAATCGTATTTGGTTGATTGCTCTTATTGCTTATAATTAGACTTCAATCTATAAACAGACGTAACAATTATCAATTATTAAATATAATTGTGTCGCTATTAGAAAACTTTCTTTTCTCTCATCTTAGATCCAGTATAACCGAAAATTGTAAATAAAAAATAATAATAAAAATAATAAAAACAATTATTTGTTTTTATTATAAATATTTCATTTTTTTCATATATATTATATATATTTTTATATATTTTTATATATATTTGTTGTTATATAATTAAATAAAAATATATAAAAATATATTATATATATATATATATATATATATATATATATATATATAATATATAAAAAAACATGAAATATTTATAATAAAAACAAATAACTGTTTTTATTATTATTATTATTTTTTTTTATTTACAATTTTCGGTGATACTGGACCCATTTAAGTAATAAATAAAATAAATTATTAATTTTGTTATTAATATTGTCATTGATATTGATATTATTATTATCATTATTATTAGTACCATAGTAAATAAAAATATTATATGAAAAAAATGACAACAAAAAGAGTATACTAATGCTTTCTTTTTTTTATATTATTATTTTTTATTATTATTGTTACTTTCTGATTTTTTCTCTCACTTGTCGTCATTGCTTTTAATTTAATGAAAAAAACAACATATTTCTCATTTTATAATTTTTTTTCATATTATTTTATATATTTTTCTCCATTATTTTACTTTCCATTTTTATTATCTTTTTGAAAATTATTTTTTTCACTTTATTACTTTTTCTCCATTTTTTTTCTTCATTTTTATTCTTCTTCACATCTAGTTCTTAATTTATTTTTCTTGTACCTTTAATTTTACTTGTCTGTAATGTGTTTTAAAAAAGTAATTTGCTTTTTATGTTCTTTTTATGATTATTTTTTTTGAATAATTTTTTTACGACTCTATAACTATTTAAGAAAAATAACAAATTAATTAATTAACCCTTTTTTTATTAATGATTTTGTAGTTCTTTTTACTTTTTTTAGTATCTTTTATTATTTCTATTCTTTGATATTTTGTTCGCATTTTTTCAGTTGTTTATATTTTTTTGTAGTTTTTTACATAGTTTTCATTTTTTTTTAGTTTTGTATAGTTTTTTGTAGTTTTTCTCAGTCTATTTTATTTTTTTGAGATCTTTTTAAATTTTCCTGTTTAGGGGTATCCCTGTTTTGTATAGTTTTCCTGTGGTTTTTTTTATTATTATTTCCTTTTTGGACTTTTTTGTGGATTTTTAGTATTTTTTATAGTTTCTTTTAAATGTTTCATTCTTATTTCCTCTGTTTGGACTTTTTTTTTCTTTTTTGTAGTCGTTTAGTAGTTTTTTTTAAAACTGTTTTTAGTCTTTTTAAAATGTTTTCGGGTGCTTAAAATCGTTGTAGTTTTTTTATTCTTTTTGTAGTTTTTTATTCTTTTTGTAATTTTTTATTCTTTTTGTAGTTTTTATTCTTTTTGTAGTTTTTTAATGTTTTCCTTATTTTTTTTAGTTTTATTAAGTTTTTGTAGTTTTTCTCGGTCCTTTTTTTATTTCTTGGAGTTTTTTTTAAATATTTGTATAGTTTTTTATTTTTAATTTCTTTTTGGACTTTTTTTTCATTTTTGCAGTTTTTTATGACTTTTCTCTAAAGTTTTATTGTTATTTTTCTTTTTGGACTTTTTTTCTCTTTTCAGTCGTTTAGTAGTTTTCTGTGGCTTTTTTCAATTTTTTAAAAATTATTTTAGGTTCTTTTACATTTTTGTATTTTTGTAATAGTTTTTTACAGTTTCTTACAGTCCTCTTCAATTTTTTTTTTTTTTTGTAACTTTTTCTATTGTTTACTTTTTTTGGGTTCTTTAAATTTTGGTAGTTTTTAATAGTTTTTTTTTGTATTTTGATTACTGTTTTTCTTATTTTTTTAGTTTTATTAAATTTTTTGTAGTTTTTCTCAGTCTTTTATATTTTTTTTAATTTATTAAAATTTTTTTTAATTTAATAAAATTTTTTTTAATTTATTAAAATTCTTTTTAAATTAAAAAAAAAAAAATTTTATGTTTATTTTTTGGAGTTTTCTTTTTACGTTTTCCTGTTTTGTATAGTTTTCTTGTAGTTTCTTTATTTTTATTTCTTTTTTTGGACTTTTTCTTTTTTGCAGTCGTTTAGTAGTTTTTTGTAGCTTTTTCAATCTTTTTAAAAATTTTTGGGTCCTTTTACATTTTTGTATTTTTTAAATAGTTATTTACAAGTTTCTTACAGTCTTTTTCATTTTCTTATATGTAGTCTTTTGTAGCTTCCTGCAGCTTTTTGTACTATTCCATTGTTTTGATTGTTTTAAATATTTGCACTTTTTTAATAGATTTTTTCCCAGATTTTTCAGCAATTTTTTAAAACTTTTTTTATGTCTTTATATTTTTGCAGTTTTTAAATAGATTTTTGCAGCCTCTTTTATTTTTTTTATTTTTGAAGTTTTTTTTTCATTTTTTTGCAGTTTTTCTAAAAAAGTCTTTCTGTAGTTTTTTTAAGACTAAATTAATTAATTAATTACTTAATTTCTTTAATTCTTTCTAGACTTTTTTTTAATAATTTTTTTAAAATTTTAACTATTCTTAAGAATGAAGAAAATGTATGTCTGTGTTTTCCCTTTAATTTCTCGATCTCTTTTTAAAAAATTCTCTCTGTGTGCATTATATGTGAAATTTTTATCTCTTATTTTTAAATTAACATTACTTTTTTCCTTTTATCCGTGCACATACATACGTTGTATATAAAATTCTCTGTCTTTCTTTCATTTTTTTTAAATTAAAAAGAAGTTCTTTCCATCAAATAAATTCCTATCCTTTCTGTTAAATGTTTATTATATATTTATGTCTTTTCAATTTTCCATAGACATACTTTTCAAATATTTGTTTCACTTTTGTATTCTCTCCAATTCTCTCATCTGTATACAAAGATTTTAAAATATTTTCTTTATAATTTCTCTCTCTCTCTCTCTCTCTCTCTCTCTCTCTCTCTCTCTCTCTCTCTCTCTCTCTTAAACTTTGATTGCTATCTTTTCAAAATTTACGATGCAAAATTATCTCCAAGAAAGTGAAATATTTTTATTTTCTCAATTTACTTTTATTTAGTTAATTATTTTGTTTATTTAATTTAATTTTCTCTTTTATTAATTTTTACATATTATTTATTTTCTATTTATTCTTATTTTATTTATTTGATTAATTTCATAAATTATTTTTAATTCATTTTTAATTTATTCTTATAAAATAATTTTATATTTTTTCTACAAAATTAGTATTTTTTCATACTTTTATTTTTTCTACTTATTTTATATAAATAATTTATTTTCCTAATTTATTTTTTTCATTATTATTTATATTATTATAATTTCTATTTATATTGTATGTACGTTGGTCGGGCTTGCTAAGGCACCTCGACTGTTTAATTGCTTCAGTTCAAGGGACGTGCGTTCGAATCCCCCTATAGACAAATTAATTTCTATAGAAATTAATTAAATAATTTAAAATTAATTAATAAGATAAATATATTTCTTATTATCTTATCTCATTAATTAATTTTCATTTATTGAATTAATTAATTTTTACTTTATTATTTTATTTCAATACTTTAATGTTAAATTTATTCAAAAACCAAACTTTTAACGTTTTAATTAATTTTTAAAAATTTATACCGATTTTCTATAAATTTCTATATATATACTACAATTTCCAATAATTTTTTTATTTCCCTTTCTTTGAATGTTTGTCGGAAAATAGAATTGAGAGAGATAAAGCGTTATGAGAAGATATATTAGATATGCGCTGAGTAATTTAAAAGAGAAAAAAAGAGAACCACGGAATATGAGATTAAAGGAAAAAGGAGAGCTGCAGTATGCGAAGAATACTTGCACATGAGGCCAAGGACGAGTAGTAGTCGAAGAAAGAAAATAGCAGTGAGTGTAAAGAGTACTGAAGTACCTCTCATGCTCAATATAACTATCTTTCCTTCCTCTTTTGAAAATAAGAAGTACGGCATTTTTTTTTCATTTTTTTTCTTGTCTTTACACAAACAATACATATTTTAAATTCCAAAGTTGTTTTTTGAAAAAAAAAGAAGAATTATTCTAAACTAAACAGTTTTTTTTCACACGACTTTAATTCTATTATATTATCATTTCTTTTGGAATTTTTCTTTTTTTATTTTACAATTTTTCAATTTCTAAAATGCATAATTAAAAGAAATTCACCTACATTGAGAGAGAAATATTTAAATATACCGAAAATAAAAATTTACCTGAGAATTTGGGCCCTTGCTAGATACGGTCCTGTCTTATGCTCGTCTGATTGGTTACCGTTCCCCCCACCTTGAGGAGCAGCCAATAGAAAGTCACCTGAAACTCATATCGCCGATTTTTCGTTTCCGAAGCTTAAAAATAATTCTTTACACTTTCCACAAATATTTTCTTTTATAATCGAAAACAAAAAAAATTATAATATAATTGATAAATAATTATTAATATAATAAGAATATTCGAATATAATAATCAATAAAAGTAAATTACATAAAAATTAATTTTATTAATAATATTGACTGTTAACAATTGTGATAATGACTTGTCCCGTTCATAAATAAATACATAAAAAAAATTATTAATAATTATTTTTTGTTATATGAAGAATTAATTAATTGAAGATTAAGATTAATTAATTGATTCAATAATAAAATTTAATATCAAAAATAAAATTTAAAATAAAATTTTTTCTTAAATAATAATGAAATACCAGTTTTGCGTTATTAAATAATTAAATATATTTATCAGACATGAATAAAAAATTTTTTTAATAGGAGAATTATGAGCAATAATTTTTTTTCGTTTTTTTTCATTTATTTTAATAATGTTTGTGTGTTGGTTGTGTATAATATTATTGTAAATTGTATAATAATTGTAATAATAATAATAGTAACAGTAGTAATAAGTAGTAATAGCGAGACGCGCGTATTATTTCAACAGAAAAAAAATCTTCAGTTGCTTGATTTTAATTAATTGCAACATTATTTTTTTTTATTATTTTCACGAAAAAAAGAAGAAAAATTTCATGTGTGAACATTTTTTTTTAAAGGCGTCATTTTTTACTCGCACGCAAAGAAAGAAGAGAAGAAAATACGAGTGTTGGTGCGTTTGTGAGAAAATAATTTTTTTTTGGTCGCGAATGATGAGAGAGAGAAAAAAAAATTGTGATTGAGTGATGGTAATTTTTTTTTATTCTTCCTCCTCCTCTTCTTCTTCTTCCTCTTCTTCTTCTTCTTCCTCCTCTTCTTCTTCTTCCTCCTCCTCTTCTTCTTCCTCTTCCTCTTCTGCCTCACCCTCCTCTGCCTCTTCTTCCTCTTCTTCTTCGTCGAATTGCGGTTCCTCAAGATCGACGTCACCCGATGCCTTCACGTCTTCCTCGCCTTCCGGTGATTCGGGATCGCCAGTTTTCTTTCCTGGCCTCTCGCCAAACCATTTTGGTAGCTTCGCTGTTTAGTGGAAAAACAAAATTTTTCATTAATTAATTTTTTTTGTTTTCTTTTTTTTTGTAAATTCAAGAGTGGATATTGATTTTTTTCGAAACTAATTTACAATTAATCCGATTGATTCTAATTCGAAATAATTAGGTTCAATTCGAATTCCTTTTAAATCTCTCTAATTCGAATCAGTTTTAATTTTGTCTAATTCGAATTCGTTTTAATTTTATCTATATCTAATTCAATTTAATTCTGTCTAATTCGAATTCGTTTTAATTTTGTCTATTTCTCATTCACTTTAATTCTGTCTAATTCGAAATCGTTTTAATTTTATCTATTTCTAATTCAATTTAATTCTGACTAATTCGAATTCGTTTTAATTTTGTCTATTTCTAATTCAATTTAATTTTGTCTAATTCGAATTTATTTCCTCTAAATAAAATTTAATTCAAATTAATACTCTCTAATTCGAATGATTTTTGCCTAATTCTAAATATCTATATATTAATTAATTAGATTAATTTTAATTCGAAATAATAAAACATAATTGGAATTCGTTACAATTCTGCTGCATTCGAATTCACTACGAGTATGTTAAAATTCTACCACATCCGAATTTATTCGGTCTAATTCTAATTAATTTCTAACTAATTCAAATTTATTCCAATTCCTATAAATGAATTGAATCAATTCAATTTTTTCAAATTCGAAACAACACAATTCGTTTCGAATTGGTTATAATTTTATTGCATTAGAATTAATTCTATCGAATTGAAATTAATTCTATCTAATTCGAATTTATTCCAATTCCTAATAATTGTATTTAATTTCTATTTAATTCTAATTCAAAATAATTGAATTCAGTTTGGAATTAATTCTATTTAATTCTAATTAAAAGTAATTGTAGTTATTTCGAATATATTTCAATACGAATTTATTCCAATTCCTAAGGAAAAATAATAATAGTATTCTTATTTGAAATAATTAAATTAAGTTCAAATTAAATTCTATTTAACTTGTATTCAAATTGTAACTAAAATGAATTTTATCTAATTCCAATTCTTTCTAATTCGAAAAAATTGATGAAATAAATAAACGAAAGTTAACAAAAATAATTGGCTAAAATAAATGCTTAAAATTTAATTAACTAATTCTACCTCAAATTAATTGTATTAATTCATTTTATCCATTTCGAATTAATTCCACTAAAATTTTAATTTACTCGTAATTTATAAATATTCACGATAATTAGAATTAACTTTGAGAAATTCAAAAATTAATTCTATTCAATTCTAATTCGATTTTATTATAATTCTTAATAATTATGAATAATTCGAATTTATTCTGCTTCATTCAAATTCATTTACATTTAATTCTAATATAATTTTATCAAATTCGTAATAATTATATTCAATTCGAATTTAAAATACCTAATTCGTAATAATTCTACTTAATTCGAATTCTTTTCAACTAATTCGTATTAATTCTGTCTAAATAGATTAATCTCGTAATAATTTCAATTAATTCTTTCTAATTTGTTATAATACCATCTATAAATCGAATTAATTCTTTTTAATTCGTAATAATCTAAATAAATTTTTTTCTAATTCGTAATAACTCGTATCGAAATCGAATCAATTTGTAATAATTATATTCAATTCAAATTTAAAATACCTAATTCGTAATAATTCTACTTAATTCTAATTCTTTTTAACTAATTCGTATTAATTCTGTCTAAATAGATTAATCTCGTAATAATTTTAATTAATTCTTTCTAATTTGTTATAATACCATCTATAAATCGAATTAATTCGTAATAATTTGAATTTATTCTTTTTAATTCGTAACAATTTGAATTAATTCTTTTTAATTCGTAATAATCTAAATAAATGTTTTCTAATTCGTAATAACTCGTATCGAAATCGAATCAATTTGTAATAATTATATTCAATTCAAATTAAAAATACCTAATTCGTAATAATTCTACTTAATTCGAATTCTTTTTAACTAATTCGTATTAATTCTGTCGAAATAGATTTATTTCGTAATAATTTCAATTAATTCTTTCTAATTTGGTATAATATCATCTATAAATCGAATTAATTCGTAATGATTCTATGTCTAAATCGAATTAATTCGTAATGATTCTATGTCTAAATCGAATTAATTCGTAATAATTTGAATTTATTCTTTTTAATTCGTAACAATTTGAATTAATTCTTTTTAATTCGTAATAATCTAAATAAATGTTTTCTAATTCGTAATAACTCGTATCGAAATCGAATCAATTTGTAATAATTATATTCAATTCAAATTAAAAATACCTAATTCGTAATAATTCTACTTAATTCGAATTCTTTTTAACTAATTCGTATTAATTCTGTCGAAATAGATTTATTTCGTAATAATTTCAATTAATTCTTTCTAATTTGGTATAATATCATCTATAAATCGAATTAATTCGTAATGATTCTATGTCTAAATCGAATTAATTCGTAATAATTTAAATTTTGTAATAATCTGAATTAATTCTTTTTAATTCGTAATAATATGAATTAATTTTTTTCTAATTCGTAATAACTCGTATCGAAATCGAATCAATTCGTAAGAATTCTTACTAAATCGAATCAATTCGCAATAATTCCATCTAAATCGAAATAATTCTTTTCAATTCGAACAAATACTTTCTAATTCGTAACAATTCTGTATCAAAATCATATACGAATCCTTTTGAATTCAATATAATTCTCACTAATTCCTATAAAATTCTATTCAATTTTTTTTTATTAATCCCATTCAAAAATGAATTAATTAATTCTAAATTTGAACAAATTCTTTCGAATTACAAATCAATTTTTTATTAATTTTTAAATTAGCATTCATTCACATTTTACATCCTCAATAATTTGGAAACTTCTTATCCGACTAGTGGATTAATATTAAAAGGATCTGAATTGTTAAACAATTAATTAAATAATTAAAGCCACACATTTTTGTTTAGTAATTTCCTTAAGGATTTAGGGGGTGGGGGTGGTTTGTTTAATTTGAAGAAAAAATTTAATAAAAAATAATAAAACAACCTGGCCAACTGAAGATGGGAGGGCCATTTTTAAATACGTACTCTTTTGACGACCAAGGAACTGCTCTTTCTGAAGGTTCCATTGTTTTTCCATGGTGTCCTTGATCTGATCGGTGAGACCCTGAAACACCAAAGGAAAGCATGCTAGGATTCTCACTCAGGGTTCGTCGCCTGGTTCATTTTTCGGATTTTTTTTCTGTTTTTTTTTTTTCATTTGCTCTCTTTTTCTTTTTATTTTGAATTTTTTCACTATCAGTTGTTGTTCATTAAGAGCATTTTTCTTGTATCTTTTATTTACACATGCTGATTGGTGAGGGGGAGAGAGGGGGGGGGGGTATTTTAACAACGGCACCAAATAGACATCAAGTGGGTGAACCGTTTTTGTTTTTAATTGTTATAAACAAATTGTAGACATATATATGTACATGGGGGACAAAAATAGTTACTTTCAGGGAAAGAAGGATTTTTTCCCTTTAACATAAATTTACACCAATAAAAAGAATATTTACACCAATTGTTTTTTATTCACCTTTTGGAGATTGTGATTTATTTTATCAACAATAGAGGATTAAGATGATTCTATTTGAAAGTGGAATTAAAAACAAAAGATATTTATAATAATTTGTAATTGTAAAATTTCAAATGTAGAATTGTAAAATTTATATTTTATTAAGTAAATTGAAATTAAATATAAATTCTGAATAGAGTTTTAAATTTGTTTCGTTAGCTGGTTCGAAGAAAAAGGCAGTGGGCGTGGCCTTGACTAGGAGTGGGGGCAACGAGAGTGAGTGAGAGCGGACGGAACTTCTCTCTCACTCTCATTGCGCCCCCCACTTTGCCTCAAGGTCACGCCTTTGTATTTCCTTTCGTTCCAAACTCTTCTCTAATAATTATGAAAATTGCAAAAACAATTCTAATTCTAAGTTATAATAAATAAATAAATAACAATAAATTCTAATCAGAATTTAAAATAATGAAATTGATAACTAGAATTTAAAAAATTTTTTGAAATTTTTAATATTAGAAATTTAAATCCATAGTCTGGAATATTGAAGACATTTGGAAAAATGAAGAAAATTGACAACAAAAAAATGGAATTAATAAGTACAGAGAGAAAAAATCGAGGGTCGTAAACAAGACAACAGCAGGCAGAGGGATTTTTTTTTTCTTTGAAATAACGGAGCGACTCACTTTTGGTGCGTTTCATAAATTGCTCTGTTTTCTGTTTCCACAATTTCTCGTTGATCTCCGCGAGAAGAGTGTCATATCCCTGTCATCATCATTTTTGTTCATTTTAAAAGAAAAAAAAAATATTTTTAACTCAATTTTTGATGAATTTTTTTTTTTTAATTTCTTTTTTTTTCTTCCTCTTTTATATATTTAAATCCGTAAATTTTGAAAGAAAATTTTTCTTTTGTTTTTCAATACTTACACCCTCGAAGAGTTTCTTTTTGTCGTCATAGGACCTGGTGTCTACACGACGCTCATACTTGGAGGCGACTTGAATTTTAGGCTGTTGAAATAAAGAAAGAAATTTAAATTTTGATACTTTTTTAATTATTCGATTTTTTGGAATTTGAAATAAAAAAATATTTCTTATTGTTAATAAATAGGTGAAGAAATATTTACTGCTGTAAATAAAGAAAACATTTACTGCTGTAAATAAAAAAAAATATTTACAACTGCAAATAAATAAAAAAAATATTTACAACTGCAAATGAATAAAAAAAAATATTTACTGCTGTAAATAAGTAAAATAAAAATATTCAATGCTGTAAATAAATTTAAAAACAATACTAACTGGGTATTTTCCGGTGAGAGCTTCTGGGTCCAGTCCCTTTTTAAGGGCCTTGTGTCTAAGTTGTTGCTTCTGTCTTTCCTTTAATTCTTTAAGCTGTAAAAAAAATTAACTTAAATTAAACAAAAATTAAATTAAGTTAAATTAAATTAATTTAAAACTAGTTTAAAAAATAAATTGAAAAATTTATAATAATAGCATTATAATTTAAGTAAATGAATGCAATTCATTAAAATTTAAATAGTCTTTTATATACGCCGCTCGTTGCGCACGCGCCAATTCCAAGAAAAAGGCACTGGGCGCGACCTTGAGTAGGAGTGGGGGCAATGAGAGTGAGCGAGAGCGGACGGAACTTCTCTGTCGCTCTTATTGCCCCCACTCCGCGAGTCAAGGCCACGCTTTCTTCCTTTCATTTCGAACAAATAATTCTAACGCAAAAACTATTTTCGACTTTCTAAAATAGCAAAAACTATTGTAATTCCTACAGTTCCAAATAATTAAAAAATTATTTTTTTTTTTCATTTATTAATGTTAATCGAAATAATTTTTTTTATGTAATTAAATAGTATAGAGATTAGTTCAGGTCTGAGTGATTAAAAGTAATTAAAAAAAAGAGTACAACTCACATCGTAGTCTTGACGTTTTTGACGCTCCTCAAGATCGTATTTTTCAGTCTCGAGCTTGACAATCTGGTCCCAAAGATCCTGGGCCTTATTTCTTAATTTGTCAATTCCCAGACCATCGATTTCCAATGCTTTAATACGAATGCTCAAGGAAATTTTCTTTTCCTCTTCCAATTGTTCTTTCGTTTTGTTGCGCTCCAATTGTGCCGACGACATGTTTCCCTTTATTAAAAAAATTTTCAATTATAAATAAAATTTATTATTATTTATAATAATTTTCATTTTAAATTAATTTCTTTTTGAATAATTTCTATATATTATTTTGGAAAAAGAAAACTCACAGCTATACTACTCTTGGTGATGGTGAAGTTGGGACCTTTCTTGCTCGCCTGATCCTTCATTGCTTGCATCATTGCTTGACGCTTCTTCTCAGATTCTTCTAAACGTCTGAAAATTAAAAACAATGTTTCTTAATAAAAAATATTATTTAATTAATTATTATTTAATTAATTATTTAATTAATTATTATTTAATTAATTATTTAACTAATTATTCAATTATTTAATTAATTATTCAATTAATTATTCAATTATTTAATTAATTATTCAATTAATTATTATTAATCATTAGTTAATTATGATTAATTAGTAATTAACTATTGAAAGTTCCTTTATTTATTGAAATTAATTTTAATTATTGAAATTTAAGTTTAATTATTATTTTAACTTTTTTAATTATTATTAATTATTTTTTAACATGAAAATTATTTTAAAATAATTTTTTGAAATTATTTTTACCTTCTCTTTTCTTCCATATCTCGTTGTTTCTTCTCCTCTGAAAAAAAATAATTGATCGTTAATTTATTGGCAAATAAATTAGAGAATTAACAAAATAACGTTAAATAATTTTCGATTATCGGTAAAATTAATTAATTAAAAATAAAAATACCAATTTCACGTTGACGACGTTCTTCCTCTTCTTTTTTCTTTTGAGCCAATTTCTTCTCTTCTTCGGCGCGAGTCACCTTGCGCTTCGCTTGTTTCTCCTGAAGGTGACAAAATTTTTGTATTTTTATAAATATTCATTATATTGGAATTAATTAATTTAATTATTATAGTAATTTATTACAATTTTTTTTTTCATTTTTTTTATTATTTTCATTAATAAATTATAATTTTTTTTTCATTTTATTTTCAAGATTACCTTCAGCCGTTTGAGCTCCTCTTCCTCCTTGGCTCTCTGCTTTCTCCATTCCGAAATGTATTCCTTGAGCTGTTCATCGAGGTCACTTCTCTTCTGTTCTTGTCTCTATAAAAAAAAATTTTAATCAAATATTATATTTTTCAATAAATGGCCAAAAAATTTTTAATCAAAAATTAAAGTTTTCAATGAATGGCAAAAAAAAAAAATTTATCAGAAATAAAATTTTTTAAAAAATGACCAAAAAATGTATGAAAAATTAAATTATTTAATAAATAACAACAATTATTTATTAATTAGTAAATTTATATTTCTTTATATTTTATTTATTATCAATTTTTATTTAAATTTTGTTTTTCATGATCTATTTAAAAATTGTTATTAAAATTAAGATAATATTTATATTTAGTTGAAAATTAATTAATTTTTACCTTCATAAACTCGACTCCTTCACCGGACTCCCTGTGAATTGCAGGAACGAAAACAAAAGTAGTCGTTTAGTTCCACTTGTCGATACCTTGAAGACTCTTTATAATTTCTTGCCAAAATTAATATCCAAAATTTTGGTCATCCATTATTATCCCCCCCTCCCCTCAAGAAAACCCTCCCTTTTTTTTTGTCAAAAATATATAATTTTTTTTTTTGCTCTTCCCTCGCATAAACAAGCAAATCGACACATATAAACAAGCAAGCACTCAAACATTAAAAAAAATAATTTATTTCAAACATTCAAGGCATTTTTTTTTAAAATTAGATTGCTTTGTGGCAATAATGATAATAGGCGTGCTGAGAAAATTTTTAGAGAAGGGAGACATTTTTTCTGTAGGAAGAAAATATTTTTTTTTTAAAGAAAAGAAATTGTAAATTCTGAAATTATTTAAAATTATTTTTTAGTACGAGTATAGTAAATAATAATAATAGTTATTATTATGGAATAATTATTATTACTGTAAATATTATTTTCTTCTTGCAAAAAAATATAAATGTATTATATAAATCAGGAATAAGGTAAAACTTTCATGATGACCTTTTCAATTGGTAACGGTTTCCTTTTCGGAATTGAAAAGGAACTAGAAAAGGATCATGTTTTTATGGTTTTGTTTTGTTAACAAAAAAAAGTATATTGCTTAAGAAACTAATTTTTTTTACCCCGTAAATACTTTTCTAATATTTATTTTCGAAGAAATCTTATTAAGTTTCGGAGAAAAAAGGCAGTGGGCGTGGCCTTGACTCGGAGTGGGGGCAACGAGAGTAAGTGAGAGCGGACAGAACTTCTTTGTCTCTCTCATTGCCCCCACTCTGCCTCAAGGTCACTCCTTTGTATTTCCTTTCGTTCCGAACGTAAAAATATAGAATTCCAAACTTTCCTCTAATTTTTAAAATTGCAAAAACAATACTAATGATAAAGATTGTAAAATAATTACAATTAGCTATATACTTTTTTTTAATTCATAAAACTCGTGTTTTATTTTCTTCAGTTTCAAATGCATAACAGACCTTGCATCAAAGACACAAATCAAGGGTCGAAATGAGAAAAAAAGGGCCATTTTGTCTCGAAAAATACCCTTTTTTTTAAGAAAACGAAAAAAAAATTGACTCTAATAAATAATAATCAACTTGGAAAATAATTGGACGAAACAAAACATATGAGAACTATGGAATGGAAATAAAGAAAAAAATTAACAATAATAGTAAATAAAATTTAAAAGAAGTAAAAAAATTGAATTTAAATGAATCATAAGGGGAAAATAAAAGAAATGAAATGAGAAAAAAAATTTTTAAATTAGAAATAAACAATAAAGAAATAAAAAATGTTAAAAATAAATTTTTTTTGTAACATTTGGGACGACCACTCTTAAATGATAACTTAAATAATATAACGGAACTCTCACGTTTTATGTATATTTTTTTTTGTAATATCAACACGTAAAAAATCTTCAGTCGTTAATAATTATTAATAAACAAAAATTCTGAATCATTGTTGCTTGTAAGTGACATTTTGTGGAAATGGGTGAGTTGGGGTGTAGGGAAAGTAATTTTTGTTCAATTGGACTATTAATCAAGGTTGTAGATACACTTTACATAAATAATTATTATATCAAATACATAATAACATTTAACAAATTTTTAATATTTATTGCAATTTTAAAACAAAAAAAAAAGGATTCAAACATTTGGTTTCGACAGAAATAAATATTCAGAGAATGGAAAAATAATATTAATTTTTGGATAAAATTAAATTATTAATTTAAAATTAATAAAAAAGTAAAATTAAAGATCAATTTACATTAATTGAACAAATAAATTGATTAATAAATTAACATTAGTAACAATTATTCAAAAATTTACCAAAATTATCATAATTCATAATTACAATTAATTGTTATTAATACAACTATTACAATTAATTGCTAACAATCTAATTATTAATAAATTAATTGTAATATTTATTTTAAAATTTCTCTAATTATAACTGTTAAATTTTAATAATCTAAGGATTAATTATTATATTAATTAATTATTATTAATATAATTATTACAATTAATTGCTAACAATCTAATTATTAATAAATTAATTGTAATAGATATATATTTTAACATTTATCTATTTAAAAAAGTTAATTATTATTAATCTAACGATTACAATTCATTATTAACAATTTAATTATTATACAGTTAATTGTAATTGTTACTAATCTAATTATTACAATTAAATGAATAACAATTAAATTGTTAAGAAAGTAATTATTACACTTAATTGTTATTAAACAAATTACAACAATTAACTTTTATAAAACTAATTATTACAATGAAATAATAACAATTAAATTGTTAATAAATTAATTGTTACAGTTAATTGTCATTAAATCATTATTACAATTAAATGAATAACAATTTAATTATTAAGAAAGTAATTATTAATAATTATTACAGTTAATGGTTATTAAACAAACTATAACAATTAACTTTCATTAAATTAATTATTGCAATGAATTAATGACAATTAAATTGTTAATAAATTAATTGTTACAATTAATTGATATTATTAAACTAATTATTACAATTATTAAAAACTGTTTAAATGAATTTGTATTAAACAAAATTTTTGTAATTAATTAAGAACAATTTAATTGTTATTAAATTAATTATTAAATTATACATATAAAATTATAAATTTAATTATAAATTCATTCAATACAATTAACTGTTATTAATCAAATTATAACAAACAATTATTATTAATTTACTTTGTAACAATTAGTTGTTATTAATCTAATTATTGCAATTAATTGTTATTAATCTGAATATTTCAATTAATTAATAATAATTTAATTGTCATGAAGTTAATTATTGCAGTTAATTGTCATGAATTTAGTTATTACAGTTAATTGTTATAAATATGATTATTATAGTTAACTGTTATTATTCCAATTGTTACAATTAATTGTCATTAATCTAATTATCACAATTAATTATAATTAATCTAATTATTGCAATTAATTGATAACAATTTAATCGTTATTTATTATAGTTAATTGTTATGTTATTATTATTATTTATTTATTACAGTTAATTGTTATGTTATTATTATTATTTATTTATTACAATTAATAACAATTTAATTGTTATTATTTATTTATTACAATTAATTAATAACAATTTAATTGTTATTATATATTTATTACAATTATTTGGTAACAATTTAATTGTTGTATTACAATTAACTGTATTATTAAATTTATGTGTAATATAATTATTGTGTCATTTTTTTTTTATTTTTTTTTCTCGGTTTAATTTTTTTTGTACATAAATTTTTTTACAAATAAAAATTAATAATTAACTGTTTTATTTTTTCTATCCAATTATTGTAATAATTAATAGATTTTTTTCCATTTTTGTGAGTGTAAATTGAAGTTTTTTTTTTAAATTGTCTAAAGGCGTATCTACTTCCTTAAATTTTTGTGGTGGGGGTATCAGAATTGGCAAGGGGTTTGGGGGGTGAGTGGCTAGTGAACAAGAAGTGTTATTGACGTGTAACAACACCTCGAGAAACAAACTTACTTTTGGGATGTTCTACCCCTACAAAAAAGAAAGTACAGATTGGTTAATACAGTGGAAATTTTCGATAAAAAAAAGAAAAAGATCGCTCGCATTTTTTCGAAGAACTGCGCACAAAGCTTTTTTTAACTTTTAGTTTTTTTTGAAATTAAAAAAGAATTTTCTCATTTTTTTACTTTGTTTTTTTTAGCCTTTTTTGAAGCATTTTTTGTTCTTGGTTTGCTTTTGAAAAACACGTACCTAGAAAATAATTGTTTTCCTTTGAAGTGAATAATTTTACATCGTTAGATTCAAAAATGGAAAAAAAAATTTGTATTTTCTCGAAACTTGTTTGTTTTGAATTGGATAATTAAGAAAAAATATTTTACGTAAAGAAAAAAAAAAATTTTTTTTTCTTTAATAATAGTTGTTGGAATTTTTTTCCAGGTACATTTGTTTTTTGAATTTTTTCTGAAAAGCATTTTTTTCCGATTTGTATTTATAGCAAAAAAAAATTTTTTTTTTTGGCATTTAATTTTTAATTTAGTGGTTTTAATGATTGTTTTATTATAAACCAGCTTTTGCGTTAATGAAAAATTTACAACGAGGTCACAGCCTGCCAATTACTTATCAATATTCATGATCGGACAATTATCAATTCATGTAATATCTGCTAAAATTGGATATTTTTAAAATTCACTCTCGTGGTGATGGTGACGAACTTTTTTTTTTAGATTATTAATTGGCAAGCTGTTAACTGCCATTAATAGGCGAAAAAGAAGTTTTTCACTTGCAAATTAAAAAAAAAAGAAAAACAATTTTTTTTAGTGTCAGCGTTTGAATTTTTTATTTTGATAGAAACCGAGCTTTGGCAACAGAGAACAAAAAGAATTTAGAGTTTGCAAAAAAAAAATTAAAACAGTGTTGAAAGAAGAGAGCATAACAAAAAAATTAAAATTAGAAACGTTTTTTTTTTTTTTTTTTGAGTAGAAAATAAGAGTAGAAAATTTGAGAAAAAAAAGAAAAAAATAATGCTTGCGGCAGTGCGTTTTGCGTGTTTGACAAATGTTTACCATTTTTTTTTTCAATTTTCTTTTCACTGAAAGATTTGAGGTGATTTTTGGTTTTTATTATTTTTTTCTAAAACGTAACTTTTGATATTTTAAATTAATTTTTATTAGACTACAATTTATTCCAATTGTACTAAAAACACTGCGTCGGCAACGAACGAGTAGTGGGGGGGAATTACCGAGAACCAATCACGAGACGTTATCCCCACTCCCGAATCTGCGGCCGCACTGTTTTCTATTCTAACAAAACAATCTTTCAATGAAAAAATTCTCTTTAAATCGAAAATTATTTTTAAAAATACTTTCTGAAAATAAAAAAGAATACATACCCGGAAAAAAAACAAAAACCAAACATTTAAATAATGTACAAAACTTTATAAAAAGAAAACATTTGACCTAAAAGTACGAAACACAATATGTTTCCCACCTGAAAGCTTTCAGTGAAAAAAAAACACTGTTCAAATAAAAAAAATAAACAAAAAAATTTGAAATGCATGTGCCTCGTGCGTTGATTAAATGTATGTAAAAGATATAGGATTTCGAAAAAATAAAATTGCTTTTTACACGACGATTTTTTTTTATTTTTGGGAAACAGAGAGGGTTGGGGTGGGGGAAGGGTTACGGTGGAAAGAAACGTGAGATTTTTTTTTTTTAATTCACCATCGACACAACTGCGACATTTTAATTAAAATAAAATAGAGAGATAAAAACAGAAAATACCAACAAACAAACAAAAAAAAAAGACAAAATCTTTTATCAAAAAGAGAAATTTGATAGTATTGTTGATAAATTGTAAAATTGATTCAAATAATGGAAAATTCGAAAATTTTGAAAGAAGATATAAACATTTTTTTTTTTTTTTTTGTAGAAGTAGAGAAATATGAAAAATAATTTTTAAAGTGAAAAGAGAAAGAGAGAGAGAGAGAAAGGGGGGGAGGATTTTTAACGAAAAAAGGAGTTTGATAAAAATAGGGATAAGAACGAGAGTCGGTGGGTCGATTAATGATAAATTATTACAGCAATTAATCGTACGGAAAATCACGTGAAAAGCTCGCCTGGCGCTAATAATGCAAAAGTGTGCTTTCGTCTGTAAATAGAAACTTGGCTTTTGTAGCTTTCCTTGTTTTTTGCGATATTTAATTTCTTTTTTTTTAATTGCATAATTTCTTTTGTATCAAACTCTTTTTTTTTCTTTTCTTTTGTTTTATAGATTTTATGTGAAAGTTTTTAGTTCTTTATTCGTTGAAAATTCAGTTTAATTAAAATTAAAACTTTTCAAAATATTTTCACTTTTAGATGTCAATCAAAACATTTTTATTTTTTAATTTTAATTACTTTTGTAAACAAATATAAAAAAAGTAGTTTAATAATTTTTTTAAATCCCATTAAGCAGTAAGTGAATAAAAAATAGTTTTTTTTTGATTATTTTATACTTAAATGTAAATAAAAAAAGTAAATTTAACTATTTTTAAGTTAAAATTAAATATTAATACTAAATTCTTTTAATTAGCTATATAATAAAAATAAAATTTTAGTTGTATTTTAAGATTAAAATTACTCATAGGGATAAGAAATGAAAAAAATGTTGCGTCGCCAGCGTTTGAAAAGTGGGGGGAACTTCCGAGAACCAGGTGACGAGACGTCATCCCCACTTCACAATCAGCGCCGCGTTCGCAATATTTTTATTTTAATTTATTTATTTATTATTTATTTATTTTATTTTTTTTAATTTTTCTTCTATTTTTTCTTTATTCTTTTTTTTTATTTTAACTTTTTGCTTTTATTTATCCTTTAATTTTTTCTCTTATTTTTGTATCAATTTTGTGTTATCATTATTAATGCCGAATGGAGATGACAAAACAAATAGTGCAAATTTAAAGAAGAATGTAAATATTGCAAAATAGTGGTGATTAAAAATAAACAATACATATCGTGAAACATTTTAACAAATTAAAAAACAACTAGACATTAATGGAAAAAAAAGTGAATCATTTTTTTTTTTTATAAACATAAAACTATTTATATGGCAACTGTACAATATCGGCAGCAGCGACAGTGACAATCACAAAAATTTGACCCAATTTTTTGATAATAATATTTTACATTCAAAAAATTTAAATTCAAAAATAATACAAGAAATAAATTTAAACCGAAGATAATATTAAATATTTCAAATATTTAAACTTTTTAATTTTAGCAAAAAATGAAACTAAATATATATAGAGAGAAATTATTCAATATTTATAAAAAATTAAAATATAGAAGTATGTGGAATATTTAAAAAAAAAAAATTTTAAATATAGCGGAAAATAAAACTAAAAAGAAGAAAATATTATTAAATATTTACAAAATTTGAAAAAAAATAAAAATCAAACTAAATAACAAGAAATTATTAATTAATTATACAAAATTAAAAATACAGAAAGAATTTAATTCTATAAACATAAATAAATATAAAACATTTCGAAATTTAAACATTTGTCAAAAATTTTAAAGTAAAAAATTGAATTTAATTAATTTAATAATTATTATTCATTATATTAATATTATAATAATTAACTAAATTTAATTAAATTATTAATTAACTGATTTTTGAACTAGTGTTAAAATTTTAATTCAAAAAATCTGAAAAATTTGTTACTATTTAAATATTTATTGCTATAAATGTAATTTTCCGCTCTATAATCTAATTTAATTAATTAATTAATTAGCATTTAATTTAAAATGCAAATAATTGAAGGTAAATAAATTATTATCAAAAATTGAATCATTACAATCTGCGACAGAAAAAGAGGTAATTTATTTACTTTTTAATTTTTTATTATTATTATTTTCATCATCATCATCATCATCATTATTAATATTATTATTATTATTTGTTTATTAATCAGCGGACGGACAAACTGACCGACAAATAATGGACAATAGACAAACAAATAAAGGCAAATAGGCAAAAAAAAAAAAAATTTACTCATATTTTTTTTTCTGTTTTGATATGTAATGGACACTTACTCAAATTTCTTCTCCGGTTGCCTTTTTTTCATATCAGAAATGATCGCGTCGCGTGCGTCGATTGGTTGATTGATTGGTTGGTGATGAATTTTTTATTATTGGTTTTTTTGGTATTTTTTTTTTTGAGTGTGTTGAGTTTTGTGATGAAGAAGAAGTAGTAGTAGTAGAAGAAGAAGTAGAAGAAGAAGAGATAAACGATAAAAAAAGAGATAAAAAACCAGTGTCAGTTATTGGCTTATTTTTATCATTAACAGATGGGGGGCAAGGGTTTGGGGTGGGGGGGTTAGGGTGGTGGTGGTGGGGGGACGATTTAACAAGATAAAATACTAGGGTTTTTTTTCCTATTGTGACGAACGAATAACGAAAAAAATTGTTGCGTTTTAAAATGAGAATTTCGAAAATATTTTGGGTTTTTCGATTTTCGATATGGCGGAGGAAGATTTTCATTTGTAATTTTAAATAAAGGAAGGGGGGGTTTTTTAGAGGGGAACGGATAGCACTGTGCGATGTGGTAAAAAAAACTAAAATACCTAAGAAAAAAAATATATCCAGTAAAAAATAATAAATAATTGAATTTCATGAATTGAACACTGACATCTAGCGGCGACCTTGGCGCTCGCAGGTGGAGAATAGCGTCTCCATTTTGAATCTAAAACTTATCGCGATATTTAAGAAGAAATTTCCTTTCTGTAAATATTCGACATAATTAAAAAATAAATTAATTACTAATAATACAATTAATTTCCAAATAGAACGTAAAGAAAAAAATTTCCTTTCTGTAAATATTCGTGACGTAATTAAAATAATAAATTAATACTAAATTGATGAACAAAATGCAATTTTAAGTCGAGTTTGACGTAACTGTAGTAAAAAGAGTGAGAGAGATAGAAACTGCAATAAATGAGAAATTTCGAAATTAATTTTCGAAAATAATTTTATGTATGTACCTATTTATTATATAATATTAAATGAAAATTTCAAAGGAAATATATAACGTGATAAGCTAAAGGGGAAATTCACTTCATTGTATGTTGAGGGATGCGGTTACCCAATATGACTACTGACGTATTAATTTACACAACTCGGCTTTCTCTATTTCCGCATATATGCACAAGATTATAATCCAAAATTGAATTTCACGAAATTTCTGTATTATATTAATTTTGAAAAAAGTTTCCTTTTTTATTATAAATTTTATTATTATTTTACTCGTATAGTATTTCATAGAATAAATTAATTTTAAATAATGCCTTTCAACACAGTTAATAAATAATTACTTTTAGAGATTTATTTATAAAAATTATTAAAATATAAATAAATAGAAAAATAAATAAACTAATATAAAATAATAATAATAATAATAATAATAAAATTACTAAAATTATAAAATCTAATTACATTTATTTATTAATTTCTTTATTTTATAAATAATAATTATTTAATATTACTTTTTAATTGTATAATTAAATTTTGAAAAAATATATATATAATTTAAGTTTTCAGATGAATCTATTCATTATCATTATAAGGAATAGATTTAAAAATTTTTCTCTGTTTTTAAAATAGTAAGAGAATTGTAATAGACGTTCGAGACAGTTTGTTTTCAGGGAAATGAGACGAAGCGCCGGAGTGGGGGCAATGAGTGCGAGAGAGAAGAACAGGAATTTCTCTCTCGCTCTCATTGCCCCCACTCCGGCGCTTGAGTTCCACGAACTTTCCCACTTCTCGCTCAAACGATTCTGATTAAAATTGCTCCCCGATTCAGTGTTCCAGAAATAAAAATTTTTCTAAAACAATGTAAATATAAAATGTGTAATATGATAATAGTCATAGCAGTAATTAATAAAAATAAAAATAGTAAATATTAATAAAAAATAATAATAATAATAGTAGTAGTAGTAGTAATAATAGTAATAATAATAAATGCTAATAAAAAAAAAAATAATAATAAATACTGATAGAAAAATAAAAGTAATAATAATAAAATAAAAATAGAAAGTTGAGTGTAAATTTAAAAAAAAATTCTGTAACACGATCCAATGGCAATTTGAATATTATCGCGTTGAGTAAAAATTCTTTCTTTTTAAATTCGTGAGTGAGTACGTTTGAAAATTATTCATATGTTTTTCTGGTGGATAAAAAAAAACTTCGTTCTAATTTTTAGTGACAGAAATAGAGAAATACGCGACCCGAGACTTGAATATAATATATATGTGTGTATGTGATGAGGTTTCGAAATGATTAAAAAAAAATTTCCTGTTTTTTATATGTGTGTGTTTTTTTTTCATTCTTGCCCGAGGACAAAAATACGTCATTGCAAAGCGCTACTGAGCGCGTAACATCAAAAGATTGACTTGTATCGATGATTATTTTGCTTTTTTTTTTTGTTTTTCTCTGTATAATTTTTTTTTTTCTGTCAATGCTTGTCCTCGCAATGTTGGGTGTTACTAAATTTATGTTCCTCACACAGCACAGCGCCATCCGGCCCGCTCTATTTTTGTGAAGAAAATACACGCTCTAATTTTAAACCGGCCGGCATTTATTTCGCGCAAATTGCATTTCGCGTATCGCGGGCCGTGTGCTCATCCAATTATGTTATTACATAATTCTATTTGACGAATGAAAAAAAAGGCGGAAAAAAAAGTAAATAGAGACAAAACAAAATTGCTAACCGGAATAAAGTTAGTTTCTTTTTTTAAGGGGGATTTGGAGAAAAAAAATTCTTCTTTTTGTTACCTTCGTCAAAATTATTATTTGATATATTTTATTCAATATTCTTTTCTTTGAGATTTATTTATAATTATTAGTTTTAGTATGTAAAAAAATTTTTTGTGAAAAAATATTTAGGAAAATGAAATGACCTAATGTTTTGATATCTTATAGGAAGAAAAAATGGTGGCAGCGGTGGGATTTTTTTAAAATTGACTTTCTCTTTACTAGAGTAATTAAAAACTATTCTACCTTTTTTTCTTTTTTATTTCTTTATTTAATATTTAAATTTAAATGTTTAAATTAGAAAAAAAATGTTAAGAATTTGAAACTAAATTTTAGAAAATAAATTTTTAAACTGTAACTAAAATATAGAAATTCGGACAAATTTTTGCAAAAATTAAAGGTCAAATTACAATTGTTTCAAAATTAAAGAAACTGAAATTAAAATAGTAGAATTGAGGTAAATTTTAAGAAATTTGAGCCTACGATATTTAAAATTAAAAATTTTAAATCAATAATTTATATTTTTAAAAATTTGAATCTAAAATATTTAAATTAGAGGCAAATTTAAAAAACTTGAAACTGAAATATTAAAAATTTTCTAAATTCAAACATAAATTGAAAACCAGACATTTAAAAGTTTGAAAAAAATATAAAAAATTTAAGGCCTTAAAAATTAAAAGTAAGAAAAAATTTTTAAAAAATCAAAGTCCCAAAAATATAAAAAGTAGAAAAAATTCAAAAAAAAAAAATTGGCAACAATTTTGACGTAGGCATATCAAAAAGAAAGAAAAAAATAACATTTCTAACGCTACCGATGATATCACGAAGGGAGTTGGTTGCAACGCACGTAGTTCAATACACTTCGGTCAAGGATTGATTTTTCCATCTCCGGTATAATATTATATTCAAAAAGAGCTTTTACTGTTCAATTTTTAACTGAAAAGAGAAAATTGAAACTCGTCAAAAGAAAACATTTTCCTCTCTTCATTCATAAATATGAAAATTTTCAATTTTATTTTCCTTTTAGAAAAAAAAAATTTTTTTTTCAATGTTTTCAGAGATGGAAAAATAATTGTTATTTAATTTCTAAATTTAGCACCCGACTATAAGGTAAACACGCTACTCTATTATTTTTCATTTTATTTTTTTTAGCAAAAAAAGTATAGAAAAAGAACAATCCTCGAAATTATTGTTGGCCTGTTGCCTTTAATTTAGTGGATGTGTCTGGAACTTACTTCCTGTAATCAAAAACAATTTTGGAAATAATTGTTAGAAACAGAGGGAAATTTCTTTTTTTGATAACTCCATAAAATTAACTGGAAAATATTTTTAAAAAAAGTTCGAATTTTTATTTTCAGATTTTTGAAATAATAATTGAAACTAAAAATTACAAAAGTATTGAAAAAATACATTTAAAAAAAATGTTTTTTTTTTAAATTTTAAACTTAATGTAAAAATTTGAAAATATTAGAATTTTAAAGTCTTAAAATTAAAAATTACCATTTAAAAATATTTCAAATCAGTTATTTGAAATTAAAAAAATATTTAAAATCGAAAATATTAAAAATTATTATATATATAAATTATTAAATATAAATTAAAAATATACAAAAATAATAAGTATATTTTTTTTAATATTTTCCATTTAACAAAATGGAGTAAAATGTAAATTAATTTTAGGAGACACTTACACTTCCTCAACCTCCTCCTCGCTGCTGTAAACAGAAAGGAACATAACAAGTGTTAGTCATTTTTTTAAACATGCCAAGGAAAAATAATTTTTTTTATTTTTAAATTTTACAATCTTTTTTTTTTTAAATACACTGACATAAAAATTATAAACATTTTCATCTTGTTGATTAAAATTTTTGTCCACCAAAATATCACAAAAACGAGGGAAACAAATTTTTCAAAACCGGTAAAAACAAAAACAATTTATACTATTTTTTTAATAAACAAATAAAAGGGACAAAAAACACTGAAATTAATTTTTTTCCAATCTTTAGGTACAAAAAAAGGGAAATTTAAAGAACAAATATTTTTTTTGTTACAAACAAATTAATTACATTTGGGACATTTAACAAAAAGAAAAAAATTAACAATCTGAAGGAATATTTATTTTTTCCAAAAAAGGATATAAAAAAAAATTTCTCAAAAAAAGGGGGAAAAAATAGGAAGATTTTTATAATTTTAGGATTTTTCAATACCTTTCACTTTATATAGAGAACATACATTTATAAATATCTTCTGTTATTTGAATTCTCGTACGAAAAGAAGAGCAGAAAATATGTTTTTTTTCCTCAAACAACCTGGAAATCTGATTCTAAATATGTATCGAAACTAAATGGACATTTAAAAAATAAAATATTTCTCATTGATGCATAAAGAAACAGAAATATCGTTATAAATTCAATTTTGATCAGATGGAAAAAAAAGATAAATAAATAGAAGAACACTTTTTTTAGTGAAAATATTATTTCAATAAAAATTCTATTAGGAAAAAATTTTCTAATGGAAAATTTCAATAAATGAGAATTTTTTTCCCAAATTTATGAGGAAAATATTTTTCTTTTTAAATGAACATATTTTTTCCATTAAAATTCTATTAGGGGAAAATTTATTTCAATCTGATGGAAAATTTCAATAAATGAAAATAGTGACTGAATATTGTAAATTTTTTGTCGAAATTTATTTTTCAATTTTATTTTTAATTTAATTTCTTTTTTTATTTTTCAATTTTCTTTTTTTGTAGTTTTTAGTTTTCAGATAAAAATAATTTATTGAATATTTAAATAAAAAAATTATTTTTTGTTCCCAAGTTAAAAAAAAAAAGAAATGGTAACAACTTTTTCTGGTATTAAAAAATAATTGGCGACGTTTTTTTTAAATAAAAAGACTACTGGCCTTGGACTGAATTTAAAAATAAAACATTTTTTTACGTACAAAAATATTTTTGAGTGATAAAATTGTGGTTTATAATCTCTCCACTTGAGAACGCCAGGATCGCCACCAGGTGGCGAGGAATTTGATTTCATCAATTCAACTGCCATCTGGCGGTGACCTTGGCGTTCACAGGTGGAGAGTCTTAGAATTAATTTCTTCACTAAATAAATTGATAATTAATTTTTAATATTACGATATTGTAGAATGACCCTTACAAACCCAAAATTACCAGAAACTTTAAAATCAAAAAAAGAAAATAAATAAAAATAACTATTAAAGAAAAAGAATAGAAAAATTTGTCAGAAACTGTACAAGTCTCGCTTTTTTAAATAAAAATTTTAATTTATAATCGAAAATTTGGCAAAATTCCATTTTTTCCCCTTGGATAAATAAATCACAATTATGGTGTATAATAGATGGAAATTCGCCAAATTTAGAAATCAAACATTTTTGCTTTAAATTCTGTTAAATTATAATTTTTCTTTATCAAAGTAAATCGTTATAAGAGTGTATAAGAGAAAAAAGAACGAAACAATAGTTTTAAAATTTATTAATAGATTTTAAAGCGTAGCTCAATTATGATGCAATTGAACATTACAATTCCTTTCTCAAAACATTTCAAAATAGATTTTTTGGCTCGACTTATCACTTTCTAACAGGGTTGAAAACCTCTTTCTAAATTCTTTGAATATTTTCATTATTTTTTTTATTTTTTATTTACAAATACTCACGAGTATTGTTCCTCGTCGTCAGACATGTTTGTAGGTAGTTAGGTTCTGAAAAAGGGGAAAATAATTATAAGTCTATTTTTTTTAACTTATTATCAAATTTTATGGTTTAGTGGATTTTTTATTTTTAGAAAATCCGAGTCGTTCTTTGCTATAGAATTAATGAATTTTCTTTACTTTTCACTCGAATTTGGAATTTTTCTCAAACATAACCTCAAAAGTAGATTGATTTCAATTGGATAAATAAGGAACTCTCCCATCCTCTCACTTAGAATAATAATTTCTCAACATTTTGTAATATAAACGCAGTCAATGAGAATAAATTTATTATAATTTATTGTTATTATTATTATAATTATTATCTTAATGTTTATTATTATTATTAATATTCTTATTATTATCTTTATTTTTATTATTATTTTCATTAGGCCTACACAGAATGAAACCTTTAAATCGCATACTCATTTCATAATAATAATAAGATTGTTTATAGGTTATGTTTGAAAAAGTGATGATAAATAACAAACTCATGTAAACGCGAATTAGACTAATTTTTAAACTCATTTAATGATTTACTAGTTTCATAATACAGAATAGAAAGTAGAACTTTATAGGTTATGTTATTGAGAAAGTGACAACGAACGACAAAAATAAAAAAGAACGTTTTCGTTCAAGAATCTACTCTCCTGTCTTAAAAACAGGTCCAAGAACATAACCTCTAAATTTTATATTTGAATTTTTACACGAGGGAGAAAAGAATAGAAATATATTCTCTCCTTTTTCTCGAAAAAAGCAAACAATATTTCTATCTTTCTTTCTCTCGTGTAAAAAATAAAAATTCTCCAGGAAAAGGCAAACGACATTTGTATCCTTTTTCCTTCAGTGTAAAAATTAAAAATTCTCCATAGAAAAAGCAAGCAAAAGGCAAACGATATTTCTATCCTTCTTCCTCTCGTGTAAAAATAAAAGTACATTCTGCGCAGGTCTATAATGGTTGAAATAAATTTGAAATTTTGAGGTTATATTCGAAAATATGTAACGTAAATTTTGATTACTTTCAGTTTATAGTAAATAAATTTTATTATTATGAAAATAGAAGAAAATTTCTTTCCGGACTGAAGAACTTTTCCAATCGGAAAAATGCATTGCGTCCCTGTTCGACGAATGAGTTGCAGAGAAAAGAAATAACCAAAAAGGTAATTTGATATTCGAGCTGAGAATCAGTTTGCTAACCCTGGGCTGTAGCTCACGATGTGGCAAGCTCTATAAGGAGCCGACCCCCTCTCACACACTATGTTGCTTCCATATCCCTAATTTTAGACGCTACCATCATCACACTTCTATCCTGTAGTGCTTATCGTGCTCACAATGTTGCTCCCTTTCAATTTCCGACCCTGAATGTGTGTATCAAAAATCTCGGCTAAAAACTAAAATTATGGTAGCAGCAGTGGCAGCAGGAGTAGCAACTCCTGCTGACGCTACCATAATTTTAGTTCAGAGTTGTAATAGAAGTAGTAGTAGTAGTAATAGCATCAGTAGAAGAAGAGGAAGAGGAAGGAATGCAAAATGAGTCTCGAGACTATAAGGGCGAATATCCCTCCGAGACCCTGAATCACGTCGAGGTTAATCGGATTTAGAATTCCCTTCCGCATTTAAAGGAAAATGATGAGCCTTATATAGAGGAACGAAAAAGAGCGTTAGCCTCGGCGTTTGCAAATTTTGCACGAACTTTAACAATTGAGAATAATTTCCCACAAACGGAAAACAGTTTAAATCTTTCCCCCATGAGGAAGAAAAAATGTTTTTCTTATTTCCCCTGACGAACCACAAACGAAAATTACATTAGCAACATTTGACATAATGAGAACTGAATTTGAGACCCAAACGAAAATTGCAGCAACATTTTGACACAGCTCCTCAAAGTTTACATTATTGAGAAATTGTAAAAATGTTGTTACAATACTTGCTACACAAGTTTCTGTTTGTGAAGATGATGAGAACAAAATTAGTCTTCCAAAATCCATTATCTACCATGACGTCAACAATTCGACAAATATTTATCATCTGCTGATGAACGAGTACTAAAAATAAAACTGAATATGGCACATCAAAAATTTTTTGATGACTTTTTTGTTGTGCCAAAAAGGTTGTGCAGTAAAAAGCAAAAAAAAAGACCAGGCTAGCAATTAGAAAACAATTTCTAAGAGTTTGAAAGGAAAACCAACAGAAAAATACCAAAGGAACCCAATTCTAAAGATTGGCACACAATTTCTATATCGTAGATTTTGAAAGACGAAAACCGAAAACAATTGAACGACCCAAAGATTAATAAAACGGCAAAAAAGTACAACATATCAAGTGGAACAATTGCTAAACGTAAAAAATTAGTGGAGCAATTCATAAAAATAAATTGGAGGAGCGATTCTTGAACAATTCCCTAATATGCTACAGATATTTCAGAATATTCCTAATTTTCGGATGTGACTATTAGGACAGTTATATCCGGAAATTAGGAAGCAATTACCAAACTGTTTGTCCATTAAAATAAATACTGTTAGGGGACCAATTATCAAAAAGCTATCCACTAAAGTAATATCAGTTAAAGCATACTGTTAGGGAAGCAATTATCAAATTGCTATTCACTAAAATAATATTCCTTTAATATTCCTCTCTAATATCTTAAGCATCATGCTGTCTGGTTATCAAACTAAAAATATCGAACAGAAATAATTCCATCCGTATAAGAGAACATCAAAAAGAAATCTGAGAAGAGAATATTTGTCAGGATTGAGAAATTTCCTAAATTTAGAAAAAGATGAACGGGAATTCTAAATACAACGATGGAATTTTGATTTAGAACCAAGTGGACCTTAGCGATTGATCTAAAAATACAAATCCAAGAATACGTCTTTTAATTTGCTGGAGGAGCATCGAAAACGAAAACTATTTAAAGTATTAGATATGAAATTGATTTGAACAGTAGGCGTAATTTTAAAATCAGAATCATTTGTCATCATCAGTCTAGAACCAAATATTGAAATATTTGGTTCTAGACTGATGATGATGACGAGAATAACTCAAAATTTCTCTTTATGAAACAAATTTTGTTACTATTTTCAAAAATTTTATTATTTACTCGATTATTCATTAAATTACTGATTAGACTACTGAATAAAATCAATTGCAGTTTCAATTAGATTGTCGATTAGATTAGTGAATAGATTTTCGATCAAAGTATTAATTAGATTATCAATTAGGTTACTGAACGGATTATCGACTACAGTATTAATTAGATTACTAGTTAGATTATCAAATAGATTATTAACTCATTTATTAGGCGTTTGATTAGATTGGTAACTAAAAATATGTATTATAAATGTTCCTTAAAGATTTAGGTTCAAAAATTAAGCACCAAAATCTTTTGTGTCAACAGGATTTGGTTACCAAGAAATACAATAATACCAAAGAATTAAGACTTTGCATCAGAGAAATTTGATACATTTGCTTTCTTTTACATCAAATTGATTTGATAGTAATAATGATTCTTGATAGTATTCATTTATTCCTGTTCATTAAACAAAGTGTTGTCTAAAAATTATTACTGACGTATTTATTTATGTTTCTTAAAAGTCAGTCAAGAACTGTATTGTTTCAAAAATTGCTGCTGCAATGTTTAGTGAATGTAGATATTTTTTGAATTTTTGATTCTTTTTTGAACAGTTCAAATAATTGTGCTGTTGCAATAAGTAGATCTGTTAGTATGACATACCTTAACTTTGACATATTCTAATGAAAAATTAGTTAGACAATGAAATTTTCGTTAACAATCATTAGATCTAATGGATATAATAATTTTCAGTTATGTCATGTTCCAAAGTTTTGCAAGATGTTATAGCTAAACTCTGCTCGAGCTGATAAAAAGATTGCTATACCCAAAAATCTAGTTGTGACATTTAAAAACTTGAATTTAACGTGCAGAACTTTTGTTTCTGAATTTTAGAATCTAGGTATTCAAAACTTTGGTTCCAGAAATACAAATTTTGATTCAGCATTCAGAAATTTTAGACCAACATTTCGCATTTGGATTCAAGGAGTCAACAAATTTGGTTCCAGTAATACAAATTTTTGTTGCAGCATTCTAAACTTTGGTTCCAGCTTTTCAAAGTTTAGTGACTAGCATTCAAAAAATTGGTTCCAGCTTTCCAAAGTTTGGTATCTAGTATTCAATAAATTGGTTTCAGCTTTCCATATTTTTGTTCTAGCATTCAAAATGCATCAAAGCTGACACTAAAACTCAAAAATTTGCTTCCAGCTTTCCAAATGTTCGTTTCTAGAATTTGAAATTTGAAAATCCGAGATCCTAAATTTTGATTCTAGCTTTCAAAATTTTGGCTCCAGGATTGTAAATTTTGATTCGAACTTTTGAAAGTTGGTCAAATCTAATAGTTTACTTCTTTTATTACATCATTTGATACAGTTACCGAAGAATTTTGTTGACACATTCACAAATTTGTTTGCCTACTCAAAAAATTTTACTACCATGGTTAAAACATTGTTTGCTACTCCCAAAACTTTGGTGTTCAAAAATTCGGTACCATACCAAAAGTTACCTAAAATCCTAACCAAAAAATTGTCCGGATTCTAAAATCTGCTTGTTCTGTCTGAAATTACAGAGACCAATTTTAAAAATTGTTTCCTCTATAAAAAAATTTGACGGTTGCATCAAGAAATTTGGGAGTAGATGCTGTGGATCCTTATCGGATGCTGCAAATATTTGAAAGTTCGCCTTCAATTATTTACTTCGGTTGGAAGAATCTGTACTTTCTGAATATTTGATACTATACGATTTCCTTCTTCGGTACCAAAAAAAAAATTGCTGATTATAGATGAATCAACGAAACATTTAAGGAAGAACTGAGACAAAAATAGCCAAAAAGTGGATCATCAGTACCAAGAGTAAAAATTAGTTACCACTCCTCAAGCTAATTTTATTTCTGCTCCAAAATGTGGTTTGTTGTTCCCTTTAGAGAATACGTTAGCCAATCAACTAGTGCTTTTCCCTTTAGAACTGCATAATTTCCATATAATTTTCTGATGCAGCAGAAAGTGAAACTAAATTTTATTACTTTTCAGACCAAATCTAACTTCTTGCTCATCAAAAAACAATTCCCTAGACGCTAAGATATCTAATTCCAAATCATCAGATAAAAAACCTAATTCGTTGTTTCATCCTGAATTTTATCATCCATTCTGGATAATAAAAAAGAATTATTCACAAGTAGTAATTCGCACTAATTCCACAAATGCCAAGATAAATAATCACTTTTTTATCGACAAATTCACGAACGAATCGGATTTTCTTTTTAGCACACACTTAATTTTAATTTTACTATCACTTACACTGTTTATTTGGGATTTCTTTTATTTTTTTTGTGTTGTATTTTCTGCAATAAGGGGTCTTTTTAGTGATTCTAAATAAAAATTATATCTCGGCTCTTAAAAAAAAAAAAAAAACTCGAGGAGAGTATATGGTCTTCTTCGTCACTTTTAAAAAACACAAGAGATTCCCTCTTGGGTGGAATGTGGAGTCCGCGCGACAGCTAGAGCGGCTCTGAGAGTACGACCTCTTCGCCCTGGGCAAAACCAAGACTTGGATATCATTCTCCACCTACTCCACACCATTCCACCTCACATCGTTCCTTTTCGATGTTGGGTCCTATTAATAGACACGGGTTTTGGACTCCCTTGATAGAACTCTATACATATATTCTTTCAAATAGTTTTAAGAGAGAGCGCAAGCGTCTTATCCGTTTAAATATGACGCTACTATTTTTGTCAGGTCGACACAACTTGTGTTCTTTTGCTTAGTGAAAATCACCTCTTCTTTCCATTTCCTCCACGTAACTGACATACACATTCTCATCAAAAAATTTGTATGTTACTGTACAATTTGTGTATTTTTATATATTTGTATATGTGTTCGATATATGTGCATATGTGTACGGTATATGTGCACATGTGAACAGCATATGTGCATATGTGTTCGATATATGTGCATATGTGTACAGTATATGTGCACATGTGAACAGTATATGTGCGCATACGTATATGTTCGACATATGTGCACATGTGAACATTTGTGCATATGTGTTCAGTATATGTGCACATGTGTTCCATATATGTGCACATACACATATGCACATATATGTGTACATGTGTACAGTATATGCGTATATATGTGTTCGATATATGTGAAAATACACATATGCACATATATGCGCGATATATGTGCACATGTGTAAAGTATATGTGCATATGTGTACAGTACATGTGTATATGTGTTCATTATGTGCATATGCTTACAATATGTATATGTGCTTACAATATATGTATTTGTACTCAATATATAAACTCATATACATGTATATATGTATTATGATCTGAAATTGTACTCCAGAAGTGAGAAACCATCAGAAATGACCCCGAGCAGCATCTACGGCCTAATTAAGATGATGCCATCTCCAGAAATTGCGTGGGCGTTTCCCTCGCACGTCGTGCAGCCTTTGGAAACTCCCCATTTTCACATTTGACATCAAATTTCTTTGAGAATTTTCTTGACTCGAACCTTGATCCACCTTCCATTTTCATCTTCTCAAGATCATTTTTACAAATTTTAAACTTTTAATTCCTCTAATTTCTGAATAACTGCAATTTTTGACCTGAATTTTGAGGTTATGTTGAACTCTGTCTATGATTTTTGACCTGAATTTTAAGGTTATGTTGAACTCCGTCTATGATTTTTGACCTGAATTTTTAGATTATGTTGAACTCCACCCTATGATTTTTGCTAAAAAAATTGAATTGGAAATTTATTTTGAATTTTTAATTTCTATTCTCATTTTGACCTAAACTTTCAGTGTTAAGGATTTTCAGGCCTAAACTTTGGAGCTAACTTAAAATTTAATTCGGAATTTTATCTGGGATTCATGACCTAAATTTTCAAGTATCAATTTGCATTTGACCTAAAATTGACCTTAACTTTTAGTTAAGGCTCCTTACAGTCCTTCGGTTTAAAATTTTCATTTAAATTTTAAGATTTAATTCGAAATTTTACATGAATTTTTAAATTTTAATTATCGCATTTTGACCTAAACTTTCAGTTAAGACTCATCATATTGTTCTTTGGGTCAAACTTTTGAACTAAACTTTGACCTGAATGTCAAGTAATTCAAACGTATTTTTTCAGATTTAATAAAAAATTTAAATTTCACTATTTCGACCCAAAGGTTTGGACCTAAATTTGCAGTTAAGAATCTTTGGGTTAAACTTTTAATCTCAATTTTAAGATTCAGGTCGCAATTGTACTTTTCATTTTTGACCTGGATTTTTAATTTCTATTCGCAATTTGACCTAAACTTTCAGTTAAGGTGCGTCCTTGTTCTTTGGACCTAAACTTTGACCTAAATGTCAAGCAATTATAACGTCTTTTTTAAAAGTTAATCAAAACTTTTTATTTTACTATTTTGACCCGAAGGTTTGGACCTAAACTTTCAGGTAAGAATGTTGGTATCAAACTTTTGACCTTAATTATTGACCTAAAGTTTGACCTGAATATCAAGTAATTCTAACGTTTTTTTAAAAGATTTAATCAAAAACTTTTATTTTACTATTTGACCCGAAGGTTTGGACCTAAACTTTTAGTTAAGAATCTTTGGGTTGAACTTTTGGAGTCAATTTTAAGATTCAGGTCGCAATTGTACTTTTCATTTTTGACCTATTTTTTTTTTAAATTTATATTCTCATTTTTACCTAAACTTTCAATTAAAGGTTTATTAGTCCTAAACTTTGGAGCCAACTTTTTAAGATTCATTTCCCAATTTTACTTTTGACCTAAATTTTTAATTTCTTTTTGTATTTTGACCGAAACTTACAGCTTGAGTATCAATTTTCAAACTGAATTTTTATTTTGTATATTTTTTTGCTAAATAGTTATTAAAAAAAATTGACATCAAATTTAAAAAAAAAATGTCATTTCTAAAACAATAGAAACAAAATTTTGTTTTTTTTATAAATAATTATAAATAAATATCTTGTGGCGAAAAATTGAAATAATATTTGGCGAAATAAATAATATTATATTTAATTTCAGAACTCAATCTAAGTTGATGCTAAGCAGGGAAAAGCAATTTTACCGTGAGCCACATATCTGATCGTTTAGAAGTGACAAACTTCAAATTAGGATTTCAAATCAAATTGTCTTCAAAGTTTAAATCATTTCCCAAGTTCAAATCATCTTCTAATCATTTAATTAACTTTCCTCGATTCAATGCGATTAAAATTTTAATTAGATAATTATAAAAATTTATGAAAATAAATATTTATAATTTAATATAACATATATAATTTATACATTTAATTAATAATAAAATTAAATAATAATTGTAATTAAATAAAATATATTAACAAAAAATTAACAATTTATTAGTATTACCAATTATTAATAAAATAATTAATTAAATAATTAATTAAATAATTAATTTAATAATTAATGAATAAAATTATTCAGAAAAAAAAATAATTATTATTAACTAAATATTAATAGTATAACTATTAGTTATAAATAATTATTTAATTTCATATTAAATAATTATTTTGATATGATTATTATTTTAATTATTGAATGTCAATGATATTGCTTTTGGAAATTGAAAACATAAATTTATAAATAAAGATATTTTTTGATCAAACTAATTTTGTAGAAATTGTAACATAAAGTTACGAGTGATTAAGTACCATTTGACATGTCAATAAGAAGTGTGATTTTAGTAAACTAGACAGTTTATTCTTTGCCAAAAATTTACGGTTAAATTTTCGGAGATAATTCCCACATACTTGACTAAAAAAAAATGAATTTTAGCAAAATAATTATTTTCAATGTGTTATATTTTTAATTATTAATTTATTATTAATTTTTTATGAAATATGTTTAGAAAGTAATAACAACAATGGTAATTAATTATAACATTGTTAACTAATAATTGGTGATAGTAATAACAATAATTGGCAATTAATAATAATTGGTAATAATTGAGGGCTCGGATCGAAGAACCGACGCTTCGCAATGTTCTGTGCGTTTACAAGCGTCAGTTCTTTGATCCGAGCCCTCAATTAGATTGATATCCAGTTATAAATTAATTGATTTAATTATTTATTATTATTAATTAATTTATTAAGTTTTTAATTATTTTTTAATTTATTGATGGATTATTCTTTAATTAACAATTTAATTAAGAATTTTAATTAATAAATTAATTGAGAATTTTAATTAATAATTAATTAACAAAATTTATAATGCCCTTTTTTTGCATTAATAACTAAAATTGAATTCTCCCCTTATTCAGTGTGAGAAAAATATGAATACGTTAACTTATTTGAATATATTATATTTATTATAACTTGAACGCAACTATTAATTTGAAAATGTTTTGTTGACATTGTTTGTAGACTATTAAATTTCTCAAGAACTTTTAGTGAAAATAGAATTTTCAAAATAGCTTATTGACTTGATGAGAATTATGCAAAATTTATTTCTAAACGTTTCTTCTCTCCCCTTCTTTTTATAATATTTTACTCTATTTAAAAAAAAAAAAAAAAAAAAAAAAAAAAAATGAAAAAATATATTTTTGGTTTCTTCTTGCATACACATAAACACACACACACAAGTTGAATTGAGAATTATCGAGTGATCCTAAAATATTACAAAAAAAAAAAAATTTCAAAATCCCACAGCGAGATGAATATCTTTGCGGATGATTTTCTTAAGTAAGAAGCTAAAGAGGAGTATAAAAGCGAGAGCGCGCGCGCAATACGCGACCGGCTGTGCCGACCATATATGGTGGGAGAGACGCGCGGCGTCGGGAGAGGGCGTCGCGACGTTCAAAATGTAAACCCGTCTATCTCTCGCGAGACTTTTGTAATCGACAAACCTGCGAGAGAAAAATTTTCAATTTTTAAGGGGGTGTATGCTGTTTAGGAGGAAAAACAAGATTTTTCTTGATTCTATTTTTTCGTTTTTAAGAAAAAACAGTTTTATCAAAATTTTTCATATTATTTATTATTATCATTTATAAGAAAAGAATAATTTTTATTGTGATAGTAATAATTTATATAATAATAATAATAATTTTTAAAAAAATTATTCAAACTAGCCGCAAGCTTACTGGAAACTTGCAGGTTGCTTGGGGTCCTAGACTGATAATGATAATTTCTTACTTACTTTTTAAAATAAAATTAGCAATTTTAAAAATAATAGAATTTAAAAATTTTTAATTAATACTAAAATTTCTTTTTAAGAAATACAATTATTTTCATAAAAGATAAAAATTATTTTGAAGAAGTTACAAGATTCTTATAATATAAAATAATGATTTTATCACTCGGTCATTCTTAAATCATTATAAAACATGAAGAAATCCATCTTTAAGAGTCTTCGACTCGGAGTAATTGATATATCTTCATTTTTTAAAACAATATTTTTAAAGTTGTTTAATTTAAAAAATGTTTGAATTTGAAATTTTTGAAAATCTTAATTCCTGTGGAAAAATATTTATAATAAAATATTTATTAAAAAAAAAAGTTATTGATGTTTCCGAAATAATTTTACAATTAAAGAAATTTGTAAATAAAAATGTAAAAGAACATTTTTTTGAGTAAAATTTTTTCCTTTATTTACAAAAAATTTAGAAATTTTCAAATTTTATTTGTCAATTAAAATTTGTAATTGACAAATAGAATTTACAAACAATTTTTTTGCTTTAGTTTTAAAAACTTTAAATTTTATTGAAGCAATTGTATAATTAAGAAATAGAAATGATACAAATTATTTCCTTACGAAAATTGAGAAAAATTTTCATAATTTAGATCAGTCAAACGAAATTTCTTATAGAGAAAAGCATATAATAAACAAACTTTATTTTTTATGATAATGATCATTATGATATTGATGATAATGATGATCACTAACATGATAATGATAATGATTATGATAGTGATTATGATACTGATTATGATGAAGATTATAATAATAATTATGATTACTGATTATGATAATGTTTGTGATAATGATTATGATGAATATTGTGATAATGATTATGATAATGATTATGCTGAAAATTGTGATAATGATTATGATAATGATTATGATGAAAATTGTGATAATGATTGTGATAATAATTATGATAATGATTGTGATAATAATTATGATAATGATTATGATTAATGATTATGATGAAAATTGTGATAATGATTGTCATAATAATTATAATAATGATTATGATGATGTTTATGATACTGATTATGATTATGATTATGATTATGATTAAGATTGTGATAATGATTATGATTAAGATTGTGATAATGATTATAATAATAATCATGGTAATGATTAAGACGAAGATTATCATAATGATTATGATAATGATTATTATAAAGATTGTGATAGTGATTATGATACTGATTATGGTAGAGATTATAATATTCATTATGACTTGGGGTCCAAGACTGATGAAGATAATGATGATCATTATGATATTGATGATAATGATGATCTTTATCATGATAATGATTATGATAATGATTGTGATAATGATTATGATAGTGATTATGATACTGATTATTATAATGTTTGTGATAATGATTATGATACAGGTTATGATAATGATTCTGAAATTTAGAAAATGGGTTTAGGCAATCAAAACTTAGGTTCCAGATTTAAAAATTTTGATTCTGCATTCCGAAATTTTAGACCAACATTCCTCAATTGGATTTAAGCATTCAAAAATTTGGTTCCAGTTCAAGTATTACAAATTTTTGTTGCAGCATTCAAAACTTTGGTTCTAGCTTTCCAATGTCTGATTCTAGGACTCAAAAATTTGCTTCCAGTTTTTTAAATGTTCATTTCTAGAATGTAGAAATTTGAATCCGGTTTTCTAAATTTTGGTTCTAGCTTACAAAACTTTGACTCTAGGAATGTAAATTTTTTTATCGAGCTTTTTAAAGTTGGTCAAATCTATAATAATTTCCTTCTTCAATTGCACAATTTGGTACTGTTACTGAAATTTTTAAATTTCTTTGCAACACGGAAAAATTTTGTCTATCAAAGTTTTAGATTTTTAGAAAACTCTATAATCTTAAGTTATTAACCAACCTTAGATACATTTTGACCTAGAAGGCTTAAATATGGTTAAAAATTTCTACTTTACATTTGCAGATCACCAAAAAATTAAATCGAATTGGATACATTTTTAGGATTAGTAAATTACTCAGATCTATGAAAAATATAATTTATTATAACTAACTGTATATTTAGCATAAAAAAATTACTCCGATACAAAAAGAACGAAAAAAAAAGATTTTTAATTTCAAAATTTATTAACTCATCGGAATAATTGGCTTTTTAAACGGACGATCTTTACCTCCAAATCGCAATTGTCCAGATTCTTTTTTACCTCCAAAGCCACCACCTGAAAAATTAGCAAAATGTGTTTCATTTTCTGAAAGGAAAAAAAAATTCTATAAAGAAATATTCTTTTTTTAAATTTTTTTAAAAAACAATTTAGCCTAATTTATCTTCTATTTATAAACTCTTTTCTTTTCCTTTTCTCTTGAATAATACTCATTTCTTTTTTTCCCCCTTAATTTTTTTTATGAATAGAACTGACCTAGCCTTCTGGGTTTCCAGCCTTGCATCGATCGACTGAACTCAAAGTCAACAAAAATTGTATGCCCCTTTAAAGAAGAACCATGTAAACGACGTACAACCCTTCTTGCGTCGTCAGCATTTTCCATTTCCACAAATCCATAACATTGCGAATCACCAGTAACGATATCTTTTATAATTTTCACCGTTTTTACATTTCCAATACGTGTGAAATGCTATTTGGAAAAAAGAATTTATATATTTTTTTTAATTTTTCATATATACTCGTTGATAAAGTTTTTTTTTTTTCTTTTTTTGAAAGAATTTTAGTTTTATTTCAATGGAAATTTTCTTACTTTCTTCAAATCTTCATTTGTTGTTTGAGGTGAAAATCTTGCGACAAAAACAGTTCTCTCAGTTTTTGATTTTAATCCATGAGGTGGCTCGTAGTGCGCTTCAATTGCACGAGTAATAGCTTTATCGTGAGGCTCTGTATCTGTGCCATCTATACTTCCAGCTTTTAATGGATCGTATTCCCTCGTTGTATAAGGGCTCCAGTCTTTTAATGCATCCTAAAAATAGAGGAAAATGTAGGAATTAATGCTTTTGATATTACGCGCAATATTCATGATAAAAGGCTTTTCCTAAATAGTTTCTTTTAAAATAAGGTTACATTTACCTTCAAATATTGCAAAGCTTAACGAGCTGCACTTACTATTTTATTTTTTGTCTTTTTCCTTTATTTTTAACTTTCATCGAGAAAATTTTAATTTTTTATTCAATTATAATTTTTATTAAATTGATTAATTAAATTTCTATTGATAAATTATTATGAACTGTATATTAATTTATATTTTTATTTATAATAATGAATTTTAGATAAATCTAAACGATTTTTTAATAATTTGTCCGACATTTTAAATACACCATTTTGAATTTTTGAAAAACTATAATCACAAATTCTTAACCAGTGACCTGAAAACATGTTTTCAGGTTTTTTTTTTTTATTTTTTTTTTTTTTTATTTTTTTATTCCCTAGGGAATTGAGTTCAGATTAATTCAAACGATTTTTTAACACTTTTTCCCAGATTAGATTAAAAATTTTAAATTTTCATAAAAATTAACCTCAAATTCAAAGGATTTTTTAAAAATTCTTCATCAACCTGATCAATTATTTTGGATCAAGGTTTTTAAATTCTTAAATAACCTCAAAATTGTAATCTTCTCTGAGAAGAGACTTTTCCCACATTTAGAGAATAATAATTAATAATAAATAACTTAGTTTATTATATTCAATATTTTTATTAAAAAATAAATTTTCTTTTCTTTTTCAGTCTTAAAAATGTGTTAGAAAAGGACAGACAATGACATCTGTCAATTTTTCACTCATTCTTATGCTTGTGTTTACGTTTGTATTCCTGGAAAAATTTTTTTCCGGTAAGTCCTTTAAATATGTGATGGAAGTTATTAAAGCACTTTATTGTTAGTTGAGTTCGATAGGAAGGGGTGTTTTGTGTAGAAAACTGAATCGTAAAAAAAAATTCTACACTGTGGCCAAAGCATTTGAGTAAGTAAATACTTAATTCTCTTCTAATTTTGCATGAAATTTTTTATTTAATAAATTTGCCAATTTTAAATAGACCCATAAAGTAATATAACCTTACTTTTTTATAAATTCGCAAATAATTTTCATAATGCAGTACATTTTATTTATTTTAATGTGTTAAAAGATCAATATCATTTAATTTTTCATTCACAATTTCTAATTCTAATAAAAATTAAAAAAGAATACATTTTTAATAATACAGAATTCCACTTACCATAATTAACACTAATATAATATTTTACACTAGTCAAAACTTGCAATTACCAGAAGAAGTGTTTTATTAAAAATAAAATTAAAGAAATAAATTTTATATCTACATTTCAATTGAAAGAAATTCCTAATTTTATATACTTGAAATTGAAAATTAAATCTATGAATGATGTGTAGTAAAATGTTTTGTAAAAACAGCTGATTTTCATCAATGAATCAAATAGTGCCAACTGGGAATATTAATTTTTTTCATATTGCCTGCACTGTAGCGGCAATTCAGTCGATAATTCAAAGTTAAAATTTTTCTATTCCAAAAGACCTTTGCTTTTAAATGTATTTATTTTTAATTTCTTTTTAAAAATTGTTTATAAAATATTTAAAAGGTTGACAAAGTGATAATTAATATTTAAATACTATTTAGATTTAAAATTAAGATTTCAAAATATTTTACGATAATATCAATAATCTGAATAGAGGTGACATCTAACGAGAAGTTTACGAACAAATTTAAGCGTAAATTTTACAAAATCCGGGAAAATTATAAAAATATATAAATTATATTAATTTTTCCCATTTAATTATAAGTGATTATAATTTGTTAATAATAAAAATTAAGTTCTATTATAACTTATGTAAGGTGTTTTTTTTAATTGAATATTTTTGATTGGTACATATTTCATTGAATCGGATATTTTCTTATGGGTGTAATTAAAACAAATTTTTAAATTTTTTAACAATATTTAATAATTTATTGATTGTATTCAACATATATAAGTAAAATTTTTTACTTTTTCCATAAATCACACTTTTTCCAAGGGTTCATGAATTCCCCTTTTTGACAATGAAATATTTTTGAGAATTCTTCACTGTTTTGCAATGTTCCTATTAATCTCCAATAATTAGATGAATGTACATCGTTTATAGTAGTAAGCATAGGATTACTACATTTTAACTGTAAAATGTTAACCATATTAAAATAGAAATATTATTCAAAATTAAGAAAATTTTAACTACTCACATTTCCAAAAGCTAGAAAAAATAATTTCTGTGCCGATAAATTTTCAAGGCCTGGTAACTTTTTATCATATTCACTATTTTTTTTGCTTATAATTCGCTGTAGTGCATTAAAAGCCAATTTAAATCCTTGTGTATCGGCAACATTTTCATTAAGTGTATAAATACCATTAACCTGTGTATTTTTTAAAAATAATAATTAATAAATTATCATAAAAATTTTAATTTTTAATTTAATTACTTACGTTCATAAATATATAATTTATTTTGAATAAATTTTTATTTACTTAATTTAAAATCACGATTTTTAATCATTTTCCATAAAATAAATAATAAGTAAATAAATAATAAGCATTTTAAATATATAATTACATTAAATCTGTTGAATTGACTTATAAAACAATTACGTTTCTTAAGCATTTTATTTTTCTGTCTTTCATACAATGACGAATCTGTAATTAATAATTAATTTCTTTAAAGCATTTAAGTTTTAATATAAACATAACATTTGTAATCAATTCTCTTCTTTTTCGAGGTATAATATTAAAAAAATGCATTTTTATCTAACTTACTGTAAAAACTGTCAGGAAAATATTTTTCTAATTTTTTAAAATCAAATGCATGGGACATCTCATGACCAAGTATAAAACCTATTCTTCCATAGTTATAAGCACTATAAAAATTAAAGATACATTAAACTTTTTATTACATTATTTTAAAATTAATCACATACATATAAATTAACTAACATTGGTGCTTTCGGTTGAAACAGAGGTGGAAACAGCATTCCTAATCCTATGTCTAAAATAATAAGAATGATATTAAATAATGTTCTAAAAAAGTATATTTATAGAAAAATCAATATTTTTATTACTATTGTATACCTTTAAAATAAGATCGAAAATATTATATATGGTAGATTTGCCAAAAAAAAAATTCTAAACTTACTTATAATGTTTTTTTGAAACTTATAACACATATTTGTGTTAATTTGTCGTTTACTTCTTCTATAAAAACAACATTACACCAATAGAGTTATAGGTGGATTCCACGTCAGTTCAACACACTTATTTTCATGACTTGTTGGGATTTGGCTGTAATTTTGTAAATTCATTACTTTTATAGTGATAAACAACTGCACCAAATATTTTTTCAAAATTTTGAAAATTACCAAAAATATGGCATTTTCAAAATTTTTGTCTTCTTTTTTTGAAAGTGCTATAACTTTGGTTCTAATTAACCGATTTTGGATTTTAAAAAAAGGATTTCTTTGGTTTTAAGTATATTTTAAGTTAAAATTAAAATAAAATAAAAAAATTAAAAAAATTTTTTTTTTTGAAATTTTGAAAAATTAAAAATCCGTTTTTGAAAAAAAATCATCTTCGATTTTTTTCAAAATTTTACTAAATGTTAGGGCAAATGTGCTTTACATGTCCTGTAAGTTTGATCTTGGGATCTCAAAGGGATTCGGAGTAAAAAAATAAAACGTAACCACAAATTACGAACATATGGGGCAAAATTCCTCACCTGCCCAGGTAAAAAAATGAATTTTCTCTAAACTTTGCTAAAATGTTACTATTATTAGTAGAAATGTAAATATTAATTTTTTTTGAATTTGATAAAATATTTTTTGAGTTATGGAGTTTCAAAATTTTGATTTTTTTGAAAATATATTTTTTTCGATTTAATATATTGATAAGTAAAATTATTAATGAAATTTAAAGTATGAATAGTGATTTTTAAAGGGGTTTTTACGGGCTATAAGCTGGTGACCTTTTTTCTATGAGCCATGTAAAAATCAGAGTGGGACCATGAGAATTTTTGAGGAAAATAATAATTTATCATTATTTTACATAGAAAATGATGATTTATAATTAATTTCTTCAAAAAGATCCATGGTCCCACTCTGAGTTTTACATGGCTCATATGAAAAAAGGTAAGCTTTCGATTGGGATAAATTAGAAAAAATTAAAAAACACCGATTTTGAGATACAGTAGAACTTGGTTAATACGATTCTGTAGGGACCGCACTAAGAATGCGTCTTATGCGGGAAAAAGTATTAGGTGGGAAATAAAATGTATGTCTTTAATTACAGGGACCACCATAAATGAGCGTCTTAAGCGGGAAATCGTATTAAACGGGATCGTATTAACCGGGTTCTACTGTATATTGAAATTAAGAATTTGACCTTGAGTTTCAAGGTCAAATTGACAGAAAACAACTTTTTTTTCATCACCAGCTTATAGCCCGTGAAAACCCCTTTAAAAACCACTATTCATACTTTAAATTTGATTAATTTTACTTATAAATATATTAAATCGAAAAAAATATATTTTCAAAAAAATCAAAATTTTGAAACTCCATAACTCAAAAAATATTTTATCAAATTCAAAAAAAATTAATATTTACACTTCTACTAATAATAGTAACATTTTAGCAAAGTTTAGAGAAAATTCATTTTTTTACCTGGGCAGGTGAGGAATTTTGCCCCATATGTTCGTAATTTGTGGTTACGTTTTATTTTTTTACTCCGAATCCCTTTGAGATCCCAAGATAAAACTTACAGGACATGTAAAGCACATTTGCCCTAACATTTAGTAAAATTTTGAAAAAATCGAAGATGATGTTTTTTCAAAAACGAATTTTTAATTTTTCAAAATTTCAAAAAAAAAAATTTTTTGAATTTTTTTATTTTATTTTAATTTTAACTTAAAATATACTTAAAACCAAAGAAATCCTTTTTTTAAAATCCAAAATCGGTTAATTAGAACCAAAGTTATAGCACTTTCAAAAAAAGAAGACAAAAATTTTGAAAATGCCATATTTTTGGTAATTTTTAAAATTTTGAAAAAATATTTGGTGGAGTTGTTTATCACTATAAAAGTAATGAATTTACAAAATTACAGCCAAATCCCAACAAGTCATGAAAATAAGTGTGTTGAACTGACGTGGAATCCACCTATAACAAAGTATTTAACCCTTTTTTCAACTCTTTATATTACCAGTAATTTATTCTTACTTTTTTAATAAAATGAAGTATTAATTAACATTATAAAATAATTAAGGTATCAGATAATGGCTAAAAAATTTGCCAACTACAAAACTTACATTTTTTTCATGTAACAATTTTTATATGTTTGAATTTTCATAATCATTTGGGCTTTTTTGAAATTAATCAAATTTTGCAAACCAACTGAACCAATTTCAAACTAGAAAGAAAGTGTTCGATTTGTTTCGAGATTATTAATATATGTATAAAATTAGTTACTTTTTGCATCATGACACTTAAATATTGTTGAACATACATTGTATGAAATTGCTCCATTCACATTTTCGTTAGGAAGAGTACTGATTACATATTTATAGTTCATATTTACAACTTTTTGTCTTGCTGTTATTTTTGCATCATTCTGCAACCAACTGTTTTCTATTTCTATTAATAGTTCATTTTTTATATTTTCAAACATATCGTAAATCTACAATGTAAATGAAAATTGAATATAAATATCGTTAAATTCATCGACTAAATTAATGTCTAATTTTACCATTTCATCAGTTTCGTATGGTATATATGAATAATTTTTTATTATTATATCTTGAAATCCTTGCTTTATTTGCATCGATCTAATGCAATGCACAGCTCTAGAAATTAAAAATGTTTTATGCCAAAAATCTTATTTATAAGAACTTAAAGTAATACAATAAATTCTGTGCAAAAAAAAAAAATAAAATATACCTTTCATTGCGAGTCATTTTATTTATTATTAGAAGAACTGTATCATATGCTTCTTTAGACATTATAAAATTAAAGTGCAAATAGTTTACTATAAAAAATATTTATATTAGTAAATAGCAAAATTGATAATATATTTTCTTTCTATAATTATTACCAATTGCACTTGCAGGTGTAATATTTAATATTTTACACAATTCAAATAGATAATTTACATCGACTTGTATTTTGTCTGATTTGGTAAATTTTACTCCACTCTCTTTAGCTAATTTTCCAAAAAGTTTAAACCAATTTATCTAAAAATTGTAGAACAGAATTTAATATATATCTGTAATTCCATTTGTTTTATGAATATTATTTTTGAACATCTTAAAAATATGTATTTTAGAAAAAAAGATTATTTACCTTCAAAGTTTTAAAAGGGCAAATTTTTCTATATAAAATTGTCAAATCTTGAATTGTTGTTGTAACTATATTTGCATTTTGAACATTAACGAGCTACAATAAGTATAATAATTTTACATTAATTTAAAAAGAAATTTTAAAAATGAAATTAATAAGAAATAATTGCCAAATTTTTGATAAATTATTTTATACCTCACTTATGGACTTAATAAGTTTTAATACTTCCATCTCAATATTTTTATCAAACTCTCTTCCAAGATATTGAAAGAAGAGTAAAAAAAGTTTATGATTTTTAACATCAGTTATTATATCGGTTACCAATTTCCTTGGTGCTAGAATCTAAATTTTAAAATGAGACTATATCCCGCGAATAAATAAATGTTTCAATTTTTAAAATTCTAAATACGTTGAAAATTACATAGATAAACTTACTATTTAAAGAAAATATTAATTTTTTTAGTTTAAAAAAACAAATATTAAATAATGTTCTTTACTTGTAGTACATTGTCTGCATTCATATTAATGTGAAATAATGATATTTCACCAATTTTCATAGCATAATATTCAGCAACATTTTGCCAAGTTGAGTGTGAATTTTCTTCCACTATTTGACGAAATAATTTTAGTCCTTCCTTTCTTGAATAATCTAAATCAGTTATTTAAATAAAACATTGTTTAAAAAACACTTTTTTAAAAATAAAAAATGTAAAAATAATTTTTGTAATTTATACTTGTATTCATGCACGTTGCAAACCATTCTTTTTCCATGGAAACTTTTTTATTTTCTTCTCTAAAGAACAGACGATTTTCTAAAATATCTAAAATTTAAAACGTAAAAAAATTTTAATTCGTAATATTTTTTAAGGTAAAATAACCTCGGAATCTGAATTACCGACAGATAGTAAAACAATGTATTTATAATTTTCATTTTATTTAGAAAATAATTAAATTTACCTTCAATTAAAATATTAATGGTCCTATCTGTTATTGTGAAAGGACTAAAGATTTTGTTATCTAGTTTGGGGTCTGCTTTAAACCATTTGCCACAAACCTTATCGTAAAAATTTTCACAACTTTTTTTCTGATGGTCCAATCCACTTTTTAGAAAAAAAACTAAAATTTAAAAATAATTTAATAAAAAGTAATTTTTTACATCTAACTTCCATCCCATTTTCTATATTATTTGTCTAATGACTACAAGAGAGGAAGATAAAATTATTTTCTATATTATAACTTACAATCTTTTCTTTTAAAGCAATATTGAATTTTAATTAATTAATATTAAATCTTAAATTTAATATTAATATTATTAAATCTTTTAAAGATAGTAATTTAAACAGTAATCAAATTATAATATATTTTTACTTACTAATAGGCCGTAGATCAAAATTCACCTCAGATTGAGTTCTAGGTAATGCATGCCTTTAATTATGATAAACGATTAATTATTTTCTTTTCAATACAAAAATATGATTAATTTTCAAATACGAAAGCACACTTACAAAAATGCCAGCAATGTAAAACACACTTTCAGCCAAATCATTTTGAAAATAAAATACTTGATTCTAGATTATCTATCAATTTTTATTTATTGTATCAAGAGTGATTTAGAGGAAATAAGAACTTTTAGTAAGAGTGAAAATTTATAACACAAAACTAAAATTTACAATAATTCTATTTTGTACATTGAAGAAAATGCGTTCTTTTTGCATTCGTGATTTGATAGTGATAGAGAAATACTAAAAAACTCGTTAACAATTTTTTAACTCGTTTTTACAGTTTTTATTTCAAAAAATTTAATATTTTCTCCGTTCGTGTTGTTGTTATAAAATAGAATTATTGAAAATTACGCATTTTGCGAGAGTTCATATATCTCTTTTTGGGATAACTTTTTTCTTTATTAAAATTTTAATTAATTCTTGTCAAAATTCCATTCCTGGCATGAAAATGAATCAATTCATGTATAGAAAATTTTATTAATATTTATAAAATTAATCGATATTTTTTTTTTTTTAAAGAAAAATTGGTGGTGTATCATTTAAAAAAAACAAAAAATTTTTTTTGAAAATCTCAAAACTAATTTCTTTGAAATTTTTTTTGGAAAAAAATTTTGAAAAATTTTTTTTAAATTGTCTTATCTATATATTACATTAATTTAATATATTACATTGAGAAAGCTAAATGATCATAAAATGAACAACTTGTTTTTTCCTTGTAGTACATTGTTTTCATTTAAAATAATATGAAATTTCACCAATTTTCATAGCATAATATTCAGCAACATTTTGCCAAATTGAGTTGTGAATTTTCTTCTACTATTTGACGAAATAATTTTAGTCCTTTCTTTCTGGAATAATTTAAATAATAAATTATATTTTTTTCTGCTGGTTAGTATGCGAAAATTAATAACGCAAAACGACTATAAATAATAACATATTTGCGAAATTAAAATATTATTACGTGTCAGGGCGAAATTTTCTCATGCGCCGTTCCTGCGAACGCTCCCCACCACGCACCCGCCGGACGATGATATAAAGCCGGTGACCAGGCTCGCTCAGTCACTCTACGGAGCGGCTTCATCGCATAATGGTCTTACCCCGAATTGTTTTGTTTATATTTGAACTATTTTCTTCTAAATTGCTTTTTGAACATAAAATTTATTTCAATATTCATATAAAACGTTCTGTTCCTACGTTCTATTGGTTGATGTAAAATAAAATTTTTAATTTCGTAAATTAAAATTTGATAATAAAATTCCAATGTTTTCTGCTTTATTTAAAAAATGTTATCTCCATTTTTCTCTTTTATGCATTTTTTTCTATGTTCGTGTAGTTGATATAAAATTAAAAATATTGTCATAACTTTTTTTAAAATAATCTATTTTTTAGTATAAACTCCACATATTTGAATTTGTAATTAAAATTTCATTTTTAATTTAATTTTTATTTAAATAATAATTATACAAAACAATTGCAAAGAGATAAATAATACAATTTTTTTTGAATAAAAATTTGTGTATAATATAAAATTGATCGAAAATGATCAATTAAACAATTAACATCTAATTTAAACAAACAAGAATTTGTAAAAAGAATTCAGTCCCAAATTAGTGCAGTGCTAATCATGTGACAATTAGATTAAAATATAAATAGTTCGTACAAAGAAATCATAAAATTTTTTTAAATATTTTTATTCCGAACTTTAGATCTGTTAAATGATTTTAAAACCCCTGACAACGTCAAAAAGTCGGGTATAAATATTTTTTGCGTATTAGCATAAAACCTAAGAACTATTGAAATGTATATTTGTAAAACACATTAAATTATTCGATTATTAACAAATAAAATCTAAGATAAATAATACTTATTATGAAAAACAAGAAATCGAGAGTAATAATGCTGAAGAAATTTTCCAAATATCTATTTTTAAGTAATTTAGTTTTCTAGATGTCTCTCGAGTCTCATATTTCATGATTATGATCAATCGATCTTCTTTCTTTTATTATTAGTGCTTAAATTAAAAAATTTCCTTATATTGAATATTGTTAATGAAATTTTCTATATAGTAATGTTCTTAAAAGTTTAAATTAAATTTAAGTCTATGTGAGCTCCCATTCGTTTAAGAGCTAAAATTGTATTGACAGCCTTCACCCATCGTTTCTTGATCACGTAACGCTTAAGACGAACTTTGGAAATTGGACTTTCCAAAGACGATTGCAGCCATCGATGTTCCGATAGTTCGTCTGCTCGTGGCCTTTTTCTAATAAAAAAAAAGTAAATATAAAAAATTAACGTTTGGGTTAAAAATTGTTTGATGTTAGACTGAAAGTGGAATAATTTAGAGATAACACAAAAATCAAAATATAATTAAAACAATTTATTTTAGTTTCAGGTATATTAAACATTAGAAATAAATTAATATCAACGTACAACAATATAATAATTTTCTTTTACAAAAAAAATGTGTAAGTCAATAATATCATTCTCCTTAATAAAAATCATCATTCTTCTTTTCTCACAGACTAGATATGAATTATTTTTATAACTGTATTTATTTATTGTTACGGAGTTTAATAATGATATAGGTCAATTCAATCTTAAATTCGTCTTGTAGTTCTTTCTTCTTTTACAAAATCGAAATTTAATGGCGATTGATTCATTTAAAGAAAAAATTAATACAATTGTATTCATCTTTGTTTCTCAATGTCAGTCGCTTTTCAAAAGTGGAATTCGGCTCAAAATGAAGAAGAAGGAAATTTAAAAGTGGGAAATATAGGAAAGAATAAGATGGAATGTTTAATACCCACAGGGCACGTAATATTTCCTGAATATTTCAAAATATTAAGGTCCTAGAAAAAATTATGTACTCCGTGGGCATTACCGAAATTCAGCAACGAAACATGAGGAAAAAATTAAACGACTCGGACTAGAAAAATTATCCACCTTGTTCATGATCGATTTTCTACTCTCTTTCAAAGATCGATTCTCACTCATTATCACCTGTTTCCAACAAATGACTTTGTCAAAAGCCAAAAATACAAAAATGAAACAATTCCTTCAACGTTGTATCGATGATGTTGAATCGAACGTTGTTGCATTTTTCTTTTGCTCCGATTGAAAATACTCGGCCAGCGAGTTTATGGAACGTCGTGCAATCGATTCATCGTCACGCCATAAATCGACACTCGACTTTCGACCAGTTCCACTAGGTCTTGCCTCATCCCATTCAGTCAATAATTGCAGTAACAAATCTTTGGTGCTCTTTGGCTCATTTAAATTCAATGTCTTGTGAATATCCTGTAAATTTGTTATTCGTGGCACATCACGACATGATTCACTGAATCTTCTCTTTGGTCTCGATTTACGCCACGGTGGAGTTAAATCAATTTCCCTCTCAATAATTCTCTTACCATCGTCTATTGATTCATCATCGTCAAATCCCTTTACACTAAACTTATCAGTTAATTTTGTCGCAAAACTATCATTAAACACAACTGTATTAAATTTATTCGTTCTTTTCAATGTAAAATTACCCGAACCACTGTCGGCAAATTTTTCAAATCGATTCCCATTGAAGGCGGTTCCGTTTAATTTCCTCTGTTGCGCTAGATTCGATAGTTTCATTGATATTTCGTTTGTTTCATTGTCAGATGGATTTTTAGATTTTGTGTCGTCTTTTGGTTTGTCTGCAAGAAGAAAATCGGTTTTGGTCTTTTTCTTCAGTTCGGAATTTAGTTGATTTGTTGGGGAATTTTCTTCATTCTTTATGTCTTTTATTGTATTCAAATTTTTTGTTAGGGGTTCTGATTTAGTTGTGGGGTTCATTTCAGCTTGTTTCTTTACTCCCTCGAAGGATTTTGGGATTATTTTTTCATTTTTCGATACTCTGGTATTTTTCTTCAGGTCTTCAAAAGTCTTCTTTGTTCCTTCACCATTTTCCTTTGCTCCTTCCCCATGTGTTTTTGATTCTTCTTCAGCTTTCTTTAGTCCTTCCCAATTTTTCTTGACCTCTTGCTGCTTTTTCTTCGCTTCTTCCCCAATTTTCTTTACTGCTTCCTCTTTTTTATTCACTTCTATGATTTTTTGGGTTCCTTCCCCCTTTTTCTTTACTCCTTCCTCTTTATTATTCACTTCCACGATTTTTTGGATTTCTTCCCCATTTTTCTTTGCTCCTTCCCCATTTTTCTTTACTCCTTCTTCATTCTTCTTTGCTCCTTCCCCATTTTTCTTTACTCCTTCTTCATTCTTATTTGCACCTTCCCCATTTTTCTTTGCTCCTTCCCCATCTTTCTTCACTCCTTCCCCATCTTTCTTCACTCCTTCCCCATTTTTCTTCAAGTCCTCCTCACTTTTGTTTTTCCCTTCTGTATTTTTTGCCACTTCTTCCCCAATTTTCTTCACTTCCTCCTCTTTTTTCTTCACTCCTCCATTTTTCTTCGCTTCCTCACTATTCTTTCCGACCTCTTCCTGTTTTCTCGTCACTCCTCCATTTGTCTGTACTTTTTCCCTAATTTTCCTCACGTCCTCGTCTTTATTTACTCCTTCCCCACTTTTGTTCACTGCCCAATAATTCTTTCCTCCTTTCCCACTGTTTATCTTCTCTTTATCTCCTTCTTTTTTCTTCTCTTCCCTACATTTCCCCACCTCTTCGTTTTTGTCCTCTTTTCTCTCCCCATTCCCGGAATTCCCTCGTTCCCCATTCCTCCTCACTCCTCCCTCTTTTTTACCGACTGTTCCACATTTCCCCACTCCTTCCCCATTAATTTTCGCCTCTTCCTTATTGTTCCCAACATTTTCCTTACTCCTTACGTCAAACCGACCTCTTATCTTCTCATCTTCTCCACTTTTTCTCTCCCTCTCATCAACGGTCTTCAATTTCTCGTTCGTCTTCAGCGTTGTGTCGGACGGTGCCATGGCGATTAAGCGAAGATGTTCGGAGAGTTTGATAATTTCCTCAGCGAGGAGAATTTGAGCGGCTGCGTCACGTGCCCTAGCACCCTCCGAGGCACGTCTCTCGAGAGAGAGACCAAAATTTGGAATTGCAAGAAGTGATCCAGAACTGTGATCACGTGTTGAATTGGTCGTCGATTCGGAAATTGAACTAGAAATACTCTCGCATGATGAGGGTGTGTGACAACATAGGGAAATCGACTCGAAATTATTATTATTATTATTACTATTTTTCTTCTCATTGAGATTGGCGGCAACTTCAATTAACGTTTGAACCTCAATGGTGTACGGACTGTTTGGATGCTCACGCCATCTTTCCACAAACATTCGTAAATTATCCTTGGTGACATCCAATTCCTCTTTACCAATTCCATTTGATTTTGGTTTTATTCTCACATCCGGTCCATTTTTCATTGACACTGATGATTTTATCGTTTTCCTTGCTAGCCATCGATGCTGACGACACTGGGACGCGCTCACCCTCTTTCTGAAAGATTCGAGATTTTCTTTTCGGATTCGTAATTTCTTCCGGGGTTTTTTTTTTTTTTTTTTTGTTATTTCATTTTTGATGATCGCTCGTCGATGGTTCGTGATACATTTTTGTGACCCGCGAGCGATTTGGTACACGATCATCGAGTGAGAAATGGATTTTTGTTGGGGAGGAGAAAAATGATTGTGAATTTTTTTTTTTTTTTTTTTTGAGGGAGGGAAAAAGCTTTGTTAGCAGATGTTGGAAACAAAGACGAACGAGCAGCAAAATGGTATTTCTTTTTGTTGATAGAGAAGGGTTTTCTTTTTCAAATACTTACGAGATATCCTTGACGAGGAGGCATCTTATAAAGTCCTTGGCGTCTTCCGAAATTCCAGAGAAGGCTTCGTCGTCGAAATCGTATTTTGCAATTGTCACGTTTGCCATTGTTTCGATGTCAGTGTCGCCCATGAATGGAGAGAGACCCGATAATCTAAAAGAATTAAAGAAGTTCATTTAATTTATCGACTGAATAAAATTTATTTTGGGGTCAATAATTGGAGGAGTGGAGAATCTCTTCCCTTAAGTTCAAGGGAAGAGAGGTATTAAGTAAAGAAGGAAATAAAGAGTATTTCAAAAAATGTGCCTAACGGAGCAGAAATCAAGAGTCAAGAGTATCAAAAAATAAAATTTGATTTGTCTTGAACAGAAAACTAAAAATACAAATCTATAAACTTTTGCAGAAAAATTCCTTCGATTTCGAAATAAATTTATTTCGACTGAATTCAAACACGAAGAATTGAAATATGAACGGCATTTAGCAGTCGTGTATCTCATGCAGCAATCTTTAATCGCTTTAAGTCGATTTGTACAATTTTCCACTTCATTTAATTCCCCTCCCGTATAGTGTGAGAAAGAAACTAGAGAGATAAAGAAAGAGTGAGAGAGAGAGGGGAAAAATCTATTTTCATTCCCTCTGGCAAATGGAACACTCCGTTTAATGTAATTTTTCTTCTTCTTTTTTTATTTTTCAACTTACAATACGTAGCAGATGACACCAATGCTCCACATGTCAGTGCCAAAGCCAATTTGATCAAAATTCACAACTTCTGGCGCAACAAATTCCGGCGTTCCAAACAAAACTTGCAATTTTTTCTTTGGATCATATTCCCTCGCTAATCCAAAGTCAATGATCTTTATTCGATTACCCTCTTTTGTTAGACAAAGAATATTTTCAGGCTGAAAAATGAAAAAAAATTAATTTTCAAAAATTTCAGAAAATAAAGATCGTAACAATTCGTCATTTTTTTTTCATTTTTACTTTCATATCAAGATGTAAAATATGCTGTCCATGAATAAATTCAATTCCCTCGCAAATTTGACGCATGAAAACTGCACAGCTTCGTTCTGTCAATAAAAAATCGTCATCGATAACTCTCTCAAATAGTTCTCCACCCTGAATGCTGGAAAAAAAACAAGTTGACAAAAATGTATAATATATAATAGTAGAAAAAAAGAAAAAAAAAAAGGTAAAGAATAATTATTTACAGTTCTAAGATGACGTATATTTGTTTTCCAGTGTCGATGGCATCGTAGAGCTGAATCAGACGTGGATGCTGTAACCTTCTCATGATTTCGACCTCACGTTCCACAGCACGCTTATCTTCCTTCCTCGTGGTATTCACCACCTTGGCGGCCAAAGCCAATTCACTTTTCTTTTCTTTGCATCGATAGACTGTGCCAAATTTTCCTCTGCAAAAGAATTTAAGGAATTTTTTTTTTGCTTTTTACCAGAAAACGAGGTATGGGACTTATCACTTAAATCGTGAGACTCTATTCAGAATCCGTAAAAGTTGGGCCTTAATCCTTAAGACTTGATCCGTAAACCGTAGGATTTAATCCGTAAACCGTAAGACTTAATCCGTAAAGAGTAAGATTTTATGCATAATCCGTAAGATCTCTTACGTAAATCGTAAGGCTTAAGGCATAATCCGCAAGATTTATTGCGCAAACCGTAAGACTTAAGGCATAATCCGTTAGATTTATTACGTAAACCGTAAAAATTAAGGTACACACCGTAAAAGTTAATACGAAAACCGTAAGATTTTAGTATAATCCGTGAGATTTGTTACGTAAACCGTAAGGCTTAAGGCACAATCCGTAAGATTTATTACGCAAACCGTAAGACTTAAGGCATAATCCGTAAACTTTATCACGTCAACCGTAAGACTTAAGGCATCAACCGTAATAATTAATCCGTAAACTGTAAGATTAAAGGCATAATCTGTAAAAAAAAACATAAAACTTAAGACGTAATTTTACGTAGAACTTGAGACATAAACCGTAAGACTTAATTTGTAATACGTTTAACGCGTAACGTAAACATTACGCGTATTAAAATACATTAACCGTAAGCCAAATGAAAAAATAAACATAAAACGTAAAACGTAACGCAATTGCAAACAAAATTTGACCAATTTAAAATAATGTCCGCCATATTGGATCCGCCATTTTGAATGTTAAAAATTCCACACCGAAATCATTTTACGAATTAGAAAATAAAATAAAGGTGTAAAATGTCATTTATGTTCTTCAAAATTTTTCTGACATTATAATGACAAAATTCACGATGTAAAATGAATCATTTTAAAATGAGAACAGAGAAAATAATATACAAACAACTTCCTACTTGGGTTGGCGCATGAATATTTAAATTTGATTGCGGTTTGATTATTGTCATTTAGCCAAAAAAAATCTATATGACACATTTCAGGAATTTAGGCGAAAAAAAATTTTTTTTTAATAAAAAAAAGCTATTTTTAAACGGATAGTTTTTTTTTAATTGACATTGTTTTATTTTGGTAATTAATTTCAAGATATTAATATTATAAAATTAGTTTTTAGTTGAAAAATTACAATTAACAAAAAGTATTTAGTTTAATATTGATAAATAATTTTAATTACATAATTCAAGATAAGCAAACTTAACCCGAAAGCTTTGCCTAGCTTTGCCTAGCGCAAGCTTCCAGCAATCTTAACGCAACATTGCAACAATTTTTCTATTTTTTTTTAAATTTTCAACTAATTTTCTTGTTCTGGGGCCGTTCAAACAATACGTAACGCTTTTTGGGGGGAGGGGGGGTCAAGCTATTTGTTACGGTCAGCAGAAAAAATGGCGCTAATTTATACAACATTGCGTTACATGGGGGGAGGGGGGGTCCAAATTTCCGAAAAATAGCGTTACGTATTTTTTGAACGGCCCCTCTTGGAAATAATGAACATTTTTTTTTCCCCAAAACATTGACAAAATCTTTAACTAAAGATGAATTAGATAGAAAAAAAATTATTGACCAGGAGTTGATTCGCGGATTGTGTTTATTTGACTCTTCCCCCCACCCCTCTCACCTTCTCGCATGTCAAGAACATAGCGACGCATCAGTGGCGTACGATTAGCTCGACGTCGTCTTTCTCGTTAACCCGACGCGTAAAACGACATTTTCCCCTTTCTTTCCCCCACTCCCTTCCCTTCCTATTAACCTCACCCCTATCAACAAAACAGAAACACATTATTTATAGATCCCCAAAGACCTTGATTAACCAAACATTTTCCTCTCTCTCTCTCTCTCTCTTTTTTTTTTCTTTCCTTCTTCTTTACATCTCTCATTTACTCAACTCATTTTTGGAATTTATTATAAATACACGCATTTTATTTTGGAATCAAAACTAAAAATTCTAGACAAATATTTTTAAACTCCATAAAAAAACTAAAAAAATAGAGAAAGAGAGAGATAGAAGAAAAAAATGAAAAAAAAATCGTTTGTAGTTTTAATTTCGGTTAAGAATCTTATTTTATTAAGCTCGTAAAAAATCGTTTTCATCGTAAAATATATTTTACTGTCAAGAATTACTCGTTTTTATAAATATTATTTCTTTTTTCTCTCCAAAAAAAAACACACATATACAACTGTTTTGAAAATTAAAAATCAATATTTAAAATATTTGTGGTTTTAGTTTAAAATATTTGAAAATTTTAAATAATAATTCATATATATTTATTTATAAAAATTAAGATCTTTTGAAATTAAAAAAATCTTTACTAAAAAATTGTATTTTCTAAAATTTTTAGTAAATTTTGTTTTGGTTTTTTTGTTTCACTTAAAAGTAAAGAATTAATTAAAATTAGTTTTATTAAATTTATTTTCGTTAATTTTCTTATTTGACAGACATAATTTATATATATACATAAAATGAAATTAAAAAAAAGGTTGTCCGAAGAATTCTTTTTCGAAAAAAAAAAATTAATTTTGAAACTTTGACATGTGGCCAAAAAGTTTCTAAACTTTTGTTACTCAATAAATTATGTTCAATTTTTTTACAGCAAATTATAAAGATAATAGAGTGTTAATTTTTAATTATTGTGTTCCTAACTTTTTTTTAATTTCTTCTATATTTATAACATTTATTTTTTCTTTTTAAATATAAAAATACATACTTCCTTGCAGAAAGTAGGAAAAGGAATTAATTAATTAATTTTTTAGAATAATGAAAGTGGTAAATAATAAAAATATAAATAAAAAAAAATGAATATTGAAATAAATTGTTAATAATTTCTTCTCCAATTATTTCACCTTAAGACGAAAAAGTTCAATTTTCTGAAGAAAAAATCCAGGGAGACATTTTTTTTATGTTATACTTGAAAAATAAAGTAAAATTTTTTTTTTGTATTTTAGAAAAAAATTGTCTTGGAACATAAGAATTGAAAAAATCTCTTGAGATTGAAAATTGAAATTTGGAGGAATTATATTATAAACCACGACCACGGACAGAAAATCTGATGGTGGGTCATACAAAGATTTGACCCACTAAGGATCTAAAAGAGACTCCATGACTCATGCGTGCATCTTGCTAAAATGCAATTCGGGTAAATGGAACATACGTTTGGAATTTCCTTCCTTAGTTTCAATTTTTTGAATATAATTTTTTAACTTAGAAAGCAAAAACAAAAAACTATTTAAAAATAAAAGCAAAATTAATTATAAGTAATCGTAATTAAAAGCTTAACTAATTAAAATATTCAACATATAATTTTTATCCAAATTCGTAAACTTTAAAAAATTTTTTGGCCGCCATTTTGAAGGCTCCATTTTGATTTTTTTAGTAGTAAAACTCTTTTGAAAGTTAACATATAATTAATAGTAATTAAAAGTAAAACTACTTGAATGTAAAATTGATTTAATGTGTGAATAAAATAGAAGCAAAACTATAGTGAAAAGTAAAATAACTAAAAGTATAAAATGAATTAAAAGCAAAACTATATTTAAAGCTAAACTAAAAAAAGAGACTGAAAATAAATTAGAATATAACGCTAATTAAAAATAAAACCAATTTGAATCTACACTGAAATCTGTCGGAATGGAACTCGATTTTTTTGAATTTTATTACTGTAAACAATCCTTAAAAAAATTTTTTTTAATTTAATTTCGTAATATTTTTAAAATATTCTTAAACTAAGTGAAAATAATAAACTAATAATAAATTAATAATAAATTAATGATAAATTAAATAAAATAAATTTTTAAAATAGAGTTGCATTCCAACAGGTTCAACTGTATGAAGAATTAAAAGCAAAACTGCGATTAAATGTAAATATCATTTAAAGTAAAACAAATTAAAAAGTAAACAAGTGAAATTAATAAAAAGCAAAACTTAAAAGTGACATAATTTTCAAATTCCTCATTAAAATTGTAATTTATGAAAATTTAAATTTTCGTCTCCGCTTTTAATCGACAATATTTCAAGATGTGGAATTTCGAAGAAAAACCATAAAATATTTTAAATTAAACATTAGAAAATTATTTTCCTAACGCCCACGTAAAAAATCATCAAATGATTAAAAATCGAAATTTTGCCATTTTAAAATTTAAATTCGCATTTTCTCTCTGTCATTTATTATAAAAGAAACACGCGCACGAGGTATCGTTTTGTTATTATTTTTTTTTCAAATATCTGTATCTATATCTATATATATAAATTATACATATCTAGACGCAGATGGTTTTGAAAGGTATGCGTGGAGAATTTTGCGCAGCTTCCTGTCGTCACTTTGCGTTTGCAACAAGCTTCAAATATTCATTTTAGTCTCGTATATTGTGTATGAACGTGCCAAATATGGAGCATCATACAATTAATTAAAATTGATTGACAAATGCAATACATTTAGCGACCTTGAATTTTTTTCCTCTCGCTTTCATTTTAACATTTCATTCAAGAATTGTAATGAATTAACAAAAAATATTTCTAACATTCTTTTTTTTTTTTTTGGTAATAAATTATTGTTTATTGTTCACCTGCCAATTTCCGATTGAATATCGTAGAAATCATTAAATTGAACTCCTTTTCTTACAGTCACTGCTCTGTATGGAAAACTTGGCTCGATCTCTGAAAATAATTTGTGTCAAAAATTTGAAAATTTATGTCTCATATAATTTTCTCTGTTGAGTGAAATTTCCCCTTTTATTTTAAAAACCATTTTTTTTTGTCTATTATTCAATTTAACGTGATTTTGTATTTAAGTATATAGTTGTAATTTTAATTAACAGGAAAATTATTGTTTATTTAATTCTGTATTTAATTACTATAATTATTAAACATAATTATGTGATATTACATGATATTATATGATAAGATATTATAAGATATTACAAAATATTATAAGAATTTTCAAAATTATAAATTTACTTAATTGTTATAATTTATTTAATTATTGCAATTAAAGGTAAAAATCAAAATTTATCTGCCACTGTAAATTCATTTGTTTGTTAATATCAAACAATCATCAAAAATCTTATCCTCGAAAAATAAATTTCATTATTAAAAAATAAAAGTAAAAAAATTCTCTTACAAAATTGAAAAAAAAAAAATTTTCTATTTTTCCAGAAAGTCGACCTAAAAACGCACTTATTTTAAAATAGATACTAAATTTCTCATAAAAATATTTCTTTCTTTTTTAAAAATTAAATCAGAATTTAGTACTTTTTCACTGTTTGACAGATCCAAAAAAAAAAGAAGCTCACGGGTCATGGGCACTTATTGCCAAAGACACGGAAGAGGCGTTTCTGTGTCGCGCCTCAATGGAAGAAAAAAAAATTCCCCCTTCCCCTCGAAAAGAAAATAAAACTTACCACCAACCGGGTCTGTTTCGTCGACACGAATCATATTTTTATAAATGAACAAAATTTTATGATGATAATCTTCTCCTCTAGCACTAAATTAAAAACTTTTTGTTTAAAAAAAAAAAAATAACTCACTAGCCGATTTTAAGAAACTGAACAATTTTTATTGACAGTTTTTAAATGAATCCGATTCAATCTGGAGACGATTATTGACTATCGTTTCGAAAAACTCCTTCGAGGCTCAAGGAGCCATCGACGACGCGTCTCTTCTTCTTCTTCTTCTTCTTCTTGGCTCTCGGGACGGATTTAGATTTTCGATGGACGCCGCGAATTCTACTCTCAGTCACGTGGGGTATACGCGCTCTAGCGCGACTTTAAGCCATCATTTTCATTTTTCCTTCCCCCTCCACAACCTTTATCAATTATAAAAAGAAATAATTTTTTGTTTACTTTTTAATTAAAAAATATTTTTTCATATTATATTTTTGTATATTGTGTTGTAAATTAAAATATCATTTTAATTACACGTCTATGTATTATTATAATTTTAATTTTAAATACAAATGCAGTAACGAATTTTTAAGTTATGAAATTCAAATAATCGCGCCGTACGGTAAAACTTTACGCTACTTTACCGACGCTCGATTAATAATTATCAAAAACGATAAATTATTTAACTTCAGAATAAATCACCAAGAAGGAAAGTCGCTTATTAGTGACCACCATTCAATGAGCTTTGCACGGAGAAAAATAGATTATACAATTAGGAATTTAGAAAATAAGATCATACTGAATATAATCTTATTAATACCCTTTATAAGCTATTTACAACCTTTTAATCTTTTAGAATTATTTCTGGTATTTACAATGGATTATACATTTTATAATCCAAAATCGAATCAAATTATAATTCGGGTACGGGTGAACCTGCTACTACTTAAAAAATAAAATAAAATTTTCTATTTTTTAGGATTGTGTAGGGCTCAGTCCCTACTAGAACTCTGGTAATTTTCAGATGAATAGAATTGTTAAATTTGGAAGAAATACATTTTTATTTTCGTTTTTACCAAATTTTGATTGTCTGATGGCGTACGGGTGGACCTGCTACTACTAAAAAATTAAAATAAAATTCTCTATTTTTTAGGATTGTGTAGGGCTCAGTCTCTTCTAGAACTCTGGTAATTTTCAAATAAATAGAATTGTTAAATTTGAAAGAAATAAATTTTTATTTTCGATTTTACCAAATTTTGATTGTCTGATGGCGTACGGGTGGACCTGCTACTACTAAAAAATTAAAATAAAATTCTCTATTTTTTAGGATTGTGTAGGGCTTAGTCCCTTCTAGAACTCTGGTAATTTTCAGATGAATAGAATTGTTAAATTTGGAAGAAATAAATTTTTGTTTTCGATTTTACCAAATTACGATTGTCTGATGGCGTATGGGTGGACCTGCTACTACTTAAAAATTGAAATAAAATTCTCTATTTTTTAGGATTGTGTAGGGCGCAGTCCCTACTATAACTCTGGTAATTTTCAGATGAATAGAATTGTTAAATTTGGAGGAAATAAATTTTTATTTTCGATTTTACCAAATTTTGATTGTCTGATGGCGTACGGGTGGACCTGCTACTACTTAAAAATTGAAATAAAATTCTCTATACTTCAGGATTGTGTAGGGCTCAGTCCCTACTAGAACTCTGGTAATTTTCAGATGAATAGAATTGTTAAATTTGGAAGAAATAAATTTTCATTTTCGTTTTTACCAAATTTTGATTGTCTGATGGCGTACGGGTGGACCTGCTACTACTTAATAATTGAAATAAAATTCTCTATACTTCAGGATTGTGTAGGGCTTAGTCCCTACTAGAACTCTGGTAATTTTCAGATGAATATAATTGTTAAATTTGGAAGAAATAAATTTTTATTTTCGATTTTACCAAATTTTGATTGTCTGATGGCGTTCGGGTGAGGGTGCTACTACTAAAAAATTAAAATAAAATTCTCTATTTTTTAGGATTGTGTAGGGCTTAGTCCCTACTATAACTCTGGTAATTTTCAGATGAATAGAATTGTTAAATTTGGAGGAAATAAATTTTTATTTTCGATTTTACCAAATTTTGATTGTCTGATGGCGTACGGGTGGACCTGCTACTACTAAAAAATTAAAATAAAATTTTCTATTTTTTAGGATTGTGTGGGGCTCAGTCCCTACTAGAACTCTGGTAATTTTTAGATGAATAGAATTGTTAATTTTGGAAGAAATAAATTTTTATTTTCGATTTTACCAAATTTTGATTGTCTGATGGCGTACGGGTGGCCCTGCTACTACTTAAAAATTGAAATAAAATTCTCTATACTTCAGGATTGTGTAGGGCTTAGTCCCTACTAGAACTCTGGTAATTTTCAGATAAATAGAATTGTTAATTTTGGAAGAAATAAATTTTTATTTTCGATTTTACCAAATTTCGATTGTCTGATGGCGTATGGGTGGACCTGCTACTACTAAAAAATTAAAATAAAATTCTCTATTTTTTAGGATTGTGTAGGGCTCAGTCCCTACTAGAACTCTGGTAATTTTCAGATGAATAGAATTGTTAAATTTGGAAGAAATAAATTTTCATTTTCGTTTTTACCAAATTTTGATTGTCTGATGGCGTACGGGTGGACCTGCTACTACTTAATAATTGAAAAAAAATTCTCTATTTTTTAGGATTGTGTAGGGCTCAGTCCCTACTAGAACTCTGGTAATTTTCAGATGAATAGAATAGTTAAATTTGGAAGAAATAAATTTTTATTTTCGATTTTACCAAATTTTGATTGTCTGATGGCGTACGGGTGGCCCTGCTACTACTTAAAAATTGAAATAAAATTCTCTATACTTCAGGATTGTGTAGGGCTTAGTCCCTACTAGAACTCTGGTAATTTTCAGATGAATATAATTGTTAAATTTGGAAGAAATAAATTTTTATTTTCGATTTTACCAAATTTTGATTGTCTGATGGCGTACGGGTGGCCCTGCTACTACTTAAAAATTGAAATAAAATTCTCTATACTTTAGGATTGTGTAGGGCTTAGTCCCTACTAGAACTCTGGTAATTTTCAGATGAATATAATTGTTAAATTTGGAAGAAATAAATTTTTATTTTCGATTTTACCAAATTTTGATTGTCTGATGGCGTTCGGGTGAGGGTGCTACTACTAAAAAATTGAAATAAAATTCTCTATTTTTTAGGATTGCGTAGGGCTCAGTCCCTACTAGAACTCTGGTAATTTTCAGATGAATAGAATTGTTAATTTTGGAAGAAATAAATTTTTATTTTCGATTTTACCAAATTTCGATTGTCTGATGGCGTATGGGTGGACCTGCTACTACTAAAAAATTAAAATAAAATTCTCTATTTTTTAGGATTGTGTAGGGCTCAGTCCCTACTAGAACTCTGGTAATTTTCAGATGAATTGAATTGTTAAATTTGGAAGAAATAAATTTTCATTTTCGTTTTTACCAAATTTTGATTGTCTGATGGCGTACGGGTGGACCTGCTACTACTTAATAATTGAAAAAAAATTCTCTATTTTTTAGGATTGTGTAGGGCTCAGTCCCTACTAGAACTCTGGTAATTTTCAGATGAATAGAATAGTTAAATTTGGAAGAAATAAATTTTTATTTTCGATTTTACCAAATTTTGATTGTCTGATGGCGTACGGGTGGCCCTGCTACTACTTAAAAATTGAAATAAAATTCTCTATACTTCAGGATTGTGTAGGGCTTAGTCCCTACTAGAAATTTGGTAATTTTCAGATGAATATAATTGTTAAATTTGGAAGAAATAAATTTTTATTTTCGTTTTTACCAAATTTTGATTGTCTGATGGCATACGGGTGGACCTGCTACTACTTAATAAATAAAAAAAAATTCTCTATTTTTTAGGATTGCGTAGGGCTCAGTCCCTACTAGAACTCTGGTAATTTTCAGATGAATAGAATTGTTAATTTTGGAAGAAATAAATTTTTATTTTCGATTTTACCAAATTTCGATTGTCTGATGGCGTATGGGTGGACCTGCTACTACTAAAAAATTAAAATAAAATTCTCTATTTTTTAGGATTGTGTAGGGCTCAGTCCCTACTAGAACTCTGGTAATTTTCAGATGAATAGAATTGTTAAATTTGGAAGAAATAAATTTTCATTTTCGTTTTTACCAAATTTTGATTGTCTGATGGCGTACGGGTGGCCCTGCTACTACTTAAAAATTGAAATAAAATTCTCTATACTTCAGGATTGTGTAGGGCTTAGTCCCTACTAGAACTCTGGTAATTTTCAGATGAATATAATTGTTAAATTTGGAAGAAATAAATTTTTATTTTCGTTTTTACCAAATTTTGATTGTCTGATGGCATACGGGTGGACCTGCTACTACTTAATAAATGAAAAAAAATTCTCTATTTTTTAGGATTGCGTAGGGCTCAGTCCCTACTAGAACTCTGGTAATTTTCAGATGAATAGAATTGTTAATGTTGGAAGAAATAAATTTTTATTTTCGATTTTACCAAATTTCGATTGTCTGATGGCGTATGGGTGGACCTGCTACTACTAAAAAATTAAAATAAAATTCTCTATTTTTTAGGATTGTGTAGGGCTCAGTCCCTACTAGAACTCTGGTAATTTTCAGATGAATAGAATTGTTAAATTTGGAAGAAATAAATTTTCATTTTCGTTTTTACCAAATTTTGATTGTCTGATGGCGTACGGGTGGACCTGCTACTACTTAATAATTGAAAAAAAATTCTCTATTTTTTAGGATTGTGTAGGGCTCAGTCCCTACTAGAACTCTGGTAATTTTCAGATTAAATTTGAAAGAAATAAATTTTCATTTTCGTTTTTACCAAATTTTGATTGTCTGATGGCATACGGGTGGACCTGCTACTACTTAATAAATGAAAAAAAATTCTCTATTTTTTAGGATTGCGTAGGGCTCAGTCCCTACTAGAACTCTGGTAATTTTCAGATGAATAGAATTGTTAATTTTGGAAGAAATAAATTTTTATTTTCGATTTTACCAAATTTCGATTGTCTGATGGCGTATGGGTGGACCTGCTACTACTAAAAAATTAAAATAAAATTCTCTATTTTTTAGGATTGTGTAGGGCTCAGTCCCTACTAGAACTCTGGTAATTTTCAGATGAATAGAATTGTTAAATTTGGAAGAAATAAATTTTCATTTTCGTTTTTACCAAATTTTGATTGTCTGATGGCGTACGGGTGGACCTGCTACTACTTAATAATTGAAAAAAAATTCTCTATTTTTTAGGATTGTGTAGGGCTCAGTCCCTACTAGAACTCTGGTAATTTTCAGATGAATAGAATAGTTAAATTTGGAAGAAATAAATTTTTATTTTCGATTTTACCAAATTTTGATTGTCTGATGGCGTACGGGTGGCCCTGCTACTACTTAAAAATTGAAAAAAAATTCTCTATTTTTTAGGATTGTGTAGGGCTCAGTCCCTACTAGAACTCTGGTAATTTTCAGATGAATAGAATAGTTAAATTTGGAAGAAATAAATTTTTATTTTCGATTTTACCAAATTTTGATTGTCTGATGGCGTACGGGTGGCCCTGCTACTACTTAAAAATTGAAATAAAATTCTCTATACTTCAGGATTGTGTAGAACTTAGTCCCTACTAGAACTCTGGTAATTTTCAGATGAATATAATTGTTAAATTTGGAAGAAATAAATTTTTATTTTCGATTTTACCAAATTTTGATTGTCTGATGGCGTACGGGTGGACCTGCTACTACTAAAAAATTAAAATAAAATTTTCTATTTTTTAGGATTGTGTAGGGCTCAGTCCCTACTAGAACTCTGGTAATTTTTAGATGAATAGAATTGTTAATTTTGGAAGAAATAAATTTTTATTTTCGATTTTACCAAATTTTGATTGTCTGATGGCGTACGGGTGGCCCTGCTACTACTTAAAAATTGAAATAAAATTCTCTATATTTCAGGATTGTGTAGGGCTTAGTCCCTACTAGAACTCTGGTAATTTTCAGATGAATAGAATTGTTAATTTTGGAAGAAATAAATTTTTATTTTCGATTTTACCAAATTTCGATTGTCTGATGGCGTATGGGTGGACCTGCTACTTAAAAATTAAAATAAAATTCTCTATTTTTTAGGATTGTGTAGGGCTCAGTCCCTACTAGAACTCTGGTAATTTTCAGATGAATAGAATTGTTAAATTTGGAAGAAATAAATTTTCATTTTCGTTTTACCAAATTTTGATTGTCTGATGGCGTACGGGTGGACCTGCTACTACTTAATAATTGAAAAAAATTCTCTATTTTTAGGATTGTGTAGGGCTCAGTCCCTACTAGAACTCTGGTAATTTTCAGATGAATATAATTGTTAAACTTGGAAGAAATAAATTTTTATTTTCGTTTTTACCAAATTTTGATTGTCTGATGGCGTACGGGTGGACCTGCTACTACTAAAAAATTAAAATAAAATTCTCTATTTTTTAGGATTGTGTAGGGCTCAGTCCCTTCTAGAACTCTGGTAATTTTCAAATAAATAGAATTGTTAAATTTGAAAGAAATAAATTTTTATTTTCGATTTTACCAAATTTTGATTGTCTGATGGCGTACGGGTGGACCTGCTACTACTTAATAATTGAAAAAAAATTCTCTATTTTTTAGGATTGTGTAGGGCTCAGTCCCTACTAGAACTCTGGTAATTTTCAGATGAATATAATTGTTAAATTTGGAAGAAATAAATTTTTATTTTCGATTTTACCAAATTTTGATTGTCTGATGGCGTACGGGTGGCCCTGCTACTACTTAAAAATTGAAATAAAATTCTCTATACTTCAGGATTGTGTAGGGCTTAGTCCCTACTAGAACTCTGGTAATTTTCAGATGAATATAATTGTTAAATTTGGAAGAAATAAATTTTTATTTTCGATTTTACCAAATTTTGATTGTCTGATGGCGTTCGGGTGAGGGTGCTACTACTAAAAAATTGAAATAAAATTCTCTATTTTTTAGGATTGTGTAGGGCTCAGTCCCTACTAGAACTCTGGTAATTTTTAGATGAATAGAATTGTTAAACTTGGAAGAAATAAATTTTTATTTTCGTTTTTACCAAATTTTGATTGTCTGATGGCGTACGGGTGGACCTGCTACTACTAAAAAATTAAAATAAAATTCTCTATTTTTTAGGATTGTGTAGGGCTCAGTCCCTTCTAGAACTCTGGTAATTTTCAAATAAATAGAATTGTTAAATTTGAAAGAAATAAATTTTTATTTTCGATTTTACCAAATTTTGATTGTCTGATGGCGTACGGGTGGACCTGCTACTACTTAATAATTGAAAAAAAATTCTCTATTTTTTAGGATTGTGTAGGGCTCAGTCCCTACTAGAACTCTGGTAATTTTCAGATGAATAGAATAGTTAAATTTGGAAGAAATAAATTTTTATTTTCGATTTTACCAAATTTTGATTGTCTGATGGCGTACGGGTGGCCCTGCTACTACTTAAAAATTGAAATAAAATTCTCTATACTTCAGGATTGTGTAGAGCTTAGTCCCTACTAGAACTCTGGTAATTTTCAGATGAATATAATTGTTAAATTTGGAAGAAATAAATTTTTATTTTCGATTTTACCAAATTTTGATTGTCTGATGGCGTTCGGGTGAGGGTGCTACTACTAAAAAATTGAAATAAAATTCTCTATTTTTTAGGATTGTGTAGGGCTCAGTCCCTACTAGAACTCTGGTAATTTTCAGATGAATAGAATTGTTAAACTTGGAAGAAATAAATTTTTATTTTCGATTTTACCAAATTTTGATTGTCTGATGGCGTACGGGTGGACCTGCTACTACTAAAAATTGAAAATAAAATTCTCTATTTTTTTAGGATTGTGTAGGGCTCAGTCCCTACTAGAACTCTGGTAATTTTCAGATGAATATAATTGTTAAATTTGGAGAAATAAATTTTTATTTTCGATTTTACCAAATTTTGATTGTCTGATGCGTACGGGTGGACCTGCTACTACTTAATAATTGAAATAAAATTCTCTATATTTTAGGATTGTGTAGGGCTCAGTCCCTACTAGAACTCTGGTAATTTTCAGATGAATAGAATTGTTAATTTGGAAGAAATAAATTTTTATTTTCGATTTTACCAAATTTTCGATTGTCTGATGGCGTATGGGGTGACCTGCGCTACTACTAAAAATGAAATAAAATTCTCTATTTTTTAGGATTGTGTAGGGCTCAGTCCCTACTAGAACTCTGGTAATTTCTAGATGAATAGAATTGTTAAATTTGGAAGAAATAAATTTTATTTTCGTTTTACCAAATTTTGATTGTCTGATGGCGTACGGGTGGACCTGCTACTACTAAAAATTAAAATAAAATTCTCTATTTTTTAGGATTGTGTAGGGCTCAGTCCCTACTAGAACTCTGGTAATTTTCAATGAATAGAATTGTTAAATTTGAAGAAATAAATTTTATTTTCGATTTTACCAAATTTTGATTGTCTGATGGCGTACGGGTGGACCTGCTACTACTTAATAATTGAAAAAAAATTCTCTATTTTTTAGGATTGTGTAGGGCTCAGTCCCTACTAGAACTCTGGTAATTTTCAGATGAATAGAATTGTTAAATTTGGAAGAAATAAATTTTTATTTTCGATTTTACCAAATTTTGATTGTCTGATGGCGTACGGGTGGACCTGCTACTACTTAAAAAATTGAAATAAAATTCTCTATACTTTCAGGATTGTGTAGAGCTAGTCCCTACTAGAACTCTGGTAAGTTTCAGATGAATAGAATTGTTAAATTTGGAAGAAATAAATTTTTATTTTCGATTTTACCAAATTTTGATTGTCTGATGGCGTACGGGTGAGGGTGCTACTACTAAAAAATTGAAATAAAATTCTCTATTTTTTAGGATTGTGTAGGGCTCAGTCCCTACTAGAACTCTGGTAATTTTTAGATGAATAGAATTGTTAAACTTGGAAGAAATAAATTTTATTTTCGTTTTTACCAAATTTTGATTGTCTGATGGCGTACGGGTGGACCTGCTACTACTAAAAAATTAAAATAAAATTCTCTATTTTTTAGGATTGTGTAGGGCTCAGTCCCTACTAGAACTCTGGTAATTTTCAAATAAATAGAATTGTTAATTTGAAGAAATAAATTTTATTTTCGATTTTACCAAATTTTGATTGTCTGATGGCGTACGGGTGGACCTGCTACTACTTAATAATTGAAAAAAAATTCTCTATTTTTTAGGATTGTGTAGGGCTCAGTCCCTACTAGAACTCTGGTAATTTTCAGATGAATAGAATTGTTAATTTGGAAGAAATAAATTTTTATTTTCGATTTTACCAAATTTCGATTGTCTGATGGCGTATGGGTGGACCTGCTACTACTTAAAAATTAAATAAAATTCTCTATTTTTAGGATTGTGTAGGGCTCAGTCCCTACTAGAACTCTGGTAATTTTCAGATGAATAGAATGTTAAATTTGGAAGAAATAAATTTTCATTTTCGTTTTTACCAAATTTTGATTGTCTGATGGCGTACGGGTGCCCTGCTACTACTTAAAAATTGAAATAAAATTCTCTATACTTCAGGATTGTGTAGGGCTTAGTCCCTACTAGAACTCTGGTAATTTTCAGATGAATATAATTGTTTAAATTTGGAAGAAATAAATTTTTATTTTCGTTTTTACCAAATTTTGATTGTCTGATGGCATACGGGTGGACCTGCTACTACTTAATAAATGAAAAAAAATTCTCTATTTTTTAGGATTGCGTAGGGCTCAGTCCCTACTAGAACTCTGGTAATTTTCAGATGAATAGAATTGTTAATGTTGGAAGAAATAAATTTTTATTTTCGATTTTACCAATTTCGATTGTCTGATGGCGTATGGGTGGACCTGCTACTACTAAAAAATTAAAATAAAATTCTCTATTTTTAGGATTGTGTAGGGCTCAGTCCCTACTAGAACTCTGGTAATTTTCAGATGAATAGAATTGTTAAATTTGGAAGAAATAAATTTTCATTTCGTTTTTACAAATTTTGATTGTCTGATGGCGTACGGGTGGGACCTGCTACTACTTAATAATTGAAAAAAATTCTCTATTTTTCTAGGATTGTGTAGGGCTCAGTCCCTACTAGAACTATGGTAATTTCAGATTAAATTTGGAAGAATAAATTTCATTTTCGTTTTTACCAAATTTTGATTGTCTGATGGCAGTACGGGTGGACCTGCTACTACTTAATAATGAAAAAAAATTCTCTATTTTTTAGGATTGTGTAGGGCTCAGTCCCTACTAGAACTCTGGTAATTTTCAGATGAATAGAATTGTTAATTTGGAAGAAATAATTTTTATTTTCGATTTTACCAAATTTCGATTGTCTGATGGCGTATGGGTGGACCTGCTACTACTAAAAAATTAAAATAAAATTCTCTATTTTTTAGGATTGTGTAGGGCTCAGTCCCTACTAGAACTCTGGTAATTTTCAGATGAATAGAATTGTTAATTTGGAAAGAAATAAATTTTCATTTTCGTTTTACCAAATTTTGATTGTCTGATGGCGTACGGGTGGACCTGCTACTACTTAATAATTGAAAAAAAATTCTCTATTTTTTAGGATTGTGTAGGGCTCAGTCCCTACTAGAACTCTGGTAATTTTCAGATGAATAGAATAGTTAAATTTGGAAGAAATAAATTTTTATTTTCGATTTTACCAAATTTTGATTGTCTGATGGCGTACGGGTGGCCCTGCTACTACTTAAAAATTGAAATAAAATTCTCTATACTTCAGGATTGTGTAGGGCTTAGTCCCTACTAGAACTCTGGTAATTTTCAGATGAATAGAATTGTTAAATTTGGAAGAAATAAATTTTCATTTTCGTTTTTACCAAATTTTGATTGTCTGATGGCGTACGGTGGACCTGCTACTACTTATAATTGAAAAAAATTCTCTATTTTTAGGATTGTGTAGGGCTCAGTCCCTACTAGAACTCTGGTAATTTTTCAGATGAATAGAATAGTTAAATTTGAAGAAATAAATTTTTATTTCGATTTTACCAAATTTTGATTGTCTGATGGCGTACGGGTGGCACTGCTACTACTAAAAAATGAAATAAAATTCTCTATACTTCAGGATTGTGTGAACTTAGTCCCTACTAACACTTGGTAATTTTCAGATGAATATAATTGTTAAATTTG